>NC_140001.1:39934592-40167546 GCF_964263955.1 Coregonus lavaretus | reverse complement strand
GAAAAAAGGGTTCCAAAAGGGTTCTTCGCCTGTCCCCATAGGAAAACCCTTTTGGGTTTCCATGTAGAACCCTCCGTGGAAAGGGTTATAAATTGAACCCAAAAGGGTTCTACTTGTAACCAAAAATGGTCCTTCAAAAAAGGTGCTACCTAGAACCTAAAAGGGTTCTTCTGCTGTCCCCATACAGTAGAATAACCCTTTAAGTTCTAGGTAGCACCTTTTTTTCTAAGAGTGTACAAACTGCATCGCAAGGACTGAAAGCCTATCTTTAAGTGCAGGAAATCTGTTATTATTTTGTGGTGTTCACTACAGGTGCTCTTGACCTTAGCAGGGCTTTCTCCCAAGTACAACAGCATAGCATGAGCTATTTTAGAAAGAGGCTGTGATCCACAGTCCTTGTCAATCAAACCTTGAGACCAGGTTTCTAAGGTAAATATGAAACATTCAGTATATTATGCCGGTACAGCAAGAATGTTCAGTTCAGAGTTCAATATGGACAATATCAATGTTCAGTTGTCGATTCATCTATTCAACAATCCATGAATGATGATAAGTGTTTTTAGACACATGATATCACAACACAACCTGTTCTAATGTGCCATTCTCTGGCATGCTTATTCTCTCTCTCTCTCTCTCTCTCTCTCTCTCTCTCTCTCTCTCTCTCTCTCTCTCTCTCTCTCTCTCTCTCTCTCTCTCTCTCTCTCTCTCTCTCTCTCTCTCTCTCTCTCTCTCCTCTCTCTCTCTCTCTCTCTCTCTCTCTCTCTCTCTCTCTCTGCTTCATTGAGAAATAATTAAGTGAACTGCTGCTGCCACCTGTGGTGATGATACCAGCATGGAAACATTGAAACAAATGTCTTAATATATGTCTACTAGTGCCGTAACAACTATGTGTGTTGTATTTTGTTCTTGTTGCTAATCAGAAATGTTGCTGCTAGGTAGGTTTCCCCACCTGGATTCAGCCTTACCACGGGCTTATGCAGGAGGGTGCAACTTCACAGAAGGTTGAGATCGAAATGAGTTGTCTATAACAGACATTATTCTATGTTGTGTTGTAGAATATGAAAACATGTCAGCTCTATACATTGCATTTCTGTGCCTCTGTGTATACAGTATAAGGAAAGATATATCAGATTATTTAGATAATGAAGTACTCATATAACATTTATGGTTCTTTGAAAAGTTACAGATATAGGAAGAGAGAAAGGAGGACAACTCTATTCACGCTTAACGAGACGTCTGTTTACCATTTGTGCAGTGGTGGAAGAAGTACAAAACTGTCATACTTGAGTAAAAGTAAAGATACCTTAAAAGAAAATGACTCAAGTGAAGGTCACCCACTAAAATACTACTTGAGTAAAAGTCTAAAGGTATCTGGTTTTAAATGTACTTAAGGACAGCGGTGGAAAAAGTACTAAAATTGTCATAAAAGCAAAAGTAAATGCTATACATCAAAATCCTTATATTAAGCAAACCAGATGGCACAATTTTCCTTTAAAAAAATAAAATGTATGGACAGCCAGGGGCACACTCCAACACTCAGATATCATTTACAAATGCAGTATTTGTGTCTAAATATTCCACCAGATCAGAGGCAGTAGGGATGACAATGTGTTATATTGATAGGTGTGTAAATTGGACCATATTGCTCTCCTGCTAAGCATTCGACATGTAACGAGTACTTTTGGGTATCAGGGAAAATGTATGTGAGTAAAAAGTAAATACACTACATGACCAAAAGTATGTGGACACCTGCTCGTCGAACATCTCATTCCAAAATCATGGGCTTTAATATGGAGTTGGTCACCCCTTTGCTGCTATAACAGCCTCCACTCATCTGGGAAGGCTTTCCACTAGATGTTGGAACATTGCTGCGGGGACTTGCTTTCATTCAGCCACAAGAGCATTAGTGAGGTCGGGCACTGATGTTGGGCAATTAGGCCTGGCTCGCCATCGGCGTTCCAATTCATCCAAAGGTGTTCAATGGAGTTGAGGTCAGGGCTTTGTGCAGGCAGTCAAGTTCTTCCACACCGATCTCGACAAACCATTTCTGTATGGACCTCGCTTTGTGCATGGGGGCATTGTCATGCTGAAACAGGAAAGGGCCTTCCCCAAACTGTTGCCACACAGTTGGAAGCACAGAATCATCTAGAATGTAATTCTATGTAGTATAGTTAAGATTTACCTTCACTGGAACTAAGGGGCCTAGCCCGAACCATGAAAAACAGCCCCAGACCATTATTCCTCCTCCACCAAACTTTACAGTTGGCACTATGCATTGGGGCAGGTAGCATTATCCTGGCATCCGCCAAACCCAGATTTGTCCGTCGGATTGCCAGATGGTGAAGCGGGATTCAACACTCAAGAGAACGAGTTTCCACTGCTCCAGAGTCTAATGGCGGTGAGCTTTACACCATTCCAGCCGACGCTTGGCATTGCGAATGGTGATCTTAGGCTTGTGTGCGGCTGCTCGGCCATGGTAACCTATTTCATGAAGCTCCCGACAAACAGTTATTGTGCTGACGTTGCTTCCAGCGGCAGTTTGGAACTCAGTAGTGAGTTTTCCAACTGAGGACAGACAATTTTAGCGGAATAAAAGTAATGGAGTGAAAGTACAAGTTTATATAAATAGTAAAGTGAAGTACAGATACCCAAAAAAACTACTTAAGTAGTACTTTATAGTATTTTTACTTAAGTACTTTACACCACTGCGTTTGTGTCAGTAATTTTGCTAATGTACCTTATGTTTAATGGGATGCTACAGTTTCAATATTAGCTAAATTGTGCATGTGTTGGAATATTACAGAAACGCTTAAGCAACCACTAAGATATAGGCTGTCATATATCCATATTTTGTATTTCAGACTAAATCAAGTATCTGTGAATTATCTATCATGAATGCATAGCAGAATACATTGTATAAGAATTGGACAGGGAGAAACCTATCAATAAGCTTCAATGACATTCTTTACAATATTGCCTTGATATTCACCACAAAGATGATAAGATAATGTGTGTTGTTCAGCCTATAAGAAACTTTCCTACAGAGTATTTTGTATTGTCATACAGTATAGATATGGTAGTACAAGTATTATTTCAAGATATGAGCCAATATCTTGCTGTAACTAAACTCTATATTGTATTTTGTTTTTCTACAATCCCATGTCATCTGTGTCAAAGGCTTATCTTAACATTTTGACATTAAAAGAGAGATGAGGAAGGGGGCTATAGTGGCTTTTAAATCTGCTTAAAACTTTTACATCAGCAGACTAGTGGTGTATTCATTTTGCGGATTCTGTTGCAAAACTTTTCTTAAACGGTAGCAAATGGAATGAAACAGGGAGGGATTTACCTCAATTTGTCCAATAGAAACTCTAGTTTTAGTTGCAAAACGTTCCGCTGGCTCAGGTTTTGTTTGTTTGCTTGTTTTTTATTAAGTTCTGGAATTTCTTTCGACATTGATTGGCTATTGATGATATTGGCTATACATCCTGCTTGACATCATTTGACAGGATGTGGTTCAAGTGGCTTGATGTTCGACGGGTTTCTCATGCTGAAGTTGGGGTGTTCTGCATTTTTGTTTAATGTTTGATATCTTTCAAAAAGGTACACAATAAATGGATATGATCTTTGTCAGTTACGTATTTGTACATTGTTATTTCTCACAATACCTACAATATGTAAACAACATGGAGAAAAGGTCATGCCTGTGTAGATACAAATATTTAACTTAGCTAAGGCCTGAATGTATGGACCAAACCTTCTGATGCAGAATGAAATAGGAGCATAATTTAACCTTAGATTATTCCGGATGAGTTCTCAATGTACAGTGACGGTGTAAGGAGTAAAGAGAGAGAGTGTGTGTGTGTGTGCGCATGTACGTGCTCATGTGTGTGGACTTATGAGAGCGTGTGCGTTTGTCCATGTATCTGTGTGTGTCTCTCTCCGGGACTAAGTGGACCAGGAAGCGTTCTGGAAGCAGCCCTGTGTCATGGGGAAAGTAGATCGGCCAATTAGACAAAGCCTGTGTACTCTGCTGCACAGTGTGGGGCTGATTCGATCAGAGAGCCAGCCACTCACAGTCTCAGGATATTGCAGGTAATTACCCATAAGTCACTACTCCCCTTCAGGCCAATTACGCCCACGCTAGCTGCCCACCCGGCCCTCGTTTATTGCTTCTGCTTGCTTGTTAAACTTTTTTAGAGGAGCATTCTCAATGTTTATTCAGCTTCATTACAGGGATGAGTTGCTGTAGCGATGGTTGTGGATGCTGGAAGATGCTTTTTAAAGGTGGAAGAGGATGCCTTGACCCCATTACGTAAGCCCTTAAGGATATGTGCTGTGAACAGGCCAACCTTAGGCCTCAGAGGTAAGGCACTGGTCCTTGTGATACATGCTACAGTGTTAACATGAGGAAGGAAAGAGAGGGAACACTGGTCACATTTATTGGTTTAATGGTTTATTCGGTCCCGATTAGCTTTTCCCAAAGCAGCAGCTATTCTTCCTGGGGTCCGCACAAAAGCATAAAACACAAGAAGTAACAAAACACTGATACAGTGATAGACAAGAACAGTCAAACAAATATAAAATATAACAATATACAAACAATACAACTAAAGAATAATGTGTGTGTAGATTGTGTATGTTAGAGTGTGATAGTGTGTTCGTGTCATTTCACAGTCCCTATTGTGCCATTAGATGTTGTTTTATACAAAAAAAAAGGTAATTTTGCTGTTTGCTTGAGTAATTGGAGATGGAAGGGAGTTCCAATGATCATGGCGCTGTATAATACTGTGCGTTGCTGTGAATTTGTTTTGGACTTGGGGTCTGTGAAGAGACCCATGGTGGCGTTTCTTGTGGGGTACGTGCTGTATGTTATTTGATTATGCAGGCAATCTGGAATTTTCATCACAGTAATATTTCTCATAAAAACTAGAAGAGAAGCAGTTAATCTCTCATCAACACTCAACCAGGAAACCATGCTGTTGATGTTAGTTCTGTATGTGCAGTTAAGGGCAAGGCGTGCTGCTCTGTTTTGAGCCAGCTGCAGCTTTGCTAGGTCCTTCTTTGCTACACTTGACCATATTACCAGACAATAATCAATATTTGAAAGACCTGATCCTGAACAACTATTACAGTTGATTTTTATGTAAAACACGCATAACATATTTTTATAACAGACATACCCCTCCCCATCTTCACAACAACTTTGTCAATTTGACTTAACCATGATAATTGACCATCCAATGTTATACCTAGGAGTTTAGCTTCCTCAACTTGCTCAATGGTCACACCCTTTATGCATCTCCAACTATCATCTTATTATCAATGTATTTAACCAATCATCAGTCATCTGAGTCAATACAAGTTGAATGCCCTTCTCTGTATGAATGCTGATAGTCAGTAGTTAACTTGTTCTCTGAAAAATAGCATTGTATTTGGTCAAATACAATTCTCTCCATCAGTTTACTAAGAACAGGCAGCAAACTGATTGAGTGGCTGTTAGAGCCAGCAAAGGGTGCTTTACTATTTTTAGGCAGTGGAATTACTTTAGCTTCCTCCCACGCCTGTGGACACACACTCCTTTAGACTTTGGTTAAGGATATAGCAAATAGGGGTGGTAATACAATCTGCTACCATTCTCAATAGTTTCCCATTAAGTTTATCTATAGCTGGTGGCTTGTCATTATTGATGGGTAAGAATAGTTTCTCCAGCTCTCCAACACTAACTTGACCAAATTCAAAACAGCAATTCTTCTCTTTCATTATTACTGTAGATCTTTTATACACAAATATGATGGTTCACTGTTCAATGTTGCCATTTTACTTCTGAGTTCTTCCACTTTACTAGTGAAATAGTAATTGAAATGATTGGCAATATCGAAAGGTTTTGTTATAAATGATCCCATCAACTTCAATGAACGATGGAGATGAATTGGGTTTTCTGCCCATGATATCATTTAAGATACTCCAAAGTCTTTTCCCATTGCGTTTTATTGTCATTTATCTTGGTTTGGTAATATAATTTCTTATTTTTGTTAAGTTTAGTCACAAAATGTCTCAATTGACAGTATGTCAACCAATCAGCTGAGCAGCCTGACTTGTTTGCCACCTCTTTTACATAATTTATTTGAACCATACCATTTTTCAATTATTTTTTTTTCCGATTGCTAACAAACATTGTTCAATACTGCGGATACATGTGCAAAACTCTAAATACAGTTATCAAAACAACATGCAACTTGGCAATGCACATCCTACATGTCTCAAAAGCAAATCTTTCTACCAAATAAGTCTCTCACGACATGCACACTTTGTCATTCATAGTATCATGACCTATAAAACTCTAAAAACAGCTACCACTTGAAAATGTGTCAATTTACATTTACATCATTTAGCAGACGCTCTTATCCAGAGCGACTTACAGTTAGTGAGTGCATACATTTTTTCATACTGGCCCCCCGTGGGAATCAAACCCACAACCCTGGCGTTGCAAGCGCCATGCTCTACCAACTGAGCTGCACGGGACCGTGTCTTTAATATCATATGTTTTTTTGATTAACAGTCATTTTTACAAAAGAAGAGTCCCCTCATCAATCTACACACAATACCCCATAATGACAAAGCAAAAATAGGTCTTGCAAATGTATAAAAAAAATAAAAAATGAAATATTACATTTACATAAGTATTCAGACCCTTTACTCAGTACTTTGTTGAAGCACCTTTGGCAGCGATTACAGCCTCGAGTCTTCTTGGGTATGACACTACAAGCTTGGCACACATGTATTTGGGGAGTTTCTCCCATTCTTCTCTGCAGATCCTCTCAAGCTCTGTCAAGTTGGATTGGGAGCGTTGCTGCACAGCTATTTTCAGGTCTCTCCAGAGATGTTCGATCGGGTTTAAGTCCGGTCTCTGGCTGTGCCACTCAAGGACATTCAGAGACTCCACTCCTGCATTGACTTGGCTGTGTGCTTAGGGTCCTTGTCCTGTTGGAAGGTGAATCTTCACCCCAGTCTGAGGTCCTGAGTACTCTGGAGCAGGTTTTCATCAAGGATCTCGCTGTACTTTGCTCCGTTCATCTTTCCCTCAATCCTGACTAGTCTCCCAGCCCTTGCCACTGAAAAACATCCCCACAGGATGAGGCTGCCACCACCATCTTAGGGATGGTGGCAGGATTCCTCCAGACGTGACGCTTGGCATTCAGGCCAAAGAGTTCAATCTTTGTTTTATCAGACCAGAGAATCTTGTTTCTCATGGTCTGAGAGTCCTTTGGGTGCCTTTTGGCAAACTCCAAGTGGGTTGTTATGTGCCTTTTACTGAGGAGTGGCTTCCGTCTGGCAACTCTGCCATAAACACCTGATTGGTGGAGTGCTGCAGAGATGGTTGTCCTTCACAGAGGAACTCTGGAGCTCTGTCACCTCCCTGACCTAGGCCCTTCTCCCCCGATTGCTCAGTTTGGCCGTGCGGCCAGCTCTAGGAAGAGTCTTGGTGGTTCCAAACTTATTCCATTTAAGAATGATGGAGGCCACTGTGTTCTTGGGGACCTTCAATGCTGCAGAATATTTTTGGTACCCTTCCCCAGATCTGTGTCTCAACACAATCCTGTCTCGGAGCTCTACGGACAATTCCTTCGACCTCATGGCTTGGTTTTTGCTCTGACATGCACTGTAAACTGTGGGACCTTATTTATACAGGTGTGCGCCTTTCCAAATCATGTCCAATCAACTGAATTGACCACAGGTGGACTCCAATCAAGTTTTAGAAACATCTCAAGGATGATCAATGGAAGCAAGATGCACCTGAGCTCAATTTGGTCTGAATATGTATGTAAATAAGGTATTTCATTTATTTTATAATTTTTTCGGGCAAAAGAAATCTAAAAACCTGTTTTCGCTTTGTCATTATGGGGTAGGTGTGTAGATTGATGAGGAACATTTTTGAATAAGGCTGTAACGTAACAAAATGTGGAAAAAGTCAAGGGGTCTGAATACTTTCCGAATGCACTGTAATGGCTGGTATGGAGTGAATGGAATGGTATCATACACATCACTTCATTCCAGCCATTATTATGAGCCTTCTCCTCAGCAGCCTCCACTGACAGACAGGGAGTTGACTATTGTCATAACTGGGTCGTTCCATGAAAAGAGTGCCTTTTGCGTCCCTTTGATATTTAAAGTATAAGTTGTGCACCAATATTGAATTTAAAAGCCTGTTATATAGACCACATGGAGAATTCAATAAATCTGATTTTTAATGTCCATCCGTCAACCCTGTGTCACTTCTAGGAAGAGTTTAACCCACTTAATCCCAAATTGTAGCCAAGTTTCACCCTCATCCCTAGTTATTTTGTTGCTTTGACGAAGTCATTTCTGAAGATAATTATTTATTGAATATGATTAGTGATTCATTTACGCCTGTCCCTCATTTTAAGGTCAACTCTGTTACATGAACTGATCTATCATTTTAATATGGTGAAACTATTCCTTTAAAAATATTTTAAACATCTAATAGTCAAATTATAGAGTAAAAAACAGGTCAGCTGATTCTACTCTTTTTGGCCATTTTCTGGTGTTTTGTGGTGGAAAACTGAGCGGGTCGATTATAAAACGTCAACCCTGTTACCCATAGATGGACAGGCTAGAATTGTTTAAATAATTTTTTATTTTTTGTGAAGCTTGTATTCAATTGTCACACCCTGTCACATACAGCAAGCTTCCGTTCCCCCTGTCACAAGTGGATTTCTGGCTGATTTAAGAATTAATCGTCAACCCTGTATGGTCAACCATTTTACTTTATTTGGCACTAAATAGGCACTTACTATAGTCTTTTTTATTTTATTTTCTTCTCTTATGAAGTTCAACATCTGCTCTTTATGACAGAATGTTAAAATTAAGTGAAATCAACCAGGCACCAAATTGGTGGAATGATTTATTTTGTGATACCAGTATTCTGTGGAAAGGAATAGGAACACTACCTCTTAACCCATATTCTGGTAAGAAGAACTAGTCTACAGGCTGCATCGACAAAATGACGCACTCTGGCAGGAGAGCTCTAGAACCTTTTACAGATCTCCTCTGCTTTCTGGTGGTGATTGTTCTGAATTGCAGGCAAAGTTTTTTCAATGTAGAATAATAAAAGCGTTTCTGAGTGTTCTTTAATGTACTGTTAAAATCATGCAACAAACTTTACACACAAAGTACTTAAAGTTATTAAAGTACTAAAGTTATTTCCATGATACTTTTTTGGGTCACACTTTATTTGGATCGTCCGGATTTTCCATCTGTAGATGGTCATACTATCAACAAACTATCTGTTGATAAGCAACTGCTTGCTAAGGTTACGGTTAGGGTTAGGATTAGGTTTAGAATAAGGTTTAGGCTAAGGGTTAGGGTTAGGGCTAGGGTAAGGGTTAAGTTTAGGGTTAGGATAAGGGTTAAGGTTAGGGTTAGAGCTAGGGTTAGGGTTAGTACATAGTTAGTTGAAATGTTACTGATAGTCTGTAGATAGTCTGTAGAGGATCAACAGATGGACTATCCAAATAAAGTGTTACCCATTTTTGTGGTAATATGACTCCCACTACTTGACCAACATGTGAGTCACGTGTTGAAGTACCAGACACGGGTAGGCAAAGTGCCAAATTCTTTGACAGTGAAAACACTCTGAACAACTTTTCAGATTACTTAGTTCAAACATGAATTTACTGGAAATGTTACGCAATCACTGCTTGTTTTGTTTGCATTTCAATAAATCAATCTAAAGATCAGTCTGTCTGTCAGGTGATAGGCCAGAGATAAAGATGGCTTATAAAAGGCTATATATTCCTGTGTTGCCCTCTGCACACTCACTCACTCACACACACACACACACACACACACCACAGACACAGACACACACACACACACGGAGAGTAGATAAACAAGACAACAGTGCAATATGAGTGCATCAACCATCTTTATTAATCGTTTCTAACATGCTACACCACCTAACAGTCCACAGTCAGAATGAACGTTGTCTGTACAAAGCATCAGGTGTTCTAGGTGACAGTTGTCTTCCCCTAGAGGCCTTCATTAAGTACAGAATGGATTCAAACAATCTTTCAATCTTTTCTGTTCACCCACCTCTCATTCTAGATGGTTTCTTTTGCTAGTTGAAAAGTGTTCCCTCTATTTTGTTGGTTGAAAAATGTTCACTCTTTGTTGTGTTAGTTCAAAAAGAGTGCATTATACATATGTGTGCAATATTGCCAAACAAAAATAACTCAGTGACTGTAACTAAACACACATCCTCACAACTGTAAGCAATGGATATTGACGTTTGAAAGCTTTGTCTACAAAACACACAACTGCTTTAAAACACCAGAGAGTTAAGGTATGCAAAAACAAAAGGTTGGTGAGTTTTTTTTTTTTTTTTTAGGCCTAATAAAACAAATCTGAACTATCAATAATGTATTTTAACCAAATTGGTTTTGCTAACGTGATGCCAGTTTGTTCAGCATAGGCAACTACTACTACATTCTCCTTCCAAAGCCCTCGATATTTCAAACTTCAGGGGGTGTAAGTCCCTCCCCCTCCCCTCTCCCCAGCCGGACATCAGACAGACGCCACTAGAGCGTAGTTTCTGCGCCTGCCTTCATTGTGGATGGAGGGAGCTAAACGGAGCAGGAGAAACGTCAACATAATCACCCCATACACTCCCAGGAGGGTGACACCAACACACTGATAGAGAGTGATAGGGTGGAGGACACATTCCTTGAAGTTTTACCATCACTGTGGTCACATCTTAAATACCATCCTGTTCCCCATATTGTCATGGGTTTAGGCTTGGCATTCACCTACCAGACCCAATGCGTGTCCTCCCATCTCTCTCTGTCAGGTGTGGCTTCACGGTCCCAGGGTAATACTAGTTGGTAAGATGTTATAAGAGCGCTTCGCCCCGGTGTTGGTCTCACAGATGTTAATCTGAGGCCTATAAGGTATAGCAAGGTAACTGTCACAGAGCCATGGCTCTGCTTACAGCTGCCCTCACCCTCAGCTCTCAACACCCATGGGTCAGGCTCACATGACTGGCTGAGGCTGCTGTCAGTCAGCGGGGGGCGAGCGTCACTGTCAGGTCTCCCTGAGGCCCATCAGTCCATGACACTGTCAGGAGGCGGGCAGCGCCTCATCACAGTGTCAGAGCCCGATTAGCTCGTTGCTCACCCCATCGCCAAACAGCCTCCGTCAGTGTCAGCATCAGCTGACCTTGGAGGAGGGACTTAGATCAGACCCCTCTTTCCACTGTCAGCTGTGCTCCGCCTTTCACCTGGACCTCCCATTCATTCAGGGATTCTGCATAATATGCCCTCCCTGCCTTTCCTGGGGCATCTGGCCCAGTTGCACCGCCTGCTGACCCATATGCTCCTGACCAACGTGCAACTGGCCGTGGGCCTGGCCGTGTTGGAGCCCCTCAGCGCCATGTTGGTGCTGCTGCTGCTGCTGCTGCTGCTGCTCTGCCCCATGATCACGCCTGTGATCGCGCCCCATCCCCCTCTCACCATGGTGACCGTGACTATGGCGGTTGCCATTGTGACCATGACCGTGGCCATGGTGATGATGGCCGTGTCCACCATGAGTTGTCTCCCCTCCGGTGACTGGCTTCTCCTCTCCCTCAGGCTTCGCCTCTACTGTCCTGTTGCACTCTGCTGGGATCTCATTGCTCTGTGTGGGGGAAAAGAGGAGGGGTCTTGGATTGTTTTCCATAACTCATAGAGCTAATTCCCACATACAAACACAGACACACCCAGTGTGTGTGTGTGTGTGTGTGTGTGTGTGTGTGTGTGTGTGTGTGTACCTCATACGTGCAGTCCCCACAGATGCGTGTGCAGTAGGTCTCCTTGATGGCGTTCTCTACATAGGGAGTATCTAGGATGGAGTAGGGCAGGGAGATATGGTAGGTCAGACGACCACACCTGGCAGAGAGACAGAGAGAGAGAGAGAGAGAGAGAGAGAGAGAGAGAGAGAGCGAGAGAGAGAGAGAGAGAGAGAGAGAGAGAGAGAGAGAGAGAGAGAGAGAGAGAGAGAGAGAGAGAGAGGGAGAAGGATAATTGTTAGGGGAACAGAGAGCATGGTGAGCACGGTTTGTATTTCTGAGTAGACTGACCGCAGACAGACAGAGAGACCTAAGTCTGGAGCTGACCTGTCATAGATGAGGAAGTCATCCTTCTCTCCAGCCAGGGTCTGCCACACGTCATCCTGTTTGGGCTCCTGTTGGTATAGTGTGATGTTCTCAGACAGTTTCCGCCTCAGCATGGTGTGTAGGCGCTGGGCCTGCTGCCCCTGGTGGTTCACCACCATATAGGTCACATTCTCCAGACCCTGACCCTCCAGCTTCAAGCGCAGCCCATCCAATCTGCTCAGAGGAACACAACAGGGAAGTGAAACATGAGGATATGGAGAGATGGTAAAAAATAAATAATGAAATAACAAAATAAAGAACGGGCATAACAAAAACAACACTAGGAAAGTGGCTAGGGGTCCGAAATGGAACCGAGCCCTATCTGGTCCACTTACAAGGACGCCTGCACCAAGCAGAACAATCAGCTGGCCTGAAGGAGGGCCACCACCGTGACCTGGCCCATGACCTCCTTCATAGGCTCCACCTCCCCAATGCTCCAACCAGGTGGTGGCTTACAGCGGGTCCCCTCCCCCTCGCTCTCTGTTCCGCCCCCAGGGAGCAGGCAGAGAGCCAGGAGCAAGCTTAGTCCCGCCCACATCGCGGTGCTGCACGGCAGGCTTGATCTGCATGAGAGTAGGAGAGAGAGAGAGAGAGAGAGAGAGAGAGAGAGAGAGAGAGAGAGAGAGAGAGAGAGAGAGAGAGAGAGAGAGAGAGAGAGAGAGGTAAAGCAAGTTAGGTAAGAGTCAGCTCAGGTAATGAGGACAGGGTTTGTACAGTAGTTCAATGCTATGTCACAATTTACTATCTGTGTCCCAATAGTGTGGTAATAGATAGTTGGACACTAGATAATTAAAGATCAACTCAATTTTGGGTTGTGTCCCAATCGTCCTAAATTACGTCTCTTTCCCTCAGTCATTCCCTTATCAGACTTATTAAGTAAAAGCAATGCTGCCTGGATATCAGTTATTTGTCCTATCAATGGCATGAAGATAAAAGAGACAAAGAAAGGAATACTTTTTAAAAATATTTTATTTGCTGACATGAAAGAAATTAGGAATTGGTATGAAATGTAACTTATTTTCTGATGTTTTACATTTCTAGCCTTTTATTTATGGGGATAGATATTGTTGTTGTTTTTGTTCATTTAGAAATTATATTGCATAACCAAAGGCGTACTGATGAACGGTAGAAAAACAACGGTTAGGGGAGGCTGGTTAAGTGCGGAAAGTTCTCTCTTTCGCTCTCTCTCTGCATATTCATATTTTAGAAAAAACCAATTGCAAATCCACTGGAAATGATTAAATACAGTGTATATGCCATATGGAGACAACACAAGCAAAATAACAAAGCTAAAGAAATAGCAAAACACTTTGTCTCAATTTGTTCAAGTGATCGTGTATCACAGGTTATAGACATAAAAAAAGAGAGAAAGAGTTATGCTCTGTCTTATCAACATGCACAAAAAGGTAGGAAATCATTTTGCAGTAACTTACTGTCTGGTAAAAAGTCCCTCCTCAGTCAGCTCAGCTCGGTCTAGCAGTAGCTTCTGGAAGAAAAACAATCCTCAACTCTCTCTGCTCCCCCTTTTATACTCACAGTGTTGTTTTCCTGCCTGCCCGGAAGGAGGACAAAGTTCAGCAAGAGGTCTGTGCAGATACCTGCACTAAAGCAGTTTAATAAGTCACTATTTTGTAATACCATCATACTGTAGTTAGTAGTTAATAGTTTATGTTCATCACATTTGAATTGAAAAGTGTTTATGAAGGGAGTACACAGATCACATGGAATGTGATCTCGGCCACCAGCCAGCTCTCTGTCTGTCGACCATCTGGTTTCACGGGACTTGACTGGAAGACAAGTCAAAGCGCGAGCAATTCGAGAGTGTGAAAAGGTTACATGGAAAGAAAGTGAACTCTCTCATGACAGCTTTAGAGTTGTGTGTTGTGTCTGTCATTGCACTAGACAAATAAAGACACGACTAAAACGGAATTGCCCAATACTTTCCCCTTAGTTTGATTTTTTCACCACTGCATGATCACCTCTGGCTCATTCATTTGCCTGACATAGTGAAGCCTGACACAGAATGGTTAAACAACAGAACATTCTGACAATCTGATTTTCTCTGAGGTGGAGAAGTGGAAAAAGGGAGTGGGGGGAGTGGGGAGAGTAGGGGGAGTGGGGAGAGTGGGGAGAGTGGGGAGTGAGGAGAGTGGGGGGAGTGGGGGCTTGGCCAGTATCCAGTATGTTATGAAGGCCAAAACAAATACATTGGCTGATTGCCTAACTGGACACTTAGACACAAAACAGAGAAATCTAACACAGAGGAGAAAGAGTTTGTGTGTATGTGTTTGTGTGTATTAAAGTGAAGGCTACACTGTGTTGTAAACAAATGCAAGACATATCCCAAAGATGTCCCATGAACTGTCTGGCAGCATGCACAGAGAAAGGCAATGATGAAGCTGTAGTTACTGAGGAGCATAAGATAATGAGACACAGCATTGTACTTTATTGACACATACAGTATCTAGTTTCTCTAAATATGAGGACAAGCATAGGCTACAGAACAGTATTAAACACACAGACTAAAACAGTCACCTCATGTTAAATTCAAATTGACTAGATTGGGATGGAAATCCCAATCTTCTATAAAGAGCTTTTAGCACCAACAACGCTTATCTCCGGGCACAGTGACCTAAAAGTAATTGTTTCCAAGACATCATAAAAAAAAATGTAAAAGGTTGAAAGGAATTCTTGGGAACCAAAGAGTTAAAGTGTGTGTGTGTGTTTTAGATGATAAACTGATGGTATTCATTGTAATTGATCCACAGAGCTGTAGAACTGGTAAATTGACTGTATACTACAACCCTGACCTGTTCGTAGCTAGGCGTAATCTACCCCTAACATTACAGTGCCTTGCAAAAGTATTCAGCCCCCTTGGCGTTTTTCCTATTTTGTTACATTACAACCTGTAATTTAAATGGATTTTTATTTGGATGTCATGTAATGGACATACACAAAATAGTCCAAATTGGTGAAGTGAAATGAAAAAAATAACTTGATTCAAAACATTATACAAAATAAATAACGGAAAAGTGGTGCGTGCATATGTATTCACCCCCTTTGCTATGAAGCCCCTAAATAAGATCTGATGCAACCAATTACCTTCAGAAGTCACATAATTAGTTAAATAAAGTCAATCTGTGTGCAATCTAAGTGTCACATGATCTGTCACATGATCTCAGTGTATATACACCTGTTCTGAAAGGGCCCAGAGTCTGCAACACCACTAAGCAAGGGGCACCACCAAGCAAGCGGCACCATGAAGACCAAGGAGCTCTCCAAACAGGTCAGGGATAAAGTTGTGGAGAAGTACAGTTCAGGGTTGGGTTATAAAACAATATCAGAAACTTCGAACATCCCACGGAGCACCATTAAATCCATGAATAAAAAATAGAAAGAATATGGCACCACAACAAACCTGCCAAGAGAGGGCCGCCCACCAAAACTCACGGACCAGGCAAGGAGGGCATTAATCAGAGAGGCAACAAAGATAACCCTGAAGCAGTTGCAAAGGACCACTTTAAGCCATACACTCCACAAAGCTGGGCTTTACGGAAGAGTGGCCAGATAAAAGCCATTGCTTGAAGAAAAAAATAAGCAAACACGTTTGGTGTTCGCCAAAAGGCATATGGGAGACTCCCCAAACATATGGAAGAAGGTACTCTGGTCAGATGAGACTAAAATTGAGCTTTTTGGCCAACAAGGAAAACGCTATGTCTGGCGCAAACCCAACACCTCTCATCACCCCGAGAACAACATCCTCACAGTTAAGCATGGTGGTGGCAGCATCATGCTGTGGGGATGTTTTTCATCGGCAGGGACTGGAAAACTGGTCAGAATTTAAGGAATGATGGATGGCGCTAAATACAGGAAAATTCTTGAGGGAAACCTGTTTCAGTCTTCCAGAGATTTGAGACTGGAACGGAGGTTCACCTTCCAGCAGGACAATGACCCTAAGCATACTACTAAAGCAACACTTGAGTGGTTTAAGGGGAAACATTTAAATGTTTTGGAATGGCCTAGTCAAAGCCCAGACCTCAATCCAATTGAGAATCTGTGGTATGACTTAAAGATTGCTGTACACCAGCGGAACCCATCCAACTTGAAGGATCTGGAGCAGTTTTGCTTTGAAAAATGGCTAGATGTGCCAAGTTTATAGAGATATACCCCAAGAGACTTGCAGCTGTAATTGCTGCAAAAGGTGGCTCTACGAATAATTGACTTTGGGGGGTGAATAGTTATGCACGCTCAAGTTTTCTGTTTCTTTATCTTATTTATTTTCTGTTTCACAATAAAAAATATTTTGCATTTTCAAAGTGGTAGGCATGTTGTGTAAATCAAATGATACAACCCCCCCAAAAAATCTATTTTAATTCCAGGTTGTAAGGCAACAAAATAGGAAAAATGCCAAGGGGGGTGTATACTTTCGCAAGCCACTGTATATCTGCAAGTCAATTATCTCACAACAAATCATCGTCATAAAAGTGAATTACATGCCATAAAAACTGTCATAGTTTCTCCAGTATAGAATCAAGTTTGAAAAACAACCTTCAACAAAATGCTCAGTCAGTAATAGAATCTTATTTGTCAAGATTCAATTTATCCCTGAATGCACCTTGATATTTTACTGCTACAAAAAGCTCCAAACTCATGGTTTATGGATAATGGCATTCTCAATCTCCTCAAGCTTTAGGCCTTTTGGTGGGCATGTTGAAACAAGTTTGTGTAGAGATTGTACGAACTCTCTACTCACTGTCTATCTTGAACAGTAAATTATTAACTTTTTTAAAAATTGGCAACTGTGCAAGTGCAAAAGGTATATGTTGACAGCAGCAGATTATAATGGCTGTGTTGGCTAATTTGAAAACCATTGAAACAAGTTATTCCATTGCGAATAATTAATTGGTTAAAACAATATAAAATATGCAAACCACACAAAATGGACAATAGTTATTTTCCATTCTACTCTATTCTGTTCTATTCTAGACTAGATAAATCGATTCTAGTCAATTAGGGAAGGAGCTGGCTGAGTACCGAAATAGAACTGGACCAAAGACTCTAATGTACTGAAACTCAGGCAAAATGAATCCGATTTTGGAAAGGTGATACTACTGTTGAATTTCTGGGGCCAAAAGTTTAAAAAATATTTTGTATTTGTGAATAGTGGACCACTCTTCAACAATATGCCATTATAGTCCATAACTAACCTGCCTAAAGTATAGCCTTGAAACACCAAAACTCAACTTGTGTTACATATCTATGCCTATTTAGAATACTTTGGTATTTCACCAAATTTCACAAAAATGCATTTACTGGAAGAACTGTGCAGCTGCAAAGTTTGATAACCGAATTACAGTAAACTCTCCCTGTTTTTATGAGACCACGTTTTCCAAAGTCTCTGTTAAATATCTGCTCCGAATTAAGATTCAAAGATGTCTGCAGAGAGAATGGGGTGTCAGCTTTGACATGACAACTTGAGTTTGAAAAAAAATAGATTTTGGTTATTAAACTACAGTAGGTGAAGTGGATTTACATACGGTAACAGAATTACGGTAATGGAATTACATCATGGGTCCCTGATCATTTTGGAATGGCAGAGTCCGCCAATCAGCTCCTTTGTTGTTCAACGCTACGTGCCATTCCATAATGGCGGCTGTGGCTACTGCTAGCTAGCATGAGGACGAAAACTGTAGTTTTCCGGAAACCTACCAGTCATTCAATCTTCTTGTGTAATGGTTGGGATAATGGAACAATTCAGAGTACAATGCATTTCTCATCCCTGGATTGGGGTACCTTTTCCGAGCCATATCTCGTGTCGGCTCCACTGTGTCTTAATCTACACAGGAAACCTGTCCGACCCTAGTCCAGCTGTAAGCAATCTGCTGGCTGACATTGCTTGAGAGATACACCACCTGTGTTCTCTATGACAAGACAACCGACTAGATTGTGTCAATGATCTGAGGAAGGAGCTCTTCTCCAAGAGGTCATTCTCAACGGAGAACGTCTCCCCAACACAGGCTACACTGCTGCAATATTCAAACCGAGCAGTGTACGAAACAAGCATTTGGTCAACAAGTCTGAAAACCATCCAATCGTGACCTTCACCAGAAAGATTTTGATGGGCTAAATCAATTGATTCCTGGACTCCTTTGTGGACACTCTTACAAGAGGCTGCCAAAGCTTGCAGAGAACACCTGAGGTGTGGCTGCAAAAGTTAGCCTGTCTGTTCTCGAAGTGTCGATGCCAGGATGCTGGATTATCATGCACTGCATTATGTCATTGTGGCACATGTGAACCAGAGCCCTAAGTATTTTATTTTCTTCACTAATCAGAACTTAAGAGATACATTTGATGTATTAGTACTTTATTTCTTCATTTTTTAAAATGAAAATGTCACTTAATAAGCTGTTTTAAATATACAGTGGGGGAAAAAAGTATTTAGTCAGCCACCAATTGTGCAAGTTCTCCCACTTAAAAAGATGAGAGAGGCCTGTAATTTTCATCATAGGTACACGTCAACTATGACAGACAAAATGAGAAAAATAAATCCAGAAAATCACATTGTAGGATTTTTAATGAATTTATTTGCAAATTATGGTGGAAAATAAGTATTTGGTCAATAACAAAAGTTTCTCAATACTTTGTTATATACCCTTTGTTGGCAATGACACAGGTCTCTGCACAGGCTACACAAACGCACCACACCGCGTGGCTGCTGCCTCTCTAACCTGGTGGTCCCTGCACGCACCACCCACGTGGAGTTCCAGGTCGCAGGCAGCCTCTGGAACTGCCGTTCTGCTGCCAACAAAGCTGACTTCATCCCAGCCTATGCCAACCTCCAGTCCCTCGACTTCCTGGCGCTGACGGAAACATGGATCACCACTGAAAACACTGCTACTCCTACTGCTCTCTCCTCGTCTGACCATGTGTTCTCGCATACCCCGAGAGCATCTGGTCAGAGGGGTGGTGGTACAGGAATCCTCATCTCTCCCAAGTGGACATTCTCAATTTTTCCCCTAACCCATCTGTCTATCTCCTCATTTGAATTCCATGCTGTCACAGTCACTAGCCCATTTAAGCTTAATATCCTTGTCATCTATCGCCCTCCAGGTTCCCTTGGAGAGTTCATCAATGAGCTTGACGCCTTGATAAGTTCCTTCCCTGAGGATGGCTCACCCCTCACAGTTTTGGGGGATTTCAACCTCCCTATGTCCACATTTGACTCATTTCTCTCTGCCTCCTTCTTTCCACTCCTCTCCTCTTTTGACCTCACCCTCTCACCGTCCCCCCCTACTCACAAAGCAGGCAATACGCTTGACCTCATCTTCACTAGATGCTGCTCCTCTACTAATCTCACTGCAACTCCCCTCCATGTCTCCGACCACTACTTTGTTTCCTTTTCTCTCTCGCTCTCCTCCCACACTACTCACTCTGCCCCTACACAGATGGTAATGCGCCGCCGCAACCTTCGCTCTCTCTCTCCCACTACTCTCTCCTCTTCCATCCTATCATCTCTTCCCTCTGCTCAATCCTTCTCCCTCCAATCTCCTGATTCTGCCTCCTCAACCCTCCTCTCCTCCCTTTCTGCATCCTTTGACTCTCTGTGTCCCCTATCCTCCCGGCCGGCTCGGTCCTCCCCTCCAGCTCCGTGGCTTGATGACTCATTGCGAGCTCACAGAACAGAGCTCCGGGCAGCGGAGCGGAAATGGAAGAAAACTAAACTCCCTGCCGACCTGGCATCTTTTCACTCCCTCCTCTCTACATTTTCTTCATCTGTTTCTGCTGCCAAGGCCACCTTCTACCACTCTAAATTCCAAGCATCTGCCTCTAACCCTAGGAAGCTCTTTGCCACATTTTCCTCCCTCCTGAATCCTCCCCCCCCCCCCCCCCTCCTCTCTCTCTGTGGATGACTTCGTCAACCACTTTGAAAAGAAGGTTGACGACATCCGATCCTCGTTTGTTAAGTCTAATGACACTGCTGGTCCTGCTCACACTGCCCTACCCTATGCTTTGACTTCTTTCTCCCCTCTCTCTCCAGATAAAATCCTGCGACTTGTGACTGCAGGCCGCCCAACAACCTGCCCGCTTGACCCCATCCCCTCCTCCCTTCTCCAGACCATCTCCGGTGACCTTCTCCCCTACCTCACCTCGCTGATCAACTCATCCTTGACCGCTGGCCATGTCCCTTCCGTCTTCAAGAGAGCGAGAGTTGCTCCCCTTCTCAAAAAACCAACACTCGACCCCACTGATGTCAACAACTACAGACCAGTATCCCTTCTTTCTTTTCTTTCCAAAACTATTGAGCGTGCCGTCTTTAGCCAACTCTCTTGCTATCTCTCTCAGAATGACCTTCTTGATCCAAACCAATCAGGTTTCAGGACTGGTCATTCAACTGAGACTGCTCTTCTCTGTGTCACGGAGGCTCTCCGCACTGCTAAAGCTAACTCTCTCTCCTCTGCTCTTGTCCTTCTAGACCTGTCTGCTGCCTTTGATACTGTGAACCATCAGATCCTCCTCTCCACCCTCTCCGAGCTGGGCATCTCCGGCGCGGCTCACTCCTGGATTGCGTCCTACCTGACCGGTCGCTCCTACCAAGTGGCGTGGCGAGAAGCTGTCTCCGCACCACGTGCTCTCACCACTGGTGTCCCCCAGGGCTCAGTTCTAGGCCCTCTCCTTTTCTCCCTATACACCAAGTCACTTGGCTCTGTCATATCCTCACATGGCCTTTCCTATCATTGCTACGCTGACGATACACAACTAATCTTCTCCTTTCCCCCTTCTGATAACCAGGTGGCGAATCGCATCTCTGCATGTCTGGCAGACATATCAGTATGGATGACGGATCACCACCTCAAGCTGAACCCTGGCAAGACGGAGCTGCTCTTCCTCCCGGGGAAGGACTGCCCGTTCCATGATCTCGCCATCACGGTTGACAACTCCGCTGTGTCCTCCTCCCAGAGTGCGAAGAGCCTAGGCGTGACCCTGGACAACACCCTGTCGTTCTCCGCCAACATCAAGGCGGTGACCCGCTCCTGCAGGTTCATGCTCTACAACATTCGGAGAGTACGACCCTGCCTTACACAGGAAGCGGCACAGGTCCTAATCCAGGCACTTGTCATCTCCCGTCTGGACTACTGCAACTCGCTGTTGGCTGGCCTCCCTGCCTGTGCCATTAAACCCCTACAACTCATCCAGAATGCCGCAGCCCGTCTGGTGTTCAACCTTCCCAAGTTCTCTCACGTCACCCCCCTCCTCCGCACACTCCACTGGCTTCCAGTTGAAGCTCGCATCCGCTACAAGACCATGGTGCTTGCCTATGGAGCAGTGAGGGGAACGGCACCTCTGTACCTTCAGGCTCTGATCAGTCCCTACACCCAAACGAGGGCATTGCGTTCATCCACCTCTGGCCTGCTGGCTCCCCTTCCTCTGCGGAAGCATAGCTCCCGCTCAGCCCAGTCAAAACTGTTCGCTGCTCTGGCACCCCAATGGTGGAACAAGCTCCCTCACGACGCCAGGACAGCGGAGTCACTCACCACCTTCCGGAGACATTTGAAACCCCACCTCTTTAAGGAATACCTGGGATAGGATAAAGTAATCCTTCCCCCCCCCCCCCAAATTGTAAAGTGGTTATCCCACTGGCTATAGGGTGAACGCACCAATTTGTGAGTCGCTCTGGCTAAGAGCGTCTGCTAAATGACGTTAATGTGCCCTTGAGCAAGGCACTTAACCCTAATTGCTCCTGTAAGTCGCTCTGGATAAGAGCGTCTGCTAAATGACTAAAATGTAAATGTAAAATGTCAAACGTTTTCTGTAAGTCTTCACAAGGTTTTCACACACTGTTGCTGGTATTTTGGCCCATTCCTCCATGGAGATCTCCTCTAGAGCAGTGATGTTTAGGGGCTGTCGCTGGGCAACACAGACTTTTAACTCCCTCCAAAGATTTTCTATGGGGTTGAGATCTGGAGACTGGCTAGGCCACTCCAGGACCTTGAAATGCTTCTTACGAAGCCACTCTTTCGTTGCCCGGGCGGTGTGTTTGGGATCATTGTCATGCTGAAAGACCCAGCCACATTTCATCTTCAATGCCCTTGCTGATGGAAGGAGGTTTTCACTCAAAATCTCACGATACATGGCCCCATTCATTCTTTCCTTTACACGGATCAGTCGTCCTGGTCCCTTTGCAGAAAAACAGCCCCAAAGCATGATGTTTCCACCCCCATGATTCACAGTAGGTATGGTGTTCTTTGGATGCAACTCAGCATTCTTTGTCCTCCAAACACGACGAGTTGAGTTTTTACCAAAAAGTTATATTTTGGTTTCATCTGACCATATGACATTCTCCCAATCCTCTTCTGGATCATCCAAATGCACTCTAGCAAACTTCAGACGGGCCTGGACATGTACTGGCTTAAGCAGGGGGACACGTCTGGCACTGCAGGATTTGAGTCCCTGGCGGTGTAGTGTGTTACTGATGGTAGGCTTTGTTACTTTGGACCCAGCTCTCTGCAGGTCATTCACTAGGTCCCCCCGTGTGGTTCTGGGATTTTTGCTCACCGTTCTTGTGATCATTTTGACCCCACGGGGTGAGATCTTGCGTGGAGCCCCAGATCGAGGGAGATTATCAGTGGTCTTGTATGTCTTCCATTTCCTAATAATTGCTCCCACAGTTGATTTCTTCAAACCAAGCTGCTTACCTATTGCAGATTCAGTCTTCCCAGCCTGGTGCAGGTCTACAATTTTGTTTCTGGTGTCCTTTGACAGCTCTTTGGTCTTGGCCATAGTGGAGTTTGGAGTGTGACTGTTTGAGGTTGTGGACAGGTGTCTTTTATACTGATAACAAGTTCAAACAGGTGCCATTAATACAGGTAACGAGTGGAGGACAGAGGAGCCTCTTAAAGAAGAAGTTACAGGTCTGTGAGAGCCAGAAATCTTGCTTGTTTGTAGGTGACCAAATACTTATTTTCCACCATCATTTGCAAATAAATTCATTAAAAATCCTACAATGTGATTTTCTGGAAATGTTTTTCTCAATTTGTCTGTCATCGTTGACGTGTACCTATGATGAAAATTACAGGCCTCTCTCATCTTTTTAAGTGGGAGAACTTGCACAATTGGTGGCTGACTAAATACTTTTTTTTTCCCCACTGTATATATATACCATTAGGTGAGCCTAAAGAGAAATAATCCACTTGTTTAGAAATCAATAAATATGTTTTTAATAAAGCAGTCAAATTGAAGGTGAGTGTGTTGGGGGCAACTGGCTCCCCTTCCAATGCGGTAACTTGTCCAAATCATCTACAAGTAATTTAATTGAGTTACATAGTATTTAGATACTTTAGGATGATTTGGACATGAAAATGAAAAGAGGGGCATTACATCAAACCTCATCAAAGTGAGGATATTACTAGTGAGATGTGCAATGCCATTGTGTTTCAATATTTGATTTATTTACTTAGAATAAGACCTATACTTTAGCTTATAAGAGTTAATTACTCAAAAACGTCATAACAAAATGTGTAAAATAGAATTGAACACACCAAATTTAGCTTTTTTGTTTCAGCAATTGAACACAGTTCTTAGGGGGGGGGGGTAGTTATCATGACCTGTATGAATTATGAAGCCTTTATTTGCTCAAAATAAGTCAGTTGCTAATGAGTCGCTAACTGTCAGAGAAATGGAACTACAATATTAGTCTGTGTTTACCACAGACCTTTGGTGTTTATCCAGAGACCCTAAAAATAAAAATAAAAATTTCCCCATAGGCTTTGGCCAATGAGCCATGGCGGATAGCCTCCGTTAGAACCTACAAAAACACAGCATTACTAATGGTGACTTTTTGCATGCACTAACTCCGCCATGGCTCGTTGGCGAAAGCCTATGGTTTTTGTAGGGTTTTTGGATAAGCGCTGAAAATAAGGTCTGTGGTAAACACAGGCTTAGGAGATCTAATACATTTTGTTCTATGAGGTAATCTTCATGCATGCAGATACACTGAGCTATGTCCAAGCCGTACGCAGTAAAAGAGACACCACGCAGAGTTTGGTGCATCTCCGGCCACACTGCCCTCCACACCACCCTCTTGAATTCCCCTATAACCTCCCACCCATTTTACCAGACAAGGCCCGCCTCAGCACAGCTCTACCAGATCACATCATCATCTTACATATGCTGAGAGTTTGGAGCTTCGCCAGCCACACTGCCCTCCACACCACCCTCCTCAATTCCCCCCACAACCTCCCTCCCAGGCTAGTTTTGGATACCCTTCTACTCCCATCCCCAGGACAGGCCTGGGACACTCCTGCCCCCCATGGCAGCCCCAACCCTGCAACAGGAGACACACCACAAGACCTCCTGTGCACAACCAGAATGGAGCATTGGCAGCAGCTCTGGTCCCCTGCAGCAGCTCCCCTCCTTTGGCGGGAGCTTCATCCGGGTGGACTGAGCTCTGCCAACACTGCTCTCCTAGTTCTCGCCCCAGCCTCTGCATCCATCAACTTGAAGGAGGTCTGACAAATGTTCAGTCTGCTCTGCTCTCACGTGGTTGGCCAGGGACCTTGGCAAAGGCTCACTCAACAAATAGCTGCAGATGACCCTATTCCTGTCAGCTCTTATGGGAATGAGCTTAATGCCAACTCTGACTTTAAATCTTCTAGGGGCTTGGGCTAATGCACCTAACTGTGCTAAGTATTATTTAAAAAATGGATACAATTGACATTTGGGTACAGGACTCATGTCCTGACATTCTGGTTCTCTCGGAAACATGGTTAAATGGTTCTGTTTCTGATAAAGACGTTGAAGTAAATTATTACAATGTATTTAGATGTGACAGATTACAGAAAAGGGGAGGAGTGGCCATATATGTCAAATACAATTTCATGGCATCCTAATCTTTAAATATTTCTGTTCCCAAGAAATTTGAGCTCCTGGTTGTAGATGTGTCCATAAACCAGAATACACATTTATTTCTTGCTGGGATTTACCGCCCCCTGCTGCCATGGTGAATGCTATTTGTGCTGTTATCTGAGTGTTTAACACCTTTTCTGTCCTCGGAGTTGGTCATTTTAGGGGATATTAATCTGGATTTGCTATCCTCTGCCTCAGATCAATTTAAGAGTATATGCATTTATTTTAATCTGACTCAATTATTTTCAAACCCACACAGCTAAATGTGAAAAATCCTGTTAACTCTTCATGAATTGATTTAATTCTTACTAATAACCCACATAAATATTTGTCTAGTGGAGTATTTGCATATCATCTCAGTGATCATTGTCCCATAGTATGTATTAGAGATACGAAACAGCAAAATACTATTCCTCGTTTAATTAAGAAGATACATTTTAAAACATTTTCTGCTCAAGGGTTTTTACATGACATGTTCTACTCTAATTTAGCCACAGTCTCCTGTCTTCCTGACCCTGAGTTGGCGCTTGAAAATGTATCCTCCATATTCTTTCCTCTGACAGATAAACATGCCCCTTTTAAACAACTCAGTCAAAGATAGATTGAACCCTTGGTTTTCTTCTGAATTATCTGAGCTCATTCAGAGAAATCAGGCCTGGGCCAAAGCAAGGAAAACTGACTCTGTGGTGGACTGGCAATCTTTCAGACAATTGAGAAACAGATGTACACTGCTCAAAAAAATAAAGGGAACACTAAAATAACACATCCTAGATCTGAATGAATGAAATAATCTTATTAAATACTTTTTTCTTTACATAGTTGAATGTGCTGACAACAAAATCACACAAAAATGATCAATGGAAATCAAATGTATCAACCCATGGAGGTCTGGATTTGGAGTCACCCTCAAAATTAAAGTGGAAAACCACACTACAGGCTGATCCAACTTTGATGTAATGTCCTTAAAACAAGTCAAAATGAGGCTCAGTAGTGTGTGTGGCCTCCACGTGCCTGTATGACCTCCCTACAACGCCTGGGCATGCTCCTGATGAGGTGGCGGATGGTCTCCTGAGGGATCTCCTCCCAGACCTGGACTAAAGCATCCGCCAACTCCTGGACAGTCTGTGGTGCAACTTGGCGTTGGTGGATGGAGCGAGACATGATGTCCCAGATTCAGGTCTGGGGAACGGGCGGGCCAGTCCATAGCATCAATGCCTTCCTCTTGCAGGAACTGCTGACACACTCCAGCCACATGAGGTCTAGCATTGTCTTGCATTAGGAGGAACCCAGGGCCAACCGCACCAGCATATGGTCTCACAAGGGGTCTGAGGATCTCATCTCGGTACCTAATGGCAGTCAGGCTACCTCTGGCGAGCACATGGAGGGCTGTGCGGCCCCCCAAAGAAATTCCACCCCACACCATGACTGACCCACCGCCAAACCGGTCATGCTGGAGGATGTTGCAGGCAGCAGAACGTTCTCCACGGCGTCGCCAGACTCTGTCACGTCTGTCACATGTGCTCAGTGTGAACCTGCTTTCATCTGTGAAGAGCACAGGGCGCCAGTGGCGAATTTGCCAATCTTGGTGTTCTCTGGCAAATGCCAAACGTCCTGCACGGTGGACGTCGGGCCCTCATACCACCCTCATGGAGTCTGTTTCTGACCGTTTGAGCAGACACATGCACATTTGTGGCCTGCTGGAGGTCATTTTGCAGGGCTCTGGCAGTGCTCCTCCTTGCACAAAGGCGGAGGTAGCAGTCCTGCTGCTGGGTTGTTGCCCTCCTACGGCCTCCTCCACGTCTCCTGATGTACTGGCCTGTCTCCTGGTAGCACCTCCATGCTCTGGACACTACGCTGACAGACACAGCAAACCTTCTTGCCACAGCTCGCATTGATGTGCCATCCTGGATGAGCTGCACTACCTGAGCCACTTGTGTGGGTTGTAGACTCCGTCTCATGCTACCACTAGAGTGAAAGCACCGCCAGCATTCAAAAGTGACCAAAACATCAGCCAGGAAGCATAGGAACTGAGAAGTGGTCTGTGGTCACCACCTGCAAAACCAGTCCTTTATTGGGGGTGTCTTGCTAATTGCCTATAATTTCCACCTGTTGTCTATTCCATTTGTACAACAGCATGTGAAATGTATTGTCAATCAGTGTTGCTTCCTAAGTGGACAGTTTGATTTCACAGAAGTGTGATTGACTTGGAGTTACATTGTGTTGTTTAAGTTTTCCCTTTATTTTTTTGAGCAGTGTACTATCTCGATTAAGAAAGCTAAATCAAGCTACTTTTTAAGCTCTATCTGGTGATCTTTTAAAATGTTGGAAAACAGTAAATACACTGAAGTGTGCAAATTCATTTTCTTCACTGCCTAAGCAAGTTCTGTCTGACTCTGGCATCATAACTGAGAACAATGAGATAAGTGATGCTTTTAATCATAATTGTATCTCGGCAGGCTTTTTATTTGAGAGATACCCTGGTCAATCAATCGACTTCTCTGCCAGCCTCTAGCTGAGTCGACGGTTAACCTGTCAACTTCTAGTGAATCTTTGTTTTCATTTCAACAATTTACTATCTGTGATGTGCTAGATGCCTTGCTTAAGATTGATGTTAAAAAAAATCCACTGGAGCTGATATGCTTGATCAATTTTTGCTGCAGCTCTCTGCCCCCGATTGCTGAATCATTAACCCATATTTTTATTTGATGATTATATCTGATACTATCCCCAAGGTTTGGAAGGCAGCCCATGTACTCCCCCTTCACATAGGTGGTGACCGTTGTGACCTAAATAGTTATCTGCCTATTTCTAAACTTTCTTGCCTAGCTAAAATATTAGAATCCTTGATTAATTCTAAGCTAATATCTTTCTTATCTTTTAACTGTATTCTAAATGTACATCAGTCGGGTTTTAGACTAGGTCATAGCACTATCTCTGCTGCATCCCTAGTTATAAATGATGTGGTTAACTGTATGGAGAAAAGGCAACATTGTGCTTCCCTCTTCATTCACCTGTCAAAGGCTTTCGATACTGTTGATCACTCACTACTAATTCAGAGGCTTTCATCAATTGGCCTAGACCAGGCTGCATGTAACTGGTTTAAAAATAACTTGACAGATAGAACTCAATATACTGTATATCTACTGATGGTGTTAAATCAGGTTTCCTGGATATTACGAAAGGTGTCCTGCAGGGGTCAATTCTGGGTTCTGTACTTTTTACTGTTTACATTAACAATACAGACTTGTCTGTAAAAAAATGTAACCTGCACTTGTATGCTGATGATACTGCTGTATGCTATTGCCTAATGTAAAATATATTTTGGAATATATAAAGTATAATTGTTGGAGATTACTAATGTTACTGTCCCCACTACAACAACAAAATACTTAAATACATGTAATTTTGTCCTTGAAACAGTTAATTGAAATACTGTAGAATTCCATTCATTCCTATGGAAGACTGACTGCCTACTGGGAAGTGCAAACATGGCCGACCTGTGGCTTCAAAGCAACTCAATGGCCAATACATAATATCAGCAATCCAGGGTTCAAAAACATTATTGGTCAAAATGTGCTATATCATAAAAATTAATGAAAACAAAAATTTGCTTTTTGGTCTTAATTTAAGTTTAGGGTCAGGTATAATGTTAGCACTGTGGTTAAGGTTAGGTTCCGATTTTAAGAAGATACATTGTAGAAATAGGCTTGGTTTAGACATAATTATGACTTTGTGGCTGCGTTAACAGAGAAAAAGAGGCGAAGCGATAAGTTTTACTCCCCCAAAAATCTGTCCACGAAAAATAAACCCACGAATTTACGAATTTTTGTACAGAGGTCAAGAGTGTCGAATTTGGTCAACAAAAAATGTAATTGTCAATTTGCTAAGTGAGGCTTATTTGATCTAATAGAAGTTTCGTAATGATTTGGTTGTTACGAATTCACTGATATAAGTGGACGCACGTGGCATTTCGGCAACTTTGGGAAAAAGTTGCCTGTTGTGATGCCTGTTGTCATAGAGATAGATAAAGGACTCATCATGGATATAATCCATTTTAAAATGGACATTGCCATTGCTGGCTTGCACCATTTTAAAGTAGTCAATGGGTGGAGATTACTATGAGTTGGGAGCAATCAGTCAATGAAGAAGAAAATATACTACTTTAAAATGGAGATAGCCTCAATGGAGCTGTCCATGTTGACACAGATGCTTTAATTGCACAGATACAAACATGAGTGCTCTATATATCTCTATGGCCTGTTTTTCACACGTGTATCTGCCCTCTCATTGGCTAGAATGGTCCCACCTTAAATCGCTTCCTCCTGCCTGCCTTCCATCTTTGAGGACGTATTTTGTCATTATTCGAGCGGTTTGTCGACTATCTTGTCAATATAATAGACAATATTTAGTGTTAACTAGTGACAACCAGAATGCAGAGACGAGAACCGAAAGGGGAGGCCATATGTTGCCTAGCAACACTCCTCGGCGTCCTCTGGAGTTTGCAGTGGCTGCTGGGAATCTGAGGCCCGATTGAGTGACCGCCCTTTTTAGACGAACGAGAGTAGAGCAACGCTGCTGGAGTCGGGAGAGGGATATACGCAAAAACAACTAAATAAAGCTGCGGAACCTAACTTGAGGTATGTTTTTTGATGCATGAGGTGAAATACTAAGGACAAATGAGGTCTAAATTGGAAAATGTCTCTGGAAAAAGTGTATTTTAATGCGCGATTTGATGACGTAATGGCGATGGTCAAACTCGAAATGGCGAGCCTTCACGGGCCGATTTCAAATGATTACCTAGCTAACGTTAACTTGCTGGCTAACGTTAACGGGATTCTTCGCTGATTTTTTTACCCATTATGTATCACGTAGCATTGGTATGATTAGATACACATTATGATTAAATGTATATCGTTAGTTTGATTTTGCGGCCCGAATTATAGCCAGAGTAGAGGCCTTCCGCTGCAACTAAGCAATTTAGCTAACTACCTGCGTTAACACTGGTCGTGTTCGAGAGTATCACAACCGTGATGTATCATGGGTAAATTGTGACTGACGGACTAATCTACAAGAATATTGAGTAGTTATTTATGACTCAAGGTGATTTGTAGATCTGTCAGTCTCGCCTTTAAAGTAGACTGCAATGTCGAACGTGCTCACTGTCTGCCATTGGCCAACTTGATGCGGTTAGCGCTGCTGTCAAACGCATGATTGGCTGAATTCGACGTCTTTCCTTTGCATTGGTACTATTCTATTGGATAATACATTAGATTGACGCGTTTTTCCCGCCTCGAACATCCTTGTGATAGTTCATGATGGTCCGTGCTATCCGGGGACGTGGTTAGGTAGCTAAATGGTGAGGCTAGGGACGTCCCAAGGACCCCAGATAGCACTGATAATGTAATGATGAGAAATCAGTCCAATCAGTCCAACATAGCGGTATTTTCCCTCAAATAAACCCAAATTGGCAGATAATTATGAAAATATATATTCATTAGGCTACAAAATGCCCAATGATAAAATGTTATTGAAATCAAAATGTTAAAATCACAGCACTGTCCATCATATTGGTCATATTTAACAAAACAAATGTAACTGTACAAACACAGACCATTACTGGTGATGTGATCATCTGTACAGTGTGCCATCTTTGCATGGATTTCTTCCTTGTGCCGTGCCAGGTGAGGGGCTGAGCCATGGCGGATGAGGATGAGGTGGAGTGTGGCAGTGAGTTCCCAGCCCTCTATAAAGTCATGCTGGACAAACTGAATGAACAGAGACATTTGGACCAGTTCACAGACATCACTCTCATAGTGGACGGTAAGCTCATCCTCAATGATGCTTGTTGTATTGCCGAAAGTGAAGGTGCAGCTTAAGATTGTTGACTTGTATGTTTTGTTCAGATAAATACATTTCTGTTTCAATATCATTGTGTTAAAGACAAGTGTCCACATTGTATGAAGTATTCTAGTTAATGATGTTCTGTGCTGTACTATTTATGGGCTCATCTTACTCTGGTCTTTAGGGCACCATTTCAGGGCTCATAAGGCAGTGTTGGCAGCATGCAGTCAGTTCTTCCACAAGTTCTTCCAGGACTTCACACAGGAGCCACTAGTGGAGATTGAAGGTGTGTATTGCTCAGGGTTTCCATTAGCCGGCAATAAAAAAGAAAATAAAAAAATAAATAAAAATGTAAAGCCTTTTTTTAAAAACATTTTTATATACAGTACCAGTCAAAGGTTCGTACACACCTACTCATTCAAGGGTTTTTCTTTATTTTTACTATTTTTTACATTGTAGAATAATAGTGAAGAAATCAAAACTATGAAATAACACATATGGAATCATGTAGTAACAAAAAAGTATTAAACAAATTAAAATATGTTTTATATTTGAGATTCTTCAAATAGCCACCCTTTGCCTTGATGACAGCTTTGCACACTCTTGGTGTCCAGTGTAGAAAATAGTTAAAATATAGAAAAACCCTGGAATGAGTAGGTGTGTCTAAATTTGACTGGTACTGTGTATATATATATTTTTTTTATAAAGCATAAACTGTTGCCGGCCAAAATGACAGGGACCCCCAAAAAATATTAGCAAAATAATGCTTTTTATTCACTAATCAGCGAGGCCTATTGTCACGCGCACTGCCCAAATTGTGGGCTTCCCTAATAGGCATAGGCCTAGGAGCTTGTGATTTGGAACAATCCACAGCTATTTAAAACAATTAATAAACTAATGATCCTCGATTTCTGGTTATGTATTTTATTTATTTCTGTATAGACAGGAGTAATTATATAATTTTGGCAAATGTATTTCCATTTACTTCCCCATTGGACCCACCTCTGTGCCATGTTCTATGGGCCAGTAAATTCAAATCTTCCTGGTCACGTTGTCCGGCGCTGCTGAACCAATGACACATCGTCTGCCTGTCTGTCATATCAATCAAGAAAATAAACAATAGCAGAAAGAGCTCTATAGCCCCTGAGAAAAGCAAATAACAAGACCCACATCCACTTTTGATAATAACTATAAGACTTATCACATGCTAACCCAGTGCACCCATCAATCCTCTGTGTTGTTTGTTCTGCAGGAGTGAGTAACTCAGCCTTCCGCCAGCTGATGGAGTTTACGTACACGGCTACACTTGCCGTCAGTGGGCCAGAGGAGGTCAACGACGTGTGGAAGGCAGCAGAGTACCTCCAGATGCAGGAGGCCATCAAGGCCCTCAACAACAGGTTAGCCTGCCATTAGAACATCTGGACCCCCTTACTACTAATATAGTCCCGTACTACCAATATAGGCTAGTCCCTTTTTGGTGTTGTCTTGTTTGGTTGTCATCTTTTTTTGTTAAATGGTATTTTATCCCAGTGTATTTGAACGCAGAGCACTTTGATGAAATAGAACCGTCTCTGTCTCCTTCTCCATAGGATGAGTGATGGCACTCCCTTCAGCCCGTCCCAGGCCCTGGCGGCAGGGAAGAGCAATGCCAAAAAGAGGAAGCCAGCTGAGACTTTTAGCATGATCACTGAGACTCTTCAGTCAGTGGTGGGGGAGCAGGTTAGAGGTCTACAATGACACATTATGCTTGAGTTATTATGACATAGAATTATGACCTGCATAAAGTGCTAAAAAGTGTCCCACAAGAGATGGCGCCAGAGAAGATGGCTGCCGTTTTACAGCCCTCTAACCAATTGTAATATTATGTGTGTTTTTTCGCGTTATTTGTAATTTATTCTGTACATAATGTTTCTGCCATTGTCTCTTATAACCAAAAATAGCTTCTGGATATCAGGACAGCGATTACTCACCTCGTATTGGACAAATATTTTTTATTCAACGAGTCGGATGCGAAGGATATGCTACAGACACCCGACAAGGCCCAAATCCCCGTCATTCGCATGAGAAAGAGACGGAGATATCGTGGACGTAGGTCGGGGTGCCTTGAAAGGATCCGACAGCGAGCAAGTAAACTGCCTCTTCCATCAAGCCTATTAGCCAATCTTCAATCACTTGAATATAAATTAGATTACCTAAGATTACGGCTATCCTACCAACGGGACATTTAAAAACTGTAATATCTTATGTTTCACCGAGTCGTGGCTGAACGACAACATGGACAACATACAGCTAGCGGGCTATACGCTACATCGGCAGGATAGAACGGCTGACTCCGGTAAGACAAGGGGTGGCGGTCTGTGTATATTTGTAAACAACAGCTGGTGCAGAAAATCAAATACTAAGGAAGTCTCAAGGTTTTGCTCGCCTGAGGTAGAGTATCTTATGATAAGCTGTAGACCACACTACTTATCAAGAGTTTTCATCTATATTTTTCATAGCTGTCTATTTACCACCACAAACCAATGCTGGCATTAAGATTGCACTCAATGAGCTGTATAAGACCATAACTAAACAGGAAAACGCTCATCTACAGGCAGCGCTCCTAGTGGCCGGGGACTTTAATGCAGGGAAACTTAAATCCGTTCTACCTAATTTCTACCAGCATGTTAAATGTGCACCAGAGGAAAAAAACTCTAGACCACCTTTACTCCACACACAGAGATGCATACAAAGCTCTCCCTCGCCCTCCATTTGGCAAATCTGACCAAAACTCTATCCTCCTGATTCCTGCTTATAAGCAAAAACTAAAGCAGGAAGCACCAGTGACTCGGTTAATAAAACAGTGGTCAGATGACGCAGATGCTAAACTACAGGACTGTTTTGCTAGCACAGACTGGAACATGTTCCGGGATTCTTCAGACAGCATTGAGGAGTACACCACATCAGTCACTGGCTTCATCAATAAGTGCATCGACGACGTCGTCCCCACAGTGACCGTACGTACATACCCCAACCAGAAGCAATGGATTACAGGCAACATCCGCACTGAACTAAAGGGTAGAGCATCCGCTTTTAAGGAGCGGGACTCTAACCTGGACGCTTATAAGAAATCCCGCTATGCCCTCCGACGAACCATCAAATAGGCAAAGAGTCTATACAGGACTAAGATTGAATCGTACTACACCGGCTCTGACGCTTGTCGGATGTGGCAGGGCTTGACAACTATTACAGACTACAAAGGGAAGCACAGCCGCGAGCTGCCCAGTGACACAAGCCTACCAGATGAGCTAAACCACTTCTATGCTCACTTCGAGGCAAGCAACACTGAAGCATGCATGAGAGCACCAGCTGTTCCGGATGACTATGTGATCATGCCCTCCGTAGCCGATGTGAGTGAGACTTTTAAGCAGGTCAACATTCACAAGGCCGCAGAGCCAGACGGATTACCAGGACGTGTACTCCGAGCATGTGCTGACCAACTGGCAAGTCTCTTCACCAACATTTTCAACATGTCCCTGACTGAGTCTGTAAAACCAACATGTTTCAAGCAGACCACCATAGTCCCCATGCCCAAGGACACTAAGATAACCTGCCTAAATGACTACCGACCCATAGCACTGACGTCTGTAGCCATGAAGTGCTTTGAAAGGCTGGTCATGGCTCACATCACCATTATCCCAGAAACCCTAGACCCACCCTAATTTGCATACCGCCCCAACAGATCCACAGATGATGCAATCTCTATTGCACTCCACACTGCCCTTTCCCACCTGGACCAGAGGAACATCTACGTGAGAATGCTATTCATTGACTACAGCTCAGCGTTCAACACCATAGTGCCCTCAAAGCTCATCACTAAGCTAAGGACCCTGGGACTAAACACTTCCCTCTGCAACTGGATCCTGGACTTCCTGACGGGCCACCCCCAGGTGGTAAGGGTAGGTAACAACACATCTGCAACGCTGATCCTCAACACAGGGGCCCCTCACGGGTGCGTGCTTAGTCCCCTCCTGTACTCCCTGTTCACTCATGACTGCATGGCCAGGCACGACTCCAACACCATCATTAAGTTTGCCGACAACACAACAGTGGTAGGCCTGATCACCGACAACGATGAGACAGCCTATAGGGAGGAGGTCAGAGACCTGGCCATGTGGTGCCAGGATAACAACCTCTCCCTCAACGTGACCAAGACAAAGGAGATGATTGTGGACTACAGGAAGAAAAAAAAAAGAACTGAGCACGCCCCCATTCTCATCGATGGGGCTGTAGTGGAACAGGTTGAGAGAAGTTCCTTGGTGCCACATCCCCAACGAACTATCATGATCCAAACACACCAAGACAGTCGTGAAGAGGGCACGACAAAGCCTATTCCCCCTCAGGAGACTGAAAAGATTTGGCATGGGTCCTCAGATCCTCCAAAAGTTATACAGCTGCACCATCGAGAGCATCCTGACTGGTTACATCACCGCCTGGTATGACAACTGCTCGGCCTCTGACCGCAAGGCACTACAGAGGGTAGTGCGTACGGCCCAGTACATCACTGAGGCCATGCTTCCTGCCATCCAGGACCTCTATACCAGGCGGTGTCAGAGGAAGACCCTAAAAATTATCAAAGACTCCAGCCACCCTAGTCATAGACTGTTGTCTTTGCTACCGCACGGCAAGCGGTACCGGAGCGCCAAGTCTAGGTCCAAAAGGCTTCTCAACAGCTTCTACCCCCAAGCCATAAGACCCCTGAACAGCAAATCATGGCTACCCATACTATTTGCACTGCCCCCCCCACCCCCAACCCATCTTTTTACGCTGCTGCTACTCTGTTTTTTATGCATAGTCACTTTAACTCTACCCACATGTACATATTACCTCAACTAGCCGGTGCCCCCGCACATTGACTCTGCACCGGTACCCCCCTGTGTATATATAGCCTCCCTACTGTTATTTTATTTTACTTCTGCTCTTTTTCTCTCAACACTTTTTTTGTTGTTTTATTTTACTTTTTTATAAAAAAATTAATTCATTGTTGGTAAAGGGCTGTAAATAAGCATTTCACGGTAATGTCTACACCTGTTGTATTTGGCGCATGTGGCAAATAAAAATTGATTTGAAATCATCATCATCCTAATCCTCTGTCCTTTCCTCCTAATATCTGTTGCTGTGCTGACCCCAGTCTCTCCTTGCAGGTGGAGATTGAGGTGGAGATCGGGGAGGGGGCCATCGAGGTGGAGGAGACTGGTATGGAGGAGGTGGTAGACGCTGCTCGGAACGCCCAGGCAGCCTCGGACGACTCGGCCCTGGCACTGCTCGCTGATATCACCAGCAAGTACCAGCAGGGGGGGCCAATGCTGCACGTGGTGAAGAAGGAAGGACTGGAGGAGGTAAACAAAACACTCTGTCTCTCTAATGCGCGTGTAAAAACCACACACTTGGAAGGACCGTGACCAACATTGATTCAAAGCATTCATTTTAATATTATAAGGAGACTATTATTTTGGTGACATTTCCAATCTTTCTTAAAACAAGTCGTCCTTTCATCTCAATGCATCCATACATTATGAAAAATAAAGTTGTGTGTGTGTAGGAGATCCAGGAGGAGGTGTATCAGGAGGAGACGGTGACAGCTCCCAAGACTCTCGAGGGCCTGGAGGTGGTCGAGGTCCAGATCTCTCAGCTGGACAACATGTTCCGCTGCAACAAATGTGACCGCAGCTTCCGTCTCTACTACCACCTCAAACAGCACATGCGCGCGCACGTGGCCACCCTGGACAAGCCGCATGTGTGTTGCCACTGCGGTAAGGCGTACATGCGGGAGGCGGCACTGAAACAGCACCTGAACACGTTACATTACGAGGCAGAGGAGCTGTCGCGCAGCCAGTCCCAGAAGAAAAAGATGCACGTGTGCGATTACTGTGACAAGCAGTTTGACCACTTTGGACACTTCAAGGAGCACTTACGAAAGCACACTGGTGAGAATGATAATACCCAGAGGGATTCATTTAGGGCAGGGGTGTCAAACTCATTCCATGGAGGGCCGAGTGTCTGCGGGATTTTTGTTTTTTCCTTTCAATTAAGACCTAGACAACCAGGTGAGGGGTGTTCCTTACTAATTAGTGACCTTAATTCAGCAATCATGTACAAGGGTGGAGCGAAAACCCACAGACACTCGGCCCTCCGAGTTTGACATGTGATTTAGGGGTTCAAGTTTATCTGTGTTCAAGTGCCCGAGTTAACTACAGTTGAAGTCGGAAGTTTACATACACCTTAGCCAAATACATTTAAACTCAGTTTTTCACAATTCCTGACATTTAATCCTAGTAAGATTAACTGTCTTAGGTCAGTTAGGATCACCACTTTATTTTAAGAATGTGAAATGTCAGAATAATAGTAGAGAGAATTATTTATTTGAGCTTTTATTTATTTCATCACATTCCCAGTGGGTCAGAAGTTTACATACACTCAATGAGTATTTGGTAGCATTGCCTTTTAAATTGTTTAACTTGGGTCAAACATTTCAGGTAGCCTTCCACAAGCTTCCCACAATAAGTTGGGTGAATTTTGGCCCATTCCTCCTGACAGAGCTGGTGTAACTGAGTCAGATTTGTAGGCCTCCTTGCTCGCACACGCTTTTTCAGTTCTGCCCACAAATCTTCTATAGGATTGAGGTCAGGGTTTTGTGATGGCCACTCCAATACCTTGATTTTGTTGTCCTTAAGCCATTTTGCCACAACTTTGGAAGTATGCTTGGGGTCATTGTCCATTTAGAAGACCCATTTGCGACCAAGCTTTAACTTCCTGAATGATTTCTTCACATGATGCCATCTATTTTGTGAAGTGCTCCAGTCCCTCCTGCAGCAAAGCACTCCCACAGCATGATGCTGCCACCCCGTGCTTCACGGTTGGGATGGTGTTCTTCGGCTTGCAAGCAGCCCCCTTTTTCCTCCAAACATAACGATGGTCATTATGGCCAAACAGTTTTATTTTTGTTTCACCAGACCAGAGGACATTTCTCCAAAAAGTACGATCTTTGTCCCCATGTGCAGTTGCAAACCGTAGTCTGGCTTTTTTATGGCGGTTTCGGAGCAGTGGCTTCTTCCTTGGTCCTCTGTAGCTCAGCTGGTAGAGCACGGCGCTTGTAACGCCAAGGTAGTGGGTTCGATCCCCGGGACCACCCATACACAAAAATGTATGCACGCATGACTGTAAGTCGCTTTGGATAAAAGCGTCTGCTAAATGGCATATTATTATTATTATTATTATTCCTTGCTGAGCGGCCTTTCAGGTTATGTCGATATAGGACTTGTTCTACTGTGGATATAGATACTTTTGTACCTGTTTCCTCCAGCATCTTCACAGGGTCCTTTGCTGTTGTTCTGGGATTGATTTGCACTTTTCGCACCAAAGTACGTTCATCTCTAGGAGACAGAACACATCTCCTTCCTGAGCGGTATGACGGCTGCGTGGTCCCATCGTGTTTATACTTGTGTACTATTGTTTGTACACATGAACGTGGTACCTTCAGGCATTTGGAAATTGCTCCCAAGGATGAACCAGACTTGTGGAGGTCTATTTGTTTTTCTTCTGAGGTCTTGGCTGATTTTCTTTTGATTTTCCCATGATGTCAAGCAAAGAGGCACTGAGTTTGAAGGTAGGCCTTGAAATACATCCACAGGAACACCTCCAATTGACTCAAATGATGTCAATTAGCCTATCAGAACCTTCTAAAGCCATGACATCATTTTCTGGAATTTTCCAAGCTGTTGAAAGGCACAGTCAACTTAGTGTATGTAAATTTCTGACCCACTGGAATTGTGATACAGTGAATTATAAGTGAAATAATCTGTCTGTACAAAGTAGATGTCCTAACCGACTTGCTAAAACTATAGTTTGTTAACAAGAAATGTGTGGAGTGGTTGAAAAACAAGTTTTAATGACTCCAACCTAAGTGTATGTAAACTTCCGACTTGATGTTCATTTGTAGTTCCTGGGCAGGCTAAAACGGCATCCACAGCACTTCATTGCACTTATCAACCAGACTTCACTTCAACAACACCTTTGTCTCTCCTCTATGAGTATGATCATGTGCATTGATGACTGTGTGACCTGTTCTTGTGAATGTGAATGCGACCACCTCAATAGGATCTCCTGAGTTATGCATTAGATGTAATTCATTCTTTGGTCCCTGTGTGTGTAGGTGAGAAGCCGTTTGAGTGTCCAGACTGCCATGAGCGCTTTGCCAGGAACAGCACATTGAAATGTCACATGGCTGCCTGTCAAAACGGCGCCGGGGCCAAGAAGGGACGAAAGAAACTCTACGAATGTCAGGTACAGAGAACACTCCTTTCTTCCTGATTTAATCAGGAGTCAACATGTACTGTTTTGCTGATGTTGTGCCGATCACACCCTTGACTAGTGCACTTGCTGGGGTTCTAAAATGATCTCTCTCTAGGTGTGCAGCAGTGTTTTCAACAGCTGGGAGATGTTTAAAGACCACCTGACGACCCACACAGGAGAGAAGCCCAACCACTGCACCATGTGTGACCTCTGGTTCACCCAGCCCCACGACCTGCGCCGACACCTCCGCGACCTGCACAGTGTCACAGACGACACGCTGATGGCCCAGGAACTGGACATCGGCGCCATGGCAACGCAAGAGGAAGTGGCTGGGGAGGAGGACGAGGAGGGAGGTGAGAGCGAGACCCTCTTGCTGGAGGACGGGATGAGGGTGGAGCATGTTACCGTGGAGCCTGTAGACGTGGTAGCCATGGAGGAAACGGACATGGTGGTGGAAGAGGTGACGGAGATGTGTGAGGAGGACATGGAGCGATTGAAGGAGGCAGGGGTGGAGATCCGGGTGGTGCAGGTGTCAGCAGAGGGACAGGTGAACTCTGAGATCCAGGTGGAGGAGGAATCACAACAGACTGTGGATGTATGAAGCAGGAGCGGAGCTCCATCTCAAATCATACCCTGTTCCCCATAAATACACTACCTTGGCTTTGACCAGAAGTACTGCACTGTATGAGGAAAAGGGTTTTATTTTAGATGTGCCCGCTGGTTGTGGTCAAACTGGAAAAGCTCCACCTCCTCACCCTGTTGACTAATAGGGTAACGGACAGAGACAAGTATTTGAAGTTGCTCAAATCTGTAGATGATATTTAGTTAGAACCTGCTGTGAGCATGGCTCTGTCTTCCTCTCTCTGCGTGTGTCTGTGGCAGAGATAGACCTGCTGATTGTCACAGACCAATCAAATGCTTTCAAGATCTTTTTTGCTTTCTTTCGTTTTTTTACATTTTAGCATGTACATTTGAGATGATCAATATTCATTTTCCAAGACAATATGCAATCCATGAAGATCCCTACTCCGTTATATGGTCTCACCAGCAGACACCAGTTATTGATTGGAATGCACCGTCTGTTTCACTGTCATACCGCTGCAGATGTATTGTTGATGTGCCTCACTGCTGTTGCCCAGTTTGAATCCACCTGAAGCACAGATCTGTTTGTTGAAAAATCATTCAGCACTTGATTAAAGAGCATGTTTTTGATGGTGCCCATGCCCTAACTGATTTTTTTTTTAAAAATAGCTTAATTTTCTTAATATCTTAGTCAGTTTGTTTAAAAAGATAATGGCTGTTAGTGTACGTACACTGTTTTCTGTTTTCTGCCCACCAATTCCCCTGCTTGACTTCCTGTCTACCTCTTCCTACTTCCTGTTCTGACTGCAACACAGCCCTGTTCCCACAAGATACTGGAGTTTATGAACGACACTGTTATGCTATTAAGAAACAGAAATGAGAAAGTATTAAAAGCTAACAAGTATTTTTTATTTTACAAATGTTCATAATTGCATTGTTTTATTTGTACAGATCAATAAAGAAGAGCGATGTAATCAATAAATATTGAATTCTCAAAACGTGTCCACACTTACGAATTATATTTCTTACAATGATTTCAAATATGCCACTTTCAAATGTGTCTGACGGAGAAGTGGAAGTTTAGCTTACTAGACATCAAGAATGAACAAAAACCTGCTGGGTCTAAATGCAGTTAAAAATGTTTTATGGATTGTATAAGCTTGTAAATACAAATAAGGTTGACGTAAACCAGATTGTTTCTTACTGTCAGCATCTATTGCTGTCTGTCACTGAATGTTGCTGTCATTTACTGCCTGTCACAGCCTATCTGGTGCTCGTCTTCTTGCCACCACAGCAGAAGGCCCTTGAGTGAGTGACATCAACGATTGAAATGCTACTAGAGCGCACTGGTAACTAGCTAGCCATTTCACACCAGTTACACAGGACTGAGTCCGGGGACTGAGATGGCCATTGCAAAAAGTAGATTTTGTGGTCAATTAACATTTTGATGTGTGCTTGGGGTTATCGTCGTGTTGGAAGATATACTTGCAGACAAGTTTCAGCCTCCTGGCAGAGCCAACCAGGTTTTTTGGTTAAAATGTCCTGGTACTGGGTAAAGTTCATGAAGCTGTTGACCTTAACAAGGGGCCCAGGATCAGTGAAAGCAAAATAGCCCCATAACATCAAAGATCCACCACGATATTTTGCAATAGGTACAGATGTAGGATCTTAATTTGAGCCACTTTGCTACAGCTGGAAGATAATCCTGCAGCAACAGGAAATGTGAATTATTAAGTGGATTATAATTAATGGACATTTTTGTAGGGGTTGATAGATTGTTCATAAGGGAAAATAAAGTCTAAAATGTATACTATAAGTGGAAATTACAAACTTCCGAAGCCTTTTAAACCTCAAATACAGTTGAAGTCAGAAGTTTACATACACCTTACCCAAATACATTTAAACTCAGTTTTTCACAATTCCTGACATTTAATCCTAGTAAGATTTCCTGTTTTAGGTCAGTTAGGATCACCACTTTATTTTAAGAATGTGAAATGTCCGAATAATAGTAGAGAATTATTTATTTCAGCTTTTATTTATTTCATCACATTCTCAGTGGGTCAGAAGTTTTCATACACTCAATTAGTATTTGGTTGCATTGCATTTAAATTGTTTAACTTTGGTCAAACATTTCAGGTAGCCTTCCACAAGCTTCCCACAATAAGTTGGGTGGTTTTTGGCCCATTCCTCCTGACAGAGCTGGTGTAACTGAGTCAGGTTTGTAGGCCTCCTTGCTCGCACACGCTTTTTCAGTTCTGCCCACAAATCTTCTTTAGGATTGAGGTCAGGGTTTTGTGATGGCCACTCCAATACCTTGACTTTGTTGTCCTTAAGCCATTTTGCCACAACTTTGGAAGTATGCTTGGGGTCATTGTCCATTTGGGACCAAGCTTTAACTTCCTGAATGATGTCTTGAGATGTTGATTCAATATATCCACATAATTTTCCTTCCTCATGATGCCATCTATTTTGTGAAGTGCACCAGTCCCTACTGCAGCAAAGCACCCCCACAGCATGATGCTGCCACCCCCGTGAAAATGTAACATATTCTACAAGAACCAATATCACTCCCTAAAAACACAACCTTATCGAACAAACCTTGGATAGCTTTTCAGAATTCACTGATAAATTGGTTCACATGAAAAAAACAATAAAACTAAAGGCATAGAAACCATAAATGACTTGGTAACAGGAAATACATTTAATTTCCATGACAGCTTTAAAAAGCTATTTTGGATTGACCAATGTAGATATTTTCAAAAAAATACTACTTAAAAGTTTTATATCACAAAACGAGTAAAGTACGTTTTCGATTAGCTCTGTGTCCTGCGCCTGACTTCGTCCTACCACATCACACTGACAACCTGACATATGGTATACTGAAGTATAATTACAAGCATTCCATACGTGTCAAATACTTTTATTGACAATTACATTAAGTTTATGCAAAGAGTCAATATTTGCAGTGTTGACCCTTCTTTTTCAAGACCTCTGCAATCCTCCCTGGCATGCTGTCAATTAACTTCTGGGCCACATCCTGACTGATGGCAGCCCATTTTTGCATAATCAATGCTTGGAGTTTGTCAGAATTTGTGGGTTTTTGTTTGTCCACCCGCCTCTTGAGGATCGACCACAAGTTCTCAATGGGATTAAGGTCTGGGGAGTTTCCTGCCCATGGACCCAAAATGTTGATGTTTTGTTCCCCGAGCCACTTAGTTATCACTTTTGCCTTATGGCAAGGTGCTCGATCATGCTGGAAAAGGCATTGTTCGTCACCAAACTGTTCTTGGATGGTTGGGAGAAGTTGCTCTCGGAGGATGTGTTGGTACCATTCTTTATTCATGGCTGTGTTCTTAGTCAAAATTGTGAGTGAGCCCACTCCCTTGGCTGAGAAGCAACCCCACACATGAATGGTCTCAGGATGCTTTACTGTTGGCATGACACAGGACTGATGGTAGCGCTCACCTTGTCTTCTCCGGACAACCTTTTTTCCAGATGCCCCAAACAATCGGAAAGGGGATTCATCAGAGAAAATGACTTTACCCCAGTCCTCAGCAGTCCAATCCCTGTACCTTTTGCAGAATATCAGTCTGTCCCTGATGTTTTTCCTGGAGAGAAGTGGCTTCCTCGCTGCCCTTCTTGACACCAGGCCATCCTCCAAAAGTATTCGCCTCACTGTGCGTGCAGACCTCACACCTGCCTGCTGCCATTCCTGAGCAAGCTCTGCACTGGTGGTGCCCCGATCCTGCAGCTGAATCAACTTTAGGAGACGGTTCTGGCGCTTGCTGGACTTTCTTGGGCACCCTGAAGCCTTCTTCACAACAATTGAACCTCTCTCCTTGAAGTTCTTGATGATTCGATAAATGGTTGATTTAGGTGCAATCTTACTAGCAGCAATATCCTTGCCTGTAAAGCCCTTTTTGTGCAAAGCAATGATGACGGCACGTGTTTCCTTGCAGGTAACCATGGTTAACAGAGGAAGAACAATGATTTCAAGCACCACCCTCCTTTTTAAAGCTTACAGTATGTTATTCTAACTCAATCAGTATGACAGAGTGATCTCCAGCCTTTTCCTCGTCAACACTCTCACCCGAGTTAATGAGAGAATCACTGACATGATGTCAGCTGGTCCTTTTGTGGCAGGGCTGAAATGCAGTGGAATTGTTTTGGGGGGATTAAGTTCATTTTCATGGCAATGAGGGACTTTGCAATTAATTGCAATTCATCTGATCACTCTTCATAACATGCTGGAGTATATGCAAATTGTCATCATAAAAACTGAGGCAGCAGACTTTGTGAAAATTAATATTTGTGTCATTCTCAAAACTTTTGACCATGACTGTATGATACTTTTCTTGTCAATCATCTTTAAAAAATGTATACTTAAAAACTGGAAATCAACCAATCCTCCGTCATTAACGCAAAGGAAAGGTGAAATGCTTTATTATCCATAAAATTAAAGTGCAAGGGCTACGGAGAGAAACAAAATGGTGCAGTTTGAGGCCATGTGGCTTAAAGGGATGCGGGCGCTGGAGATGGGTGTGTGTGCTAGTGGGTCTGGCAGGTGTGATGTTGTTGATGTTTTGTATTGTCTATAAAATATCAAATAAAATCGTTAAAAAAATATTCTACAGACAAGACACACCTACTCTGATCACAGTCAACACACACATATATTTTTAGTAAGGATATAATGGAATATAACAGAATAAAATACAAATATTTTTTAAAGTGATATTTTGAAGCAGAGCCCCAGCCCATGCTTTTTTGATCCACGTTTCATCTCTTTCCTACCCTCACTCCACTTTGCTAGGGAGCAGGCGTAGGGTATTACATTGAGAGAATCTTCATCATGATACCATAGAAAATAATAGGAGATTTCACGACCTCCGCTGGCATTTGGAGTTGCCTTGACGCGATCGAGCAAAATAATAGGCCTACACTTGATTTGGGCTACAATATTGCATGCTAAATGTTTCTGATCAGTGATAGATGAGCAAACGAATAGATTAGCTATACCACCTACATTTATTTGCCCAACCAGAAACCAATTAACCAAATAGCCTATACTGATGGAGATTCAGTTAAACAAAATAACATAGATTGAGACAGTGTAGTCACAGGTTTTTAATCGGGAGTATGCCTAGGCTACTAAGCGACAGCATGTGAAGGGCAAAATAATCCACTTGTTAAACGTCTTCATTAGGCCTACCTGCGGGCTAGCTCAGTGGTACCATGGAGAGCTCCGGTGGGGCTGAACCTATCCTCTATCCATGCGCATGGACTCCAGCCAAATCCATCGAGCGTGTGTTATGCACAGTTCCCATTGGTTAAAGAGAGCACAGGTAACACCCCGTGCCGTACATAATTCGTCACAGAAACTGTCATTCAAAGGGATTTCCTCTGTTGCAAGCTGGCTGGTTGCGAAGCAAAGTGGCAATAGCCATCGGTGACAACACTACAGGGTAATATAGGTGTCCTCCGAATTAATTCTGTCGGCAATTTTGCTCGTTGAATCGGCGTCTGCATGTAATACAGAAAGGTAAGACGACATGGGTGTTTCGTGTGTTGTGCATAGCTGACAGGTTGTCCAACAAATAGTCCACGTAAAAATGAATAGCAATATTCTGCTGAATGGCTACATTCTCACGATGCTTCTGTGTAGATGACGCCGCTTCTGACGTCCTGAATGTTCTTGTAGCCTACCCTGTGTCAATATGTTATTCTGTTCGGGCTGACACTTCCTCAATGTCGTCTTATTGTCACGTTTAGGCTACCTTGTGGCTGTGCTTGAAACAGACCAGGTACATGACATGTTGTGAATATCACTGAAACTTATAGGCATACTGTTGGCCTATTATTCATTTAAGAGATCGATCATATGAGCAGGGTCTAGGCGGTAGCCTAGTGGGCAGTAATCTCTCGTGGACAGATTAAATGGGCAGGGGTTGGTTATAGGCTACTGGGAATTGAGCAGGAAGACAGAAGTTATGTAATAGCATTGATTTGAGATACACTGCTATACATAAAGGGGAATAACTGAGCATTGAAGATGAAATGTTTAGAGACTGAAGCTCCAATGTGGAGGGAGACCACACACAAGTGTGTGTGTGTGAGTGTGTGTATGTGTGTGTTTGTTTGTGTCAGTGTGTCTCTCTGTGTCTCTCTGTGTCTCTCTGTCTCTCTCTCTCTCTCTCTCTCTCTCTCTCTCTCTCTCTCTCGCTCTGTCTCTCTCTCTCACTCTCTCTCTCTCTCTCTCTCTCTCTCTCTCTCTCTCTCTCTCTCTCTCTCTCTCTCTCTCTCTCTCTATCGCTCTCTCTGTGTGTGTGTGTGTGTGCATGTACTGTATGTGTGTGTGTGTGTGTGTGTGTGTGATGTGTCAAGAATGATGCAGGGAATACCTGAGTCAAAGCTGCCTAGTTTCGCAGGATGGATGGGGTAAATTAGTTGTGAGGTCTTTATACCATGCTCCCTGTAATGTGAACCAGAATTCGCAACCTCCCTGGTATCAAACCTGGGTTGTCTGAGAAATCCAAGAATGCCTTATTCCACTGAGCTAATGCTTAGTGGTTAGGTCTGAAGGCTAAAAATATTATTCTGACCACTTCCATTACAATTCTATAAACACTATAAACATTGTATAAACACCTATAGGCTACTGTTGTGTGGCTGTTAGGCAGACTGTCTGTTTCCTTTGCCTTTGATGCTGCATCACTCAGCGCACATTAAACATTTCTCAGATTTGATTAAATGAAAGCTGCTTTAAAGTGTTCAGATTAGAGAATAGAAGAAGTGAATAGATTATTGAGATACAATGCGGTGAAAATGGCTCTTGTCACAGGTCATAGAACGTAATGGGCCAAACATCCACTCCTCGCTAGATTGGTTTCACCTTTTATCCACACGCAGTATGATATCAAGGCACCTCATAACTTCTTAACACTTTTTCTCTTTTCTATTTTGTAGATCATTACCTAATGCTCACAAAGAAAAATAAGTCCCAAAGAGATTCATTAGGATGTAGAGACCATAGAGTTGAATAGAACAGGTATAGGCTAAATGTAATGTAGAATACCATCTTATTATTCACTCTGTTCTCTGTTCTCACTGACCTGGGAATGTTCACTACCTAACACTTATGCGTTTCTGTTGATGCGGCTTGGATAGGATAGGACTTGCCCAGTGAGTTGGTACAATCAATGAGTCACTGGTGATACCTCGTCCAAGCAATCATTTTAGTTGGTGTGTATGTGTTCCCCGGAGTGCTTACAGCAGTGTGAAAACACCTCTCTCCCTCTGTACAGTGTCATGGTAACTTCATCAGACTACTGGGGATGTGTGTGTGTGAGTGTGTGTGTGTGTGACCTGGAAGTCACTCCTCCTACAGTTTTTCCGTTATCTCCCATCACAAACAGGGCACAAAACACATACTATGTACTATATAAGGTAGATCTATTTGGAACTAGTCTCAAAGGAAGATTCTCTTTGATCTGTTTCCAGCACTGCTTCATCTTGGTCAGCAGTGGTCACTCAATGGGCTCACTGATTGAAGTTGAGTTCTTATTCTGATCAGATGAACCTCTCTCTCTCTCTGTCTCTCTCTCCTGATTGTTGTTCTGCCTACCGACAAATTGCTGATCCTATCTAATCAAACTCCTCTCCCCTCTAATCAAGTCTGCTGGGTTATTGTTTGAATCGTCTGTTCTTTGTCTGGAGTGTTCACAGGTCATTCTTAGAGTGGGGAGGCCTACTAGAGTTGCCATGAGTGATTACTAGGCCAAGCCTATATCGCCATGTTCATTTGTCAGTAATGCTTTATTTTACAGTCTGGCATTTACCTTATTGTGTGATGGATACTTTCTGAGACTAACTTCAAGCCTGGTGGTACCAGTATAATAAAAGTAATAAGGTGGTTATTATTATGTAAATACATTATTGCCATTTACTGTACTTTCTGACTATGTATACTAGGTATAGGCTATTTGTCTTTACTTGGCCACTTTTACATAACCTATTAACAAAGGGTACTGTATGTGATGGTTTGTTGCCAAGCTGTAAAAACAGCACTGATCACATCCCATGTGTGCTTTTAAAGCAGCCCATGCCTCATGTACCTAACCAGGCCTGTAGAAATGCCCAGATTATATTTATTTGGCCAGGGCTCCATGACTCAGAGCAAGGGGGTGTGCATTAGAACATTGTGTGTGTGTCTATGTGTTCAGGGTGGGCTGTTCCATTTTTATCCCAGTGTGCCTGTCTGACTTGTTTTTTTCCCCGCTAAATTATAATTATCTCAAAGAATAAAATGGGCCGGTGTGTGTGAAATGCCAGAGCTAATTTCCGGTCCCAGTCTGCCCCGTGTGTGTTTGTATGTGTACGCACAAGCACAAGAGGGGTTATAGCAGTGGGGAGATTGGGGTCAGTCCTTTTTGGAAATGTGAAATGTTTGTCCCACAGATTCTAGAGAGGCCTGTCTCTCTGTTACTAAGGCCCACAGCCCCTATTGTCCCTGTCCTTTCACCGCTCAGCTCTTTATTCTCCACAACCGCACATCTCAATTAACACACAGGGGAGCTTTGTGTGGCCAGAGCGCTCTCTCTCTCTCTCTCTCTCTCTCTCTCTCTCTCTCTCTCTCTCTCTCTCTCTCTCTCTCTCTCTCTCTCTCTCTCTCTCTCTCTCTCTCTCTCTCTCTCTCTCTCTCTCTCTCTCTCTCTCTCTCTCTCTGTGTGTGTGTGTGTGTAAAAGAGAGAGAATGAGAGAGAAAGTTACAGACAAACACAGGCAGACCAAGACCAAGAGAGAGAATTCAGAGAGACAGAGAGAAAAGTGAGAGAGAAAAGAGAGATAGAGACAGTGAGAGTGTGAGAGAGAGAGAGAGAGAAGAGAAAAAGACAACGAGTGAGCGAGACAGTGAGAGTGAGAGTTTTAATGAAAGGATGAGGAGGATTTCCCCTGGTGTTGTGAGCTGCAGTACCAGTCCCCCTCTCAAGGAAAGGACATCCTCTCATACAACTGGTAGCCTACATGTAGGGAGAGTGGAGTGCACTTCAGATCTGCGTTACGTGCTGTGGATGGATTCTTCCGTTACGGTTGTCGCCATTGTTATTGCAGAGCAAACGAAGAGGATGTGATGCTAGCAGCCTGATCACCAGAGCTTGGACCAGCCCTCCACCACCAACCATCCTAATGGATCCTTAGCCACTGTCTGCTGCTATTTGACTGGTGAGTGGAATCTCTTATACAGGCTTGTGAATAACTCTTTTACCATGTAGATTTAATTTGATGTTGCCTATACCATACAGAAAGGTAGCTCCATTTAGCTAGTACTGAACAGTGTGTATGTGTGTGTCAGTGGAGGCTGCTGAGGGGAGGACGACTCATAATAATGGCTGGAATGGAGCGAATGGAATGGCATCCAACCATGTGTTTGATGTATTTGATACCATGCCACTGTTCCGCTCCAGTCATTACCACGAGCCCGTCCTCCTCAATTAACCTCTATGGGATCGGTGTCCCGTATACGGGAGTGTAGAGCTAACGTGCACTAATGTGATTAGCATGACTGTTGTAAGTAACAGCAAACTTTCCAGGACATAGACATGTCTAATATGGGCAGAAAGCTTACATTTTTGCTAATCTAACTGCACTCTCCATTTTACAGTAGCTATTACAAACAAAACTTGCTCTGATTTGTCATCCTAAGGGTCCCAGAGATAAAATGTAGCATAGTTTTGTTTGATAAAATCAATTTTTATATTTAAATGTAGGAAATGGGTTCTACAGTTTGAAACCCTGCTGTCTCTGGCTCCACACCCACCCCGCCCAGCCATCTAGATGTGTGAAGGTTACTGTATAAGCTAATGATCCATCATGTATGACATTCCTGGGAGTGTGTAAACTTACATTTTGTATTACCATATCATTTTTGTATGTTCTCTATAGTTATGTACTTGAAAATGTATCAATTGACCAATTCGGCACATTTGGGCAGACTTGATACAAAATAGTCCATTATTGCAATGCTTCACTGGATCAATCTGACACTTTGCACACACACTGCTACCATCTAGTGGCAAAAATCTAAATTGCGCCTAAACTGCAATATTATAGTATGGCCTTTCTCTTGCATTTCAAAGATGATGGTAAGTAACATTACTTAACCCTCAACACTTCACATAACTTCATATAAAATACAATATTCTCCAATCAGTAGTATATATTTGATTAGATCCTAAACTATGCTAGATAACTGACCCATCATCTTAGACACGCTACCAAGAAAAACATCCATAGAAATAAATTGTGGCCATCATGACATCATCCCCACACATACAAAGATCCATGACACTTCCTAAGTTACATGTATATTACAATATATTCAAATGAATATATCTAAAATAAAAATAACTTCAGTCTTCTTCATCCATGTTCAGTCAGAGGAACCCCAAGCTTTTCTCTGGTCACTTGGGGCGCTATCTGATCTACTGAGAAAGTCTTCTTTCCACATCTTCAATCCTGTAAACCTTAAAATCCACATTATACATTTCCAACTTAACATTCCCCACTCCTCAATCAACATTATCAATGGATTCTAAACTGGAATAACATGATATATATTAAGAATTATTACTCTTAATGCCTTCCTGTATGTCTCTAATATTTCCCATATCTTTAGTTCAATTCCTAACACCTTCCTAATCTTGATGGCCAACATGTATTCCCTATATAATCACATACATTCCCTCTTTATCTACTATAATAGCATCCAATGCTATGTGATTATTAATTTCATAGTCTAATCAGTGACATCTCAGACCCAATTGCTTGAAAATCCAAGACTGTTAATAGATACAATGTTCAACTCCGACTTTGTTCTACAAATATACCTGATATGACATACACATTATAACACTCTATTTTCACTCCCTGCTAAGTCAGTACATCCCTGAACTATTCATGCTTTAAGAATTCAACCAAAATCAGATCATATGAAAATAGCATAACCCCATGATAGGAACCAATTAAGTACTTGCCTATCAACATAGATATGTACCACTCTAAACATCCATATCAATATCACCCAATACTTCAAAGGTATATAGTTACTAATATGTTAATATGTTAACCCAATTAATCACATTAACTTCCATGTTTCCAACAGTATGATTCAACAATGTCTACTCAAAATAAAGTGTATCCTAAGACATTACTATAATGTATCACTGTTTTAACCCATAATATCTATAGAAGACAGTTCTAAATTGTACAATCAATATCCTTCATTTTGAAAATAATTATACTAATATATACTAATGATTCACTTAAATCACTCAGTCATCTTATAAATTATAACCCAAAACCAAATTACTTAACTCAACCAAATTTAAAATGACAATCCTTATTGATTCACTTTATCCTTATCAATGAAAATTAAAACCCTCAACTTTATCACCCAATACAACTGTCAGAATGTACACTTATATTAACATACAGTATAAACATCCATAATTCTATCATGACTTTCCTCATCCTGATAATAAATACAGATCATTATCTCAATGCATTCTTAATACTATTAATTTATCAGTGTATATACCTACTACCCAAATTATCAAATTTAGATAAACCCAATTTTATTATCAACACATCTAAGCAATCGCTTTATTTCTCTGGCACTTAAATCTTCTGGCGTCTCTTCATTATGTTCTTCAGATATCTTCACATTTCAAAACGACTTGCCCATAACAATGTCACAACTTCAATGTCTCATCCGAGTCACTACCTTTTCTACAACCCATTGTTCTTGTCCATTTGCCAACCATTTTCCCACAACATTAGAAATGTTGTATCTGACCATATATTTCTCCATTCTCACTCAATGGTGGACTCCTGTCCCACTCCTTCGAGATAAAAACATGAGAAAATCCGTTGATAGCTTCGATTGGATGTTGCACACCGATTGCATGTAGAATTGGTGCATTACAGAATATCTTCGACACCTCTGATATTAATCTTCAGCCGGTTCATAGGTTGTAACATTTATTTAGGTTCACACCATTCTAGGCCAAATTATCCCTGCTATGCATCAAGACACCATCTGTATTTACCTCACTAGAAGACAAACATAACATTTTAATTGATTTTAATTTCTAATCCAATAAATCCATATAAGCGTTCACTACATGACAAATTATTATGTTTTAACAATTATTCTTAATACCAATTTCTAATATACATCCCAATTTCTGTTCACATCACTCTGTGTAGTGTGTCCTTGCATCGCACCAATATGGAATTCAAGATTCACTGCTACAACGACACACAGACATAGACACAAAAAAAAACTATGCTCCACAGTGGCAGTTCCATCTTCCTCCTCTGATTTTTATTACCTCCTACAGTGGGACAAATAGATGCAGGTATCTCTCTCTATTACTTTCCCTTCCGTCGAGGTAGCCAGCAACACCTAGTACTAACCTCTCCACCTAGATTCTGTCCAGCTCTGACTTCTGTAATCCTCTACTGCCACAGTCTCCCATGCACAGAAAACGCCCCGGTTCTCCTCTTAAGTTGGCAGAGCATCCTTACCCTTTTGAAAGAAAGTCTGCAGAACATTGTTAGTTGAGACACAGTATGCTACTTTACACTGTCTTCTTATCAGTCAGGAAAAGCCTCGATTAGGAAGTGCACATTCTTGCATCTTGTTATATTCCACTCTTTCCATAGACATGCCTCCTCTACATTCTACCTTATACCACAAATACATTTTCACCTAAAACATTTAATCTAACCCATAACACATTAATTACTACTGCTCATATTCTTACTACAATATGCAAATGTACCAAAAAATCCTCATACCATCAGTACTACCCCCTTTTCTGAACACATGAGTCACAACGTGATTCATGCTTTCAAAAACAAAACACCAACATTGCCTATTAAACCAAAATAAATTAAATTAAAATGACAACATTTGATAATACCTTAACTTACTTCTATCCCGTAAAGTAATTCAATAATAGTAAAATTGACTAACAACAGTTATCCCTCATTCAGGGATAGCTCTCTCACTCTTTCCTATTCATGGTCCGAATCATACAGTGAGGGAAAAAAGTATTTGATCCCCTGCTGATTTTGTACGTTTTCCCACTGACAAAGAAATGATCAGTCGATAATTTTAATGGTAGGTTTATTTGAACAGTGAGAGACAGAATAACAACAAAAAAATCCAGAAAAACGCATGTCAAAAATTTTATAAATTGATTTGCATTTTAATGAGGGAAATAAGTATTTGACCCCCTCTCAATCAGAAAGATTTCTGGCTCCCAGGTGTCTTTTATACAGGTAACGAGCTGAGATTAGGAGCACACTCTTAAAGGGAGTGCTCCTAATCTCAGTTTGTTACCTGTATAAAAGACACCTGTCCACAGAAGCAATCAATCAATCAGATTCCAAACTCTCCCCCATGGCCAAGACCAAAGAGCTCTCCAAGGATGTCAGGGACAAGAATGTAGACCTACACAAGTTTGGAATGGGCTACAAGACCATCGCCAAGCAGCTTGGTGAGAAGGTGACAGCAGTTGGTGCGATTATTCGCAAATGGAAGAAACACAAAAGAACTGTCAATCTCCCTCTGCCTGGGTCTCCATGCAATATCTCACCTCATGGAGTTGCAATGATCATGAGAACGGTGAGGAATCAGCCCAGAACTACACAGGAGGATCTTGTCAATGATCTCAAGGCAGCTGGGACCATAGTCACCAAGAAAACAATTGGTAACACACTACGCCGTGAAGGACTGAAATCCTGCAGCGCCCGGAAGGTCCCCCTGCTCAAGAAAGCACATATACAGGCCCGTCTGAAGTTTGCCAATGAACATCTGAATGATTCAGAGGAGAACTGGGTGAAAGTGTTGTGGTCAGATGAGGCCAAAATCGAGCTCTTTGGCATCAACTCAACTCGCCGTGTTTGGAGGAGGAGGAATGCTGCCTATGACCCCAAGAACACCATCCCCACTGTCAAACATGGAGGTGGAAACATTATGCTTTGGGGGTGTTTTTCTGCTAAGGGGACAGGACAACTTCACCGCATCAAAGGGACGATGGACGGGGCCATGTACCATCAAATCTTAGGTGAGAACCTCCTTCCCTCAGCCAGGGCATTGAAAATGGGTCGTGGATGGGTATTCCAGCATGACAATGACCCAAAACACACGGCCAAGGCAACAAAGGAGTGGCTCAAGAAGAAGCACATTAAGGTCCTGGAGTGGCCTAGCCAGTCTCCAGACCTTAATCCCATAGAAAATCTGTGGAGGGAGCTGAAGGTTCGAGTTGCGAAACGTCAGCCTCGAAACCTTAATGACTTGGAGAAGATCTGCAAAGAGGAGCGGGACAAAATCCCTCCTGAGATGTGTGCAAACCTTTGACATGCGTTTTTCTGGATTTTTGTTGTTGTTATTCTGTCTCTCACTGTTCAAATAAACCTACCATTAAAATTATAGACTGATCATGTCTTTGTCAGTGGGCAAATGTACAAAATCAGCAGGGGATCAAATAATTTTTTCCCTCACTGTATGTCTATATAGCCCAACTATCACTACTTTCTTTCACCCTCTTACGAAATCATGTCATTAGTAAATTGTCTCCACAAAGCACTACTACCTAATAACATATTTTCATTCACCTAAATATAAATAATTATTTTAATACCAGTCTATTAAACAATCCAAGTCCACCTTTCACATCTCCCAATAAACCTACTTAACCTTCTTCAAACAATTCAATTCAACATTTCACATCTCCCAATTAACCTACTTATCCTTCTAACACAGAAAACCCTCTACAATATCTATCATACTCTACCGCTGACTTTCCATCTAACGGTACCTCAACAGATGACAAATTATTTTTTAATTATAGTCAAAACAAACAAAACATCTATTCACAGCGATGCAACTTTAATTATTATGTTATACTCTCCGCTATGTGTTGGTAAGACAATCTCTTTCCTATAATGTTATCAATTAAACCAGTAATTCACTCCAACATTATCAATGTAAGAGTTTGCTTCCGTCCCTACCTGGACTTGAACCAGGAACCCTCTACACACATCGACAACATTTACCATCAAAACACCGTTACCCGTCGCTCCACAAAATCCGCGGTCCTTGCAAAGCACGTTAAACAACTACTTCCACGTCGCATAGCAAGTTACGTCACCACTTCAAACGTCACTAGTTCTCACCACTAACTAGCTAGCCCTTTCACACCAAACATTCGACCCCCTATGACTGCCTTCTCCACAGCAACCACTGATCCTTGTACACCTAACGTAAGCCATAATGTCCCTCACAGCGCTCTCACGTTTCAGCGAGCCCCAATGGTTAACACCTGCAGACAAAAAACATGGAAACTTCCATTTATTTACTAGTAGACAAAATAACACATTCTCAAACAGCGTTCTGCATTTACCTCTATCGTAGGGTTTAAAAACTAACGTAACAACATTAACCATCCTAAATTGTTGTAGTAACGTCATGTTTGGTTCAGTTTATCTATTACGATAGTATGTCCATAAAACTTCTGTATTGACCTCAACCAAAAGTTTTCATATTCCTCAGTCAATGTTATATTTCCTTTTATTCTCCGAATTCCCCTGCTTCACTTCGCATAAAGATAAGACATTTGCTTCTCTGTGCGTCCTAAACTACATTCTATTTCCCCTGTAATCAACTAAGATCATAGCCACAGCTCTTATGAAACCACCAATCCGCCATTATCAGAATACATCAGACCTAGGTAACTGTCCTTTCTAAGTAGGCTACAAGTAACACCAAACACTTGCTGTAGTTTACCAGTATATATTGAATTTATATCCATAGGATCAATACCCCATTTATTGATAGACATTACGCCACCATTCTCAATCGTTTAATTTAGCCAACCCTTAGGCAAAAAAAAATAATGACTAGCACGAAATTGTCTCTCATCCTGTTAAATAAGTTAGTCTTACCATTACAACCACGCACGCTTCAAATCTTCCATTCAACATCACCAAACCAAATACTCTGTAGTATCCATTCAAGAAACACATACCAGCAGTTGAATTACACTCATAAATACAGATTTTACTCTATGCCATTGAAATGACAAATAAATCCCACAAATAGCGCAATTACAATGGTTTGTCATCTTACCCGCTGATACAAAATGAAGTTCCTTCACTTTACTACGTTAGCTCTACCCTGATAATTTGTTCAATGGAACCCTATATTGGCTTTGTACTATAATATACATTACGTCTATAACCACATTACTTATGGTCAGTTTATTCCTTAAACCTTATCTCTATCACATGATCCAACAACGGTACAAACTTAGAAAACCCATATTAATTACTTCCCCACCCATGACGTACGTCTACGTTTGGGTGATCAAGTTAATACATATATAACGTTATAAACTTCTAGGTACTCACATCAAATAATCCCTTCATGGTGTTTTTAACCAATTCTCAATACACACAAATCTCTTCAAACATTTTCCCAGCGGACCAAAAAATAGACTGTAATTTCAGGACACTGCCCTGCCTGTCCAGAAAATACAGACCTTTCCACTACTCTCTAAAATAACCTCACAATCTCCAAACCACTCCTTGATATTCAATGACTTAATTCTGTTATATATTGTAACTTCTTATCAAAACTTATATCAAATTATTATACCAATTTTTGCAATTTATTATGCACCCCTCAGATTCAAATTACCTTCTGCTCTTTGTTCATAAGATAGCCCATTCAATTACTTAACTTTACATTACTTTTACAAAATACTTATTCTAACTGCGGATTTGCCTGTAATAATTTCGTAATTTCCTGTCTCTCTCTTCGAGTTAAATTAAGCTCTGCTTTACTCTTAATGGTGACTGTTTTTCCAGATATCGGTCTACTAAACTGGCCATTCATTACTGCTATTAGTTCATGCATTATTAGTAATTAAATACTTAAATTAAATCCCCATCCTGATCTGTATTAAAATGTAGTTCCTATTTGTCGTTTTTGGTGCTATGATTCAATATGTTACATTGCATTGGCTCCATTTCCTGACCGTTTTGAGTAATTCACAAAATACTAATCTCTAAGAGGACTTAACCTCCTTAATTTGTACACATCAAAGGGTACCTCAAACCCACTCATTTATAATGTTTTTAACCATTATGAGTTAAACATCACAATAAAGGACTCAAACCTTTATTCCTACTCTGTTGGGGACTCGAAACGGACAACTGTTCACCTTTTTAGTATCGTCTTTCTACTAAGGACTGTAACCTTCAACCGTAGGCCTCGAACCTACACCAAAATACCTTATAGGGCCTTTATAACCTTCTACCAAGGATTTGAACCTCTGATTCTATTTTATAATGTCGTACACTCCATAATCTCGTCATGTTGAGGACTCGAACCTCTGACCTATGTTATCGTAGTACACATTAAAAGACCCTACGCCCAATCTTGTTACACCTATTCTCCTTCTCCTCTGTTGTTTTTTTAGTCATTACTCTGACCAAACCCTTCTAAGAATCATAGCACCATTTTATAGTCTAATTTGATAATTCTCTTTACATCCCTTAAATAACGCAATACCACTCATCGTCCCCCTTTTAAAATATAGAATTTTTAAAAGTCCGTTACAGCTAAGCCTTACCACAGATAAGCAGAATTTGACATAATACAAAAAATGAAAGTCTGCTTACCTGTTAGTTCGGCTGTGAACTGCATCTTGTTCGTTTAGACGCCAGTCTGTTATGATGAGTTTCTCGGGTATCAAGTACTTAAGAATGTAATGATATACTTAGACACTTTTGATGGGGAGTTCATATAAGATATTTAATATGGTACCATGGTTCGATATGACAACAGACATAGCCCTGCCTCTTACCATTCCAAACTAACTTAGAATGAAATACTCTCACTTATATACCCTCTGCTACACGTTTCTTCACGAACATCTAGTAACCATCAGTGGGCACTCCCTTCTCTGATGTTATTACTCTTTACCCCCAAGTCATATATCCTTACTCATTCTAAGGTCAACATCAGTAATCTCCTTTGACATAAGGAATGCAAACTCTGTGGCACCAAGCCACTTATCTACCAACTCTCCCCTGGGTCACACAACACTATGAAATGACATCATTACAGGTATCAAGAATATGCATATCCTTGCTTCAGGTCCTGAGCTACAGGCAGTTAGATTTGGGTATGTCAAAGGGTCACCAACCTCCTGTGGTGTGTGTGTGTGATTAAACTCAATGAAGCAATGTGTAATTGTGAACACAGTGCTCTGCTCTCTCTTCACATTCACCAGTTAATACCTAATCCAGAATAGAGACACACACAAACATGCTCACTGTCCATTGCCAAGCAACCAAGTGGAGTTGTCAACTTGACCCTAAACTCAAACATTTCCCGTTGATTTACTGAGGTTACCTTTTAGATACTCTGTACTCTCAGATGTATTAGCTGCCAATTGCAATTAATAAACAACACCTTTCCAGTGTGTGTGTGTGTGTGTGTGTGTGTGTGTGTGTGTGTGTGTGTGTGTGTGTGTGTGTGTGTGTGTGTGTGTGTGTGTGTGTGTGTGTGTGTGTGTGTGTGTGTGTGTGTGTGTGTGTGTATGTGTGTGTGGGTGTGTTTGTGTGTGTGGATGTGTTTAACTATTCTTGTGGGGACCAACAGAACATTTTGTTAGTCCCCACGAGGTCATATGCTATTTCTAAGGGGTTTAGGGTTAAGGTTAGAATTAGTGTTAGGGTTAGAATTACGTTAAGGGTTAGGAGCTAGGGTTAGTTTTAGGATTAGGGTTAGGAGCTAGGGTTAGGTTTAGGGTTAGGGTTAAGGTTAGTTTTTTGGGTTAAGGTTAGGGTTAAGGTTAGGGTTAGGGTTAGGTTTAGGATTAGGGGTAGGGAAAATAGGATTTTGAATGGGACTGAATTGTGTGTCCCCACAAGGTTAGCTGTACAAGACTATGTGTGTGTGTGAGTGTGATTGTGTGTGTGTGTGAGTGTGTGTGAGTGTGTGTGTGTGTGTGTGTTGCACCACACAGCTCACGTGGGTATGTGCCGTGTCTGCACGCTCACATAAATGGCTAATTTCAAATCAAAGTTTATTGGTCGCGTACACAGTTTAGCAGATGTTATAGTGGGTGAAGCGAAATGCTTGTTATAGCATAATTATAATTTGCAGAGCAGTGTTCGCTTTGTGCTGTAAAAGCGGAGCCCTCTTCTCTCTTGGCGAGTCCTTTTAGTCTGCCTCAGATCAATAGTTAGATATTCATGTCAGAGAGACACAGGAAGGCAGAAAGGTGTTTGAAGGCTGGACAGATGGGAGAGCTCACAAAGGGGAATCCCTTTGATTTGCTATGCTCCACCTCCACCGCTTCCCCTCAATAGACATTGAATAGGGGAGCTCTTGGCAAAACAAGTGACAATCTGTTTTGAGATATCATGTGTCTTAATGAGGTGTTTATATAAGATCACGATTATGTACATTTAGATTGGTAATTGGTATTTGTAGAAATGTATTACAGTTGTATATTCTGGAAAGGCAAATGTAGATAGCAAATGCCTAGAATTGGACTTAAAACCTGCATACACAGGCATCCCTCCTCTATTGACGTTTGTCTGTCTGTGATGGTGTATGGCTATTGGCCTGTCATGTCAGATACATCAGTGTTGTATTAGAGAGCAGTGTGGTTGTGTGAGAACAGTAGTGTGTCTGGTGGTTGGGCTGAGGATAGAGGACCTAACCCTCTGCTATGATGGAGAGGATCATGCTGCACTACTGCATTACAGGTTATAGTGTGGGGGGGGGGGGTTCTCAGACAGATGAACGCAAGTGTGCTCACCCTCAAACATTCAAACCCTCTTTCTCCTCTTTACTCCCTCTCTCTTCTCTCTCTCTCTTTCTTTCTTTCTTTCTTTCTTTCTTTCTTTCTTTCTTTCTTTCTTTCTTTCTTTCTTTCTTTCTTTCTTTCTTTCTTTCTTTCTTTCTTTCTTTCTTTCTTTCTTTCTTTCTTTCTTTCTTTCTTTCTCTCTCTCTCTCTCTCTCTCTCTATCTCTATCTCTCTCTCTCTCTATATCTATCTCTTTCTACCCCCCTTCTCTCTGTCTGTTAGTAAGATAGCATGCATCCCTCTGATACGTCAGCAGAAGAGTGGATTGTGATTTGGATTGTGATTGCCGGTTAGGCGCTATAATCTGTTTGGCATCTCCTGGACACAGATTAGGCCTAGTCCTGCATTAAAAAGCATTATCAATGGAGAATCTAAATTAAAAGTGCTTCTTTGTTAAGGACTAGGCTAATCTGTGTCTGTGAAACTGGCCCTATGAGCATAGGTTAGACCCTTGGACATGACTTCACATGTAGACAGTGGTGCTAAGTGAGTTAGTGCTAGGTTAGAACACCTTGTTTCCCTTACCATCCATAATGAACTTATTAAGGAGTATAAAACCACCTCCGCCTCTACTCCAGGGACATTGTTAGAGCTTTCAGAACATGTAGTTATCAGCTAATCACACACACATACAGATACACACGTGTGAATGAACTAGAACAGACACAAATGCACAAATGCGCACGCGCACACACACACACACACACACACACATACACTTATCAGCTAATCATTTCCTGAGAACAAAACATGTTCTAATCACTTGTGAGTGTGTTTGAGTGTTCACACGGGTAAACACGGGTCATCAGCTGGGATTTAAGGGACACTAAATGAAGTAAGGAGAACACACACAAAACACTCTTGCAAGCAGACATACATTAACACTTGTCCACAATAATAATATGCCATTTAGCAGATGCTTTTATCCAAAGCGACTTACAGTCATGCGTGCATACATTTTTGTGTATGGGTGGTCCCGGGGTTCGAACCCACTACCTTGGCATTACAAGCGCCGTGCTCTACCAGCTGAGCTACAGAGGACCACACAAGTGTGTACACATATTCTGTATACTACCCTCACACACACAATGAATAAAGCCGGGATTAAAAGATGTAGCTACTGTCTTCATTAATCCTTGCAGCAGCGTTTTAGATAGAAGAGACGAGAGAGTGGGAAAATAGTTCATTATTCAACTGAGTTCATTGTTCAAGAGAGGGACAACCTCGTGGTGCGTTTAAGTACCCCATGGCAGCACCTTAACGTCAGCCATATTCCTTTCCTCCATCCTTCCTCCCCCCTCCTCCACCACCTGTGGGCTATTTATATCTTGGGGAATCAAAGAGCCAATTAAAACGCAGCTGCACAAATGAGAGAGCCAGCAGACTGAGGTGAACTGTTGTTCACTCTAAGCCATCCTCGGTTTCAAAGAATGATCTGGAGCAACAAGTTGGGCTTACAAACGGTCTGGGGTTACCTTCCTTGAACACTCTTGAGCTACGGGTCAGATACTGTCATCAACCGCCTTGGTCAAGGGAGTGTTTTCAAACTGCAGTCCATCGAAGGTCTGGAGATACGCACTTGAGGAATAGACTAGTAGCCTCTGTTCTGTCTCGCTGGCTTAGATCTGTGGTCGTCTGGACATTCGGTGAAGCAGAAAAGTTCTCTACTTGGACACTATGTATAAAGGTGAGATTCACACTTTGCTCTTCCCTTTTAATATGGTTTTGGTGAGATCAAATAAAATAAGTGTGTGTTTTTGCAGCCCAGATAATGGGTTTGATAGGCTGGATTGAACAGGACTCTGGGTATTTCCCTCATCAACACTTGATGTGTGATAACGTGCTCTTCTGTGTGTTCACCCACAGGTGGTGCCTTGCATCAGAACCCCCTCCAGCCATGAGCTACCCCCATCCTAGGCATCCTGGGTAGGATGACGGCTGTGTGCCCCTCTGGGGTGGGCCCTGCTGGGGCTACGGTGGGGGGCTCCAGGGGGTCTGGGGCTGGGAGTACAACTGGGAGTACAGGGGGTCAGGACAGGAGATACGCCTGCTGGAGCCGTCAGGACAGCTCGGACATCACTACAGATGATGAGGGGGTCCCTGCCCGCCAACTCACCCCCCTGGAGAGGCTCAACCTCGACATGTGCCAGGACGACAGGTAGGACCAGGATGCCCAACACTCTCTTAGAAAACAACAAGAAAGAAGATTCATTATCACATGTATTGTTTTTCTGGATCATTTGTAAATGCTGATTATTTGGCAACCCCTCTGGTAACCCTACTGACAGGGTGGTCCGTGAGCTTACAGTGGGCCGACGTATCGGCTTCTACAAGGTCCACGGGGAGATCGGCTGTGGAAACTTCTCCCACGTCAAACTGGGGATCCACGCCCTCACCAAAGGTAAGGAAGACACCTGCCAAGCAGCAAACACATTAACTGATATTTAACATAACAGACACAGCCCTGCTGTACTGTAGATGCTCACCAAACCTTTGAATCTTTCAATTATTCATTCATAGACCAGTAAAAGTGAGAAGATATGTAGGCCTGGCCAATCTTCACTAAATATGCTGGCTTGAGTTGAATAGTTTTTGGAAAACCCCAGCTCCTCTGCTCCAGCAAAATCTCAAACCGCAGTGTTGACTGACTAGCTGTTTTCATCAATGAGCTTATAATACGTATCCTTAGATAGCTGTTTGCTAATGAGCCAGTGGTTTGGGCCTGTGGTCTGAATCAGCCACAGAGAGACAGCCTGTCTGCTGCCGTTGAAAGATGGATTGATTAGAGATCGTGTGTTTCCCTAACGACGGCTGGAATTGCTGCATGCTTCATCAAAGACTGAAGTGTGTTTGTATGAGTGAGTGAGTGAGTGTGTGTGTGTGTGTGTGTGTGTGTGTGTGTGTGTGTGTGTGTGTGTGTGTGTGTGTGTGTGTGTGTGTGTGTGTGTGTGTGTGTGTGTGTGTGTGTGTGTGTGTGTGTGTGTGTGTATGTGTGTATGTGTGTGTGTTTTTGTGTGTGTGTGGTATCGCTTGCTTAGTCCGACAAAGCAAAATGAGCTCCGGGGCATTTTTAAAGGCTGTCACTGAAAGCTGTGACAGAGCAGAAAGAGAGACTAATACCAGTCTTAATGAATTATGCATGTCAAAGCACAATTAGATATCTCAGCACCATCACACTGCTGAAGGACTTTTCCATACCCTATTACCAAAGGTCTTTGTTTTCTTCCTTTATATTATTAATTAATTAATGCTATTGATATCAAGTATGGGTGCTACAGGTGAGGTCAGGGTGGTCGGTGCCGTTTAAGATGAGCATGGCGTTATTTCTATTACAGCATATTGAATGACTGTCATTCTTAATCCATTCACCCAGCTCAATGTAACATTGATAGGTTTAGGCTACTACATGATACTCAAATTTCAGGTTATTATAACCTAGGCTACGAATGAAAGTTTACAACTTTGGTGCAAAAGTTGAGAGAAAAATGTGAGTAATCAAAGTGACAGACAGTGACACATTCAATACCACCTTGGACGCTCTTGCCTGCATCTAGCTGATCTAGGGTGTAATAATTAGTCCAACAGTTGCAAACAAGAGTTTCTATTGGACAAATGCAGGTATGTTTATCCCCGTTTCGTTTCGTTTGCTTCTGTCAGGTCAACATTCACAAGGCCGCAGGGCCAAACGGATTACCAGGTAGTGTACTCCGAGCATGTGCTGACCAACTGGCAAGTGTCTTCACTGACATTTTCAACATGTCCCTGACTGAGTCTGTAATACCAACATGTTTCAAACAGACCACCATAGTCCCCGTGCCCAAGGACACTAAGATAACCTGCCTAAATGACTACCGACCCGTAGCCATGAAGTGCTTTGAAAGGCTGGTCATGGCTCACTTCAACACCATTATCCCAGAAACCCTAGACCCACTCCAATTTGCATACCGCCCCAACAGATCCACAGATGATGCAATCTCTATTGCACTCCATACTGCCCTTTCCCACCTGGACAAGAGGAACACCTACGTGAGAATGATATTCATTGACTACAGCTCAGGGTTCAACATCATAGTGCCCTCAAAGCTCATCAGTAAGCTAAGGTTCCTGGGACTAAACACCTCCCTCTGCAACTGGATCCTGGACTTCCTGACGGGCCGCCCCCAGGTGGTAAGGGTAGGTAACAACACATCTGCCACGCTGATCCTCAACACGGGGGCCCCTCAGGGGTGCGTGCTTAGTCCCCTCATCTACTCCCTGTTCACCCATGACTGCATGGCCAGGCACGACTCCAACACCATCATTAAGTTTGCCAACGACACAACAGTGGTAGGCCTGATCACCGACAACGATGAGACAGCCTATAGGGAGGAGGTCAGAGTCCTGGCCGTGTGGTGCCAGGATAACAACCTCTCCCTCAACGTGACCAAGACAAAGGAGATGATTGTGGACTACAGGGGAAAAAAACAGGACTGAGCATGCCCCCATTCTCATCGACGGGCTGTAGTGGAACAGGTTGAGAGCTTCAAGTTCCTTGGTGTCCACATCACCAATGAACTATCATGGTCCAAACACACCAAGACAGTCGTGAAGAGGGCATGACAAAGCCTATTCCCCCTCAGGAGACTGAAAAGATTTGGCATGGGTCCTCAGATCCTCCAAAAGTTATACAGCTGCACCATCGAGAGCATCCTGACTGGATGCATCACTGCCTGGTAATGCAACTGCTCGGCCTCCGACCACAAGGCACTACAGAGGGTAGTGCGTACGGCCCAGTACATCACTGGGGCCAAGCTTCCTGCCATCCAGGACGTCTATACCAGGCGGTGTCAGAGGAAGGCCCACAAAATTGTCAAAGACTCCAGCCACCCTAGTCATAGACTGTTCTCTCTGCTACCGCATGGCAAGCAGTACCGGAGCGCCAAGTCTAGGTCCAAAAGGCTTCTCAACAGCTTCTACCCCCAAGCCATAAGACTCCTGAACAGCTAATCATGGCTATCATTTGCACCCGGACCAAAATAATACTACGAAATATAGCTAGCTCTCGCTCTTGCTCTCTCAAATCAAATCAAATCAAATGTATTTATAAAGCCCTTTTTACATCAGCAGATGTCACAAAGTGCTTATACAGAAACCCAGCCTAAAACCCCAAACAGCAAGCAATGCAGATGTAGAAGCACGGTGGCTACGAAAAACTCCCTAGAAAGGCAGGAACCTAGGAAAAAACCTAGAGAGGAACCAGGCTCTGAGGAATGGCCAGTCCTCTTCTGGATGTGCCGGGTGGAGATTATAAGAATGCATTGCCATTAAGGCCAGATCGTTCATAGATGACCAGCAGGGTCAAATAATAATCACAGTGGTTGTAGAGAGTGCAGCAGGTCAGTGCCTCAGGAGTAAATGTCAGTTGGCTTTTCATAGCCAAGCATTCAGAGGCCAAGACAGCAGGTATGGTAGAGAGAGAGAGAGAGAGAGAGAGAGAGACGAGAGAGAGAGAGAGAGAGAGAGAGAGAGAGAGAGAGAGAGAGAGAGAGAGAGAGAGAGAGTGAGAGAGAGAGAGAGAGAGAGAGAGAGAGAGAGAGAGAGAGAGAGAGAGAGAGGGTTGAAAACAGCAGGTCCGGGACAAGGTAGCACATCCGGTGAACAGGTCAGGGTTCCATAGCCGCAGGCAGAACAGTTGAAACTGGAGCAGCAGCACGACAAAGTAGCAGGTCTGGTGAACAGGTCATGGTTCCATAACCACAGGCAAAACAGATTGTCCTTCATTTGTTAAGAAATTAATTTGTTCATTGTTCAAAACTGTTCAACAATTGTCTCTCTCTCTCTTTGAGTCAACTACACACTACCTTTTATGCACTGCAGTGCTAGCTAGCTGTAGCTTATACTTTCAGTACTAGATTAATACTCTGATACTTTGATTGGGTCGACAACATGTCAGTTCATACTGCAAGAGCTCTGATAGGTTGATGGACTTACTGTGTAAGTCTATGGAAGGGGATGAGAACCATGAGCCTCCTTGGTTTTGTATTGAAGTCAATGTACCCAAAAGAGGACGGAAACTAGCTGTCCTCTGGCTACACCATGGTGCTATCCCAGAGATTGCTATTGAGGCAACTGTAGAACTTCCTTGCAAAACAGTGTGTTTTAATCAATTATTTGGTGAAGTGAATATACACTACTTGACCAAAAGTATGTGGACACCTGCTTGTCGAACGTCTCATTCCAAAATCATGGGCATTAATATGGAGCTGGTCCCCAATTTGATGCTATAACAGCCTCCACTCCTCTGGGAAGGCTTTCCACTAGATGTTGGAACATTGGTGCGGGGACTTGCTTCCATTCAGCCACAAGCGCATTAGTGATGTTGGGCATGTATGTTGGGCGATTAGGCCTGGCTCACAGATGGCGTTCCAATTCATCCCAAAGGTGTTCGATGGGGTTGAGATCAGGCCTGTGTGCAGGCCAGTCAAGTTCTTCCACACCGATCTCGACAAACCATTTCTGTATGGACCTCGCTTTGTGCATGGGGGCATTGTCATGCTGAAACAGGAAAGGGCCTGCTCCAAACTGTTGCCACAAAGTTGGAAGCACAGAATCGTCTAGAATGTCATTGTATGCTGTAGCGTTAAGATTTCCCTTCACTGGAACTAAGGGGCCTAGCCCGAACCATGAAAAAAGGGCCAAGACCATTTTCCTCCTCCACCAAACTTTACAGTTGGCACTATGCATTGGGGCAGGTAGCGTTCTCCTGGCATCTGCCAAACCCAGATTTGTCCGTCGGACTGCCAGATGGTGAAGCATGATTCATCACTCCAGAGAACGTGTTTCCAATGGCGGCGAGCTTTACACCACTCCAGCCGACGCTTGGCATTGCGCATGGTGATCTTAGGCTTGTGTGCGGCTGCTCGGCCATGGAAACCCATTTCATGAAGCTCCCGACGAACAGCTCTTGTGCTGACGTGGCTTCCAGAGCAGTTTGGTAGTGAGTGTTGCATCAGAGGACAGACGCGCTACGCACTTCAGCACTCGGCGGTCCCGTTCTGTGAGCTTGTGTGGCCTACCACTTCGAGGCGGAGCCGTTGTTGCTCCTAGCTGTTTCCACTTCACAATAACAACACTGACAGTTGACCGGGGAAGCTCTAGCAGGGCAGAAATTTGACAAACTGACTTGTTGGAAAGGTGGCATCCTATGACGGTGCCACGTTGAAAGTCACTGAGCTCTTCAGTAAGGCCATTTTACTGCCAATGTTTGTCTATGGAGATTGCTTGGCTGTGTGCTCAATTTTATGCTCCAGGCAGTAACGGCGTGGCTGAAATAGCCAAATCCACTAATCTGAAGGGGTGTCCACATACTTTTGTATATATAGTATATTTAGTATCGTTTTTTCTAAAAAGGATAACTTTTGTTATTGTTTCACTTAAAAAAAAAAAAAAAAAAAACATTCACTGAGGAGGATGGTCCTCCCCTTCCTCCTCTGAGGAGCCTCCACTGGTAGAGGTTGCCCTTAGGCACAGATCTAGGATCAGCTTACTCTCCCCAAAGCCAAATCAGAACACCTTCACCCCTCTCCTAAATGGGTCGAATTTGATGTTTTGATGTTCAATTTGTTCTCTACAACCTACACAGTATGTGTGATCATCATTTCTGTTCGGTTATTTCTGCTCTGTCCTGTCGTCTCATCAATAGTCGAATACGAATTTTCAAGATAGTAATGTTCTTGTTGAAATGAGTAATACTTAGAATTGATTGTTTTAGAATAGGCTATAATCAAGAAAATGGGTTTCCACAGAAATCAAGCTCTCTAACAATTTAGTTAGTTGCCTCAGTCAGAGAAAATTGACAATATACAATAGAATACAAGAAAGCAATAACATAAGCCTATATCTAACGGTTTGCAGGTTTGTCTAGGCTTCTACAGCTCTTTTAAAGCTACATTCTGGGATTTGGTCCCAGATCCGGTCATAGACTTTAGCTGCTTGCTCTGGTGTGCCCCCAGAGGATGGGTGGAGACTTCCAGCATTGTGACATTTAGTTAGGCAGTTTGCGATTTGTTGTCTGTGTTGCCAGGCACCATGCTGGGTGTTGTATGTAATCCTGTTCATTACATTATAGTCATGGAGGTAAAGGAGAAGGCTGAGGGACTACGGAATGAGCTGAACCCCAGACATCAGATAGCTGTCCTTGAGGTTTTCAATGGTCAGTTGTTCCACATAGTTAAAGTCAGCATTATCCAGCTCCTCCCGTGCCTCATCTCAGGACTAACATCCACAACATTGACTGGCTCATATTCAGTCAACTCCTCCTAGCTCCTCCTGCTGGTTCTTCTGATTCCTGCAGTAAAAGAAGCTAGCACCAAGTGTACACTGATGGCCAATGCTGCAGGACAAGCAAGCCACTTTGACAAGAGAGAAATCTGCAGATACTCGCCATTGGATAGGCTAGCTAGCTATGCATTTTGGATCACTTTGATTAGATCGCTGTAAAGCACATCCTCTTGCCACAAGTGTAAATCAGGACCTGGGCATTTCCCAGAATATTGAACCACATTCCACAACTGATATTGAATGTAAATATTATATTACCATAGTGACAGAATGAAACAGAAAAGTTTGAAAAATGTCGGTCCTTAATTTTTATTTATTTAACCTTTATTTAACCAGGTAAGCCATATGACATCATACTTGACAAAGCCACCTAGCTTGGAATGTTGTAGAATGGACACGTTTCATCGGCCACATAACTTGCTTATGCATACAGATATGCTAATGAAGTGTGTGTCGACATCCACAAAGTATTGCACAGTCTTTTCAATATAGAATAAAACACCAAAAGCTTAAACAGCCTACTCCTTCTCTCAACCTCTACTTTTTGGTACTACCTTCTATGTTGTCCTCAGGTATGGTTCAGAGGCTTAATGAACAAGTCCCTCTGTCTGTTCTCCTTCAGATAAGGTGGCCATTAAGATCCTGGATAAGACCAAGCTGGACCAGAAGACCCAGAGGCTACTGTCCAGAGAGATCTCCAGCATGGAGCGACTGCACCACCCCAACATCATACGTCTCTACGAGGTGGGTCACACACACACACACACACACACACACACACACACACACACACACACACACACACACACACACACACACACACACACACACACACCCTCACACTCACACTCACACACACACACACACACACACACACACACACACACACACACACACACACACACACAGCCTCCCAGGCAAAGGCTGTGTTATACACATGTTAATGTTAAGGAATGAGTTACACAAAGCCTGGTCAGAAACTAAGCTAAGGTCATCAGTGCAGTGCACTTAAACAGAGTTTATCAGGAGACGATTTGACCATCCTCTCTCTGCCTTCCTGCCGGGTGACAGGTGGTGGAGACATTGTCACGGTTACACCTGGTGATGGAGTATGCTGGTGGAGGAGAGCTCTACACCAAGATTAGCATGGAGGGGAAACTGTCGGACATCGACAGCAAGATCGTCTTCTCTCAGATCCTCTCGGCTGTCAAACACATGGTATGGCTCAGGGTTGCAGTCCTACTTACATATACTTTTCAGTGTAATCATCAGGGCCCACCCAAATAAATATTATGCAGTCTCTTTTCCGTTGTGCAACATTGAATGTCATTTAAAGAATATGAGATGTATTTAAAGTACATATTGGTATGTTTACCAGATAAATCTTTGACCCGCCCCACAGCATGACAACAGCATCATCCACCGTGACCTGAAGGCAGAGAACGTGTTCTACACCTGCAGCACCTGCGTCAAGGTGGGAGACTTCGGCTTCAGCACGCTGAGCCGCCGCGACGAGACCCTCAACACCTTCTGCGGCTCCCCGCCCTACGCCGCGCCTGAACTCTTCAGGGACGAACACTACCTGGGCGTCTACGTAGACATCTGGGCCCTGGGCGTCATGCTGTTCTTCATGGTGACAGGAACCATGCCCTTCAGGGCGGACACAGTGGCCAAACTGAAGCACTGCATCCTGGAGGGGGCCTATGTGCTGCCCTCCTGGGTACAGGAGCCCTGCCAGAGGCTGATCAGAGGCATCCTCCAGCCCCAGCCCTCAGACCGCTGCAGTGTGGAACAGATGATGGGCTGTGAGTGGCTGCTGCCTGTAGACTTCCCCCGGGCCATGGAGCCCTTTAAACTGGACCCGTCCTATCTGGCAGAGAGCACGCCTTCAGAGTTGGAGGAGGATGATGCGGAGGTAAGGGAGGCGCTGGAGTTACTAGGGATCACCCCGGAGCATATCTTAAATAATCAGGGGAAGGACTGTAGGAGTTCTGTTACGGGCGTTTATAGGATTCTGTTGCACCGTGCGCACAAGAGGCGGGCGGTGGAGAGCATGCCTGTGGTTATGCATGTGGTCGGGGCCAGCGTGAGTAAAAAGGACCGATTAAAGGTGTACCACAGCTTACGGCACACCTCCAAGCTTTGTGTGATTCTGTGACGAAAAGCCTTTACTCCTATAGTTTAACTATGTTCTATTTTTTCAGTAAAAATGTATGTGACTGCAAAACGGCAAAATGTTCACCGCAGATAAGAGTAACTAAATAAGTCCTAAAGTTGGGATTGATGTTAGGATTTTTCTTATTTTTAAATCAATCTCTGTGAGAATATACTTTAGCCTGGGTGCCAGTCTTTTTCGATGTTATCTTACCAGACAAGGCAAAAATGTTACACTTTTCTCCAAAGTAACATACTATTAACACATACGTATATTCATATATGACCTCATGCAGCAATAAATCCCACAACTCTGGTGTTGCAATCACAACCTGAAGCGACTGAGCCTTGGTAAAACCAGATGTAGCATTGTGGAATGCAGAAAGAGTCAAGCATCCAGGCTAATGAGAATGATGAATGTGATGATTTGAATTAGAAATCAGGAGGTGATTATGTCTCGAATGTTTTATTGCACTGTTTTTGAGAGGCATTTGTTTTTTCTTTCCAGTTACATGACATCATGAGTCTAGACATTGTTTTCATCTCCTATTTCATAAATGCATGTTATTTTTATTCATTTTGCATATGATATCCTAGGGCTGGCTGGGGGTACTCGAGGAGAGGTTTGGGATGTCTATTGATATCTCTTAGCCTGAGTGCCAGTCGGTTTTTGGTTTTTGTGCTATCATGCCAACTCCTTGTCACTCATTGTCATGCCAAACATGTTTGGCTTGACAATAAGCAATGGAGTTGGCAAGAGCACAAACAGATCTGGGACCAGGCTAGATATCAGCAGGTAACTAGTTGAAAGGAACACATTGGCCTATTGGCCTGGTTGGGTTGACAGTTATTTGTACACCTTACCTGTCAACTCCAATAATTACATTTTCAATTGTTATGATGCCATATTACTGCCCTATATATCTTTTAAAAATATTAAATAAAATGCTGAAATACTTTGCTTGTTGTCCTGTAATGTTTCTATAAACTTCACGTGTCTATGTTCATTACAAAACGTCTTTCTCGTCTGGGGTTAATGGATTTATATTATGGACAATAAATGGTGTCTGTATCTGATAAGAAACTACCCTAATGTCTTACTTTCAGTTCAGTAACAGTAACAGCAAGTCCCCTGTAACTCAGTTGGTAGAGCATGATGCTTGCAACGCCAGGGTTGTGGGTTCATTTCCCACGGGGGCCAGTATGAAAATGTATGCACTCACTAACTGTAAGTTGCTCTGTATAAGAGCATCTACTAAAATAAAATAAATAAAATAATGTCGACTCTAACCTGTGGGTGAAACTGAGGGGGACATGATGCGTTTGCCTAATGTACAGTATGCCTCTCTTCATACAGCTCAATATTTTCTGAAGAAACAACAATATCAAAGGTGCATGTTTGACAGAAAATGCCATTATATCCTATCACCAATACATTTTCACAAGCAGTAAACTTCATCCATCTGTGATGCCTTTGATTCAAACCAAATATGGTTTAGTATGGTTTTAATCTGTGATCATACTGTATGTCCAGTATGAAAAATGTATGCACTCACTAACTGTAAGTTGCTCTGGATAAGAACGTCTGCTTAAATGACTTAAAAAATATTGAAAAATACTGTACACTACATTTCCCATAAGGACAATGGACAAATCTTACGCATGCTGACTCGTCTATACGTGATGACGCAATTTCTGTCTTGTTGGAACTGGAAGGTGATTTCATCAGGAAGAGTGTAGTCGTACTTGAAAGTGTACACTACAAGACCAAAGACAGCAACGGCGAATAGACTACGAAAATAGCTGCACTGACTCACTCGAATGCTATTCTACCTTGTCAGGCAGAATACTGAGAAAGGTAAGAATATTTGAGACATGATAAATTAATGCTATTTATTTCATTAATAAACGAACACATACAACAACGACCACGCCCTCAGCAATATTTGCACAGATTAAACAGTCGTGTTGGCACATTTCTAACGTTATAGCTGCTGTCAGTTTAAGGATGTGTAAAGCCGTGGTGTGCAGTTTATGACAGTCGAATCTTTATATTTTATGGAAATGTTATTTGTCAAATTTGGTAGGTCATGGAACATACATTGGCTGGTCAACTATGCAGCATATTTTGCTTTGGCAAGCAAACTCTTGATTGGCTAACTAAACCTAACCAGCTAAATCTGATGGGCCCCAAGCCTACCTACTAGCTAGTCACCCTTGATGCACTGACACTGCAGACACGTTTCTATGCTAACAATGCTCTTTCTTGTAGGTAACGCTAGCAAGATAAACTAGGCCAACAATGTATCTGGCAAACGTTACCTAGTTAGCTTGCTAACTAACCCTCAGCCTACTGAGCACATAAACTGTGTTACATGTATTTGTGAGCTAGATTATTCTCAGTAGTAGTTCATATCAAATGTGAATACTTTATCCAGATCTGAAGTGCAATATTATCGTCTTCTATCGACACACGAACATTTTATGCCGCGTTCACGTGCTATTCACGTGCTAACCTAAACTCGGAAACTCTCCGATTTGCTAACTCGTTGTAGTTATACACGTTCCGCGTTCAACGAATCAGCAAGTCGGACATTTCCGAGTTTCGTAGTTCCGACTTGTATATGAACGCGGCAGTAGACTGGCTTGTTTTGTTGATTCTCATGTGACAAAGGGAGAAGTGGGCGGGGTGATGTATAAGTATGAGGTCATTCATGGGGGCGCGCAGCTGTTTACTGGGTGGGGACTGCCAAACACTAGTGACTGGTCCAACCCTCACTGCAGTGTCTCTCCAGAATACCTCATGTCCAGAAATCACGATATAGAGTTTAAAATTAAAGATACAGTTATTGGGTAGGATATTCCAATATATTTGCCCTTTATTTGAACACGAATGAGTTCTGTCACAATCCTCTTATCACACGTCATTGAAGTGGACCTACCCCCAAACCAAAGTCCTGTATTTCCTGATTGTCTTTGTGATTGTCTGATTGTAATGGTGACATCGCTGATTCTGTTTTCCCAGATGTCAGTCACAGAGGATCTTCCTGATATGGATGGAGTGGATCTGCTGGGGATCCTGTTCCAGTATGGGGAGACTGGAGCCAACGATCCTTTCTTCCCAGATGGGAATGGGCTAGAAAACTGGCTTGCGGAGCATGATGTATGTCTCCCACTTAGGAATAAGACTGTTTTTTATGTTTGCTAACCAATAGGCTAATAGAGTTTTAGTAATTGGCAGGGAACAAACCATTCATTTAATGGCATGTAGAGTACTATTAAAGCAGAATTATTTTATTGTTTTACATCAATAATGTGATAAACTTCCTTATAGTGCTGAGCGATTAACTGAAAAGTCGGTTATTTTTAGACTTTTTTTACAAATAATTGTACCGACGTTGGTTCAATTATTTGAATTCCATTTCATTAGTTTTTTTCTGTGAGCTCGATGTGCAGTTTCTGTAGAGATAAATCAGATGAAGCCTGAACTGTGCGATGTAGTAGGGAGTTGTCGTTTCCAACAGGCCAATATTCTACATACAGTGGGGAGAACAAGTATTTGATACACTGCTGATTTTGCAGGTTTTCCTACTTACAAAGCATGTAGAGGTCTGTAATTTTTATCATAGGTACACTTCAACTGTGAGAGACGGAATCTAAAACAAAAATCCAGAAAATTACATTGTATGATTTTTACGTAATTAATTTGCATTTTATTGCATGACATAAGTATTTGATACATCAGAAAAGCAGAACTTAATATTTGGTACAGAAACCTGTGTTTGCAATTACAGAGATAATACGTTTCCTGTAGGTCTTGACCAGGTTTGCACACACTGCAGCAGGGATTTTGGCCCACTCCTCCATACAGACCTTCTCCAGATCCTTCAGGTTTCGGGGCTGTCGCTGGGCAATACAGACTTTCAGCTCCCCCCAAAGATTTTCTATTGGGTTCAGGTCTGGAGACTGGCTAGGCCACTCCAGGACCTTGAGATGCTTCTTACGGAGCCACTTCTTAGTTGCCCTGGCTGTGTGTTTCGGGTCGTTGTCATGCTGGAAGACCCAGCCACGACCCATCTTCAATGCTCTTACTGAGGGAAGGAGGTTGTTGGCCAAGATCTCGCGATACATGGCCCCATCCATCCTCCCCTCAATACGGTGCAGTCGTCCTGTCCCCTTTGCAGAAAAGCATCCCCAAAGAATGATGTTTCCACCTCCATGCTTCACGGTTGGGATGGTGTTCTTGGGGTTGTACTCATCCTTCTTCCTCCAAACACGGCGAGTCGAATTTAGACCAAAAAGCTCTATTTTTGTCTCATCAGACCACATGACCTTCTCCCATTCCTCCTCTGGATCATCCAGATGGTCATTGGCAAACTTCAGACGGGCCTGGACATGCGCTGGCTTGAGCAGGGGGACCTTGCGTGCGCTGCAGGATTTTAATCCATGACGGCGTAGTGTGTTACTAATGGTTTTCTTTGAGACTGTGGTCCCAGCTCTCTTCAGGTCATTGACCAGGTCCTGCCGTGTAGTTCTGGGCTGATCCCTCACCTTCCTCATGATCATTGATGCCCCACGAGGTGAGATATTGCATGGAGCCCCAGACCGAGGGTGATTGACCGTCATCTTGAACTTCTTCCATTTTATAATAATTGCGCCAACAGTTGTTGCCTTCTCACCAAGCTGCTTGCCTATTGTCCTGTAGCCCATCCCAGCCCTGTGCAGGTCTACAATTTTATCCCTGATGTCCTTACACAGCTCTCTGGTCTTGGCCATTGTGGAGAGGTTGGAGTCTGTTTGATTGAGTGTGTGGACAGGTGTCTTTTATACAGGTAACGAGTTCAAACAGGTGCAGTTAATACAGGTAATGAGTGGAGAACAGGAGGGCTTCTTAAAGAAAAACTAACAGGTCTGTGAGAGCCGGAATTATTACTGGTTGGTAGGTGATCAAATACTTATGTCATGCAATAAAATGCAAATTAATTACTTAAAAATCATACAATGTGATTTTCTGGAGACTGAGAGAACGTGCGATCGAGAGGGATAGAATCAGTTGTTTCACGAGTGTGAAAATACATGATCTAAGTAATTGACAGTTGGTATTCAGAAGTCATATTTACTTTGAAGAACTACTAAAATAGTGATTTTGTCAGACGGCATAGGCAGCAGCTCTATAGAGATGAGACGATGACTTGGAATGAAATAATAAAGTCATAAAATATTTTATTAAAGTGAAGTATTTTAAGAAATTATGGTTTAATACGTGATAAGCAGTAATGGGCAGTCACTACCATCATGGGACTTTTATTAATTGTTTTATTCATTGTTGTTACAACATTCAACCCACATAATGCAAAGTGCATTTAATGTAAAATAAAATGATCAAAATCGAAAACTGTGTTTTTTAATGATCGAACTGAAACCAAACCGACTCCAAAAAGCACTAATCGCTCAGCACTACTTCCTTACTTTAAAGGAGAATAACTATTTTTCACATTTGCTCTTTGTCGAATAAACAGTCATATTGAATTGAATGGACACCAACGTTCTGCTGTGTTGTAGATGCTGACAGGCATGGACACTGAGGACTTCCTGTCCAGCCTGCTGGAGGGAGAAGACAACATGGCCACCTCGTGTGTTTCACACTCTCCACTGGGAAGCGACAGCGGCATCTCTGACGACAGCAGCAGTGGCGGCGTAGTCGGCCAGAACTTCCTGGCCTGTCCCAGCCCCCAGGGGAGTGACAGTGACCCCGCGCCCAGCCCAGGGTACTCCCAGCCCAGCCCGGACTACTCAGACACTCCCCTGATGGCCCTTGAGCTCGAGGCTGAGAGCCCTGAAGCCCTAGCTGTGCAGACGGACCACAGCTACTCTCTGCTCCAGGGAGGAGACATGGATGCTCTACAGAGCGTGAGGGCTGAGAAGCCTGACATGGATGTCTTTATTGATCTGGGTATGTGTTGATCTAGACCTTTTATACTTGGCTAACAGGTTCATAGCTTTGGGTGGTATGAAAGAATGAAGGAATAGTTGCATGACATCAAATTGTCTGTTGTCAGTTAAACTAATTGGATAGTTTGTTGGTAGTTTGAGCGTCTACAGACTAACTGTAGACTGACTTTAGGGGAATCCTGAATAATGCAGCCTTTTCCATGTTTTTGGGATTAAGTCCAGCAGATTTGAGTCCAGTCACTTGACTCTTGTCCTTGGGCTAAAAGATTTCACAAGAATATCCTAGTAAGGTTTGAGAACTTTACTGTTCATGTGAACAGAAACAATGAATATGTGGTGTTTTTGGCTCTCCTGTTCATCAGACGACCTGGACAGTGAGGGGATGGAAATGGAACAGATCTATTCCAGTGAAGAACTTCCCTGTGCTCTCGCCATAGAGGACTCTACACAGAACAACAAAGCTGATCTGGTGAGTTTCACATAATCAAATGGGTATTATAGACGAGGAAACAAGATGATGAAACAAGTCTTGAAGATGGCCCCGTGTAGGTCAGTTGGTAGAGCATGGCGCTTGCAACGCCAGGGTTGTGGGTTCGATTCCCACGGGGGGTCAGTATGAAAAAATGTATGCACTCACTAACTGTAAGTCACTCTGGATAAGAGCGTCTGCTAAATGACTAAAATGTAATCCACAGTAGGGGAAAAGGCTGTTTTTGTTTTGTTGATGAAGCGGAGGGGAGGAGCATCGCCCAACGTGTTACAAAAAAATGGCAGTACATATCCTGCTTTTGCATCGCACGTCTGTTGTTTGTGTCTGTTTACAGTAACTTCTTTGATGTAATATCGCAAATGGACGTGGCAATTTCATCATTAAGGATTCCAGTTTTAAATACGCTTGTCTAACTTATTGCCAAACTCATTGTTTTAGTAAGAATGGCACTGACTACATGATTTGAGTACATCAGCGTTCCCCAACTGGCTGAATTTTATTTGGCCCCCAAGTTTTCTGAGCTAAAATCGTATAGAAATGTAAACAAGGTTTGAAATGTTTTAGTCAAATATTATATCCGTTTGGGCTTCTTGTGGTCAATTTGTAGTCTCAATCAATTACATTTATTTATGAAGCCCTTTTTACATCGGCAGATGTCACAAAGTGCTTATACAGAAACCTAGCCTAAAACCCCAAACAGCAAGCAATGCAGATGTAGAAGCACGGTGGCTAAGAAAAACTCCCTAGAAAGGCAGGAACCTAGGAAGAAATCTAGAGAGGAACCAGGCTCTGAGTGGTGGCCAGGCCTCTTCTGGCTGTGCTGGGTGGAGATTATAAGAGTACATGGCCATTAAGCCCAGAGTGTTCTTCAAGATGTTCAAATGTTCATAGATGACCAGCAGGGTCAAATAATAAGATTATGTCTGGTGAGAGAACATTTTGTTCATGTACTCCGGGGATCATGACTAGATTCAGCAAATGATTTGTAATTATTTTCCGGCCCCCTGACCAGCCCTCAAGAACAAAATCGGCCCGCGGCTGAATCTAATAGTTACGATCCCTGGAGTACATGAACAAAATGTCATCGCATAAGACATAATCTTAGTGGCAAAGTGGTGTACGTGTGGCCTTGAGCAGATCTCATAAAAATGTTTTTCTTCCCTTTAGTTCCAGTTCAAGGAGATTGTTCTGACTGATGAGGAAAGGAGACTTCTCGCTAAGGAAGGAGCAACCATACCGTCTTGTATGCCTCTTACTAAGGTCATTTTCTCCATTAATTTATTACAAATACTTGTTGATGCACTGGAGACCAACCTAGAAACCATTGTAAACATTGATCTAATTGGCATTCAGAGAGCACCCCTTAAAAATGACAGCCAGATAATGGAGCTCTCAGGCTAGGACAGGGTGAGATAATGGCTAATGGGGTTAGCTAGGGAGGTGTGACACAATCTACCCAATTTGTTGCTACCTTAGTGTTGAGTTTGCTAATATGAAGGGATAATCTATCAGAGGAGGCTGGTGGGAGGAGCTATAGGAGGATGGGCTCATTGTAATGGCTGGAATGGAATTAATGGAACTGTATCAAACATGGAAAACACATGTTTGACTCTGTTCCATTTATTCCATTACAATGAGCCTATCCTCCTATAGCTTCCCTCACCAGCCTCCTCTGTAATCTATGTTTCATATTTGGCCAGTGAACAGAAAATGTCTATTAAATAATAGAAATCTCTCCTGCACGCACGTTTGACTACAGCGTAATTATTTGTTGACATTTCATTCAAGTTGACCTTTTTTCAAAGCGAGAAAAAAATTAAACCCTGCAGAATCACATCCAATCAAACCAAATGAGAAACCTTCCCAGATAGCTTGTTTTTGGCTCCAGCAGTGAGATGGCAGACTGCTCCTCAGCACTGTGTACTATCCGCTCAATCATGTCAAGCACACGGGCCCGTGTAGCTCAGTTGGTAGAGCTTGCGCTTGCATGCCAGGGTTGTGGGTTCGTTTCCCACGGGGGGCCAGTATGAAAAATGTATGCACTCACTAACTGTAAGTCACTCTGGATAAGAGCGTCTGCTAAATGACTAAAATGTCAACGTAAATGATGAGTAGCCCTTCCTCCCCTCTCTCTTTGTCGCAGACGGAGGAGAGGACCCTGAAGAGGGTGAGGAGGAAGATACGCAACAAGCAGTCGGCCCAGGAGAGTAGGAAGAAGAAGAAGGTGTACGTAGATGGCCTGGAGAACAGGTGAGAGAACGAATGGAAGGATCTCTGAAAATGAGTTGAAAGCCAGCACACACAGTACTAATAAAGTATTAATCATTGTATGATTGATTTCACCATTTCACTTCACCAATGTTTAGCCTGTTATGTCTTCATCGGGTCAAAAGGTGTTTGTGTGTGTTAAGTAGGGTTTGATTGGTTGATTGACTGAGTTGTTGCTGATTGGTCCCTAGGGTTTCCATCTGCACCGCTCACAACCAGGAGCTGCAGAAGAAGGTCCAACAGCTGCAGAAACAAAACATGTAGGACACCACTGCTGTTATCATGATTATGGAATGAATGTTCTTATGAGAAGCCTCAGAGAATGAATGATTATTATTATTATTATTATTATTATTCTCCCCCCTGTCTAGGTCTCTGATAGAGCAGCTGAGGAAGCTGCAGTCCATGATGAAGATGTCTACCATGAAGACAACCACCACCAGCACCTGTGTGATGGTAAGAGGACTAACACACAGAGTAGATCTTAACACTTACACCACCACATATCCTTTGTTTGGGATTCTGGGAATTAAAACTAGTAGTAACCTACTAGTACTGAAGGACTCCCACACACAAGTTTACGTCTGCAGATGTATTTAGTTGACATTTTGGTTGTAAAGCTTTTTCAAATTGAAGTTAAACTTTAACATGGTGGTAAGTCGCTCTGGATAAGAGCGTCTGCTAAATGACGTAAATGTAAATGTAATGGTGGGTGCTGAGGCATTTTTATAGCTTCAACTGTTTGGGGCATTATAGCCCAACCCTGATTGAGGCTTGATTATGGTTTCATATGGTGCTCAAGGAGTGCCTGTACTGTATAAGTGTACTTTATGTAAGTGTACTATTGAGGCCAAAGCAACTTGGAGTACCCATTATTTTGTCCCACTGCCAAACAATGGTATATTGGAAACATAAACCAACAAGTACTTCCGCTTCGGTTAACAAAAGGCGAGCGTGCTGCTTGGGTCCGTAATGAGAGTAATGATATTTCTTATACAAAACAAGGTTACTTTAACATAGAAAAACAAATGGAAGATAACATTAAGTTTTCAATGTTTTAACTTCCTCTCTCTTTTTTTTTTTTTTTACAGTAAAATACTTTTTGCATTCATCGTTGTAAACCGATGTACCTCATCTACTGGGTTTGTGAATCTGGGTCGCACACACCAGATTTTTAACAGCTTTCTTACGTTTGTTTTTTTCTCTGCTCAGGTGTTCCTGCTGTCTTTCTGCCTGATCATCTTCCCCTCTGTCAACCCGTTTGGCCGCAGCCCTGAACAGAAGGAGATATACACCCCCTCTTCCGGTAAGTCAGAAGAGAAGTGTCGTCTGAAATGCTGAAGCTATGTTTAAAAACTATGAATAACATGTTCTTCTGTTGAAAATGGCATTAATTTAGAGTATAAAGAAGAGCAATAAACAACATCTAAAATTGTTCACAAATATTTCCTGTCTCTTCCAGTTAAGGTGCTGTATGAAACATTGTGTAAGAATTCAGAAGACGTTAACAAGCCTTTCCCCTCTGAACTGTAGTTGTGTCCAGGACCCTGCGCTCCGTGACTGTTGATTACACCCCAGACCCCATGCCCCTGGCTTACTCTGAGCCTGTGGAGGAAGCTGACAATGCTGAGCCGCCCTCTATCAGCCTCCTCCTAGTGGCCAAGGTAGAGAACCCCAAGGCCATGTTCACTGGCGGCCAGAACCACACACCTGACTACCAGAAGGTGGAGCAGTCGGAATCAGAGAGCGGGGTCAACAGCAACTCGTCTGTAGACTTCCCCAACCCAGGACAGGCCGAGCAGAAGCCGGGGGCCGGGCCCGGGGGCCTGCAGGAGGGATCCAGAGATCCAGTGGGAACGCCTGTGGCCTACGAGGTTCCAGGGACCAAGGAAAACTGGATCGACAGGAAGCCAACGTCCATCATTATACAGCAACACCGCTCGGATGAGATGTAGACAGAAGAGTCAGTGGTGAATTAACTAACAGAGGGAGGAAGGGGCTAATCAAAGGTTTCAGTTAGTATTAATAATGTTTGATTGAAACTTGGTGGGGAAAAAAGGGTATTAGACATTATTATTATCAGTGTTCCCTCTCTCTCTACCTGTTCCTCCTTCTCCTGGTGATACTACTGTTCCTCTTTGAGCACTTTGTTCTGATGTTCCGTTCCAGTGGTAGAATGGACTACTGAGATTTCCATTGTTATGCGTTATCATCATCCTCATGGGGGGGGGGGGTGTACACTATGAAAGTGAATAGTCATGTGTTGAAATCTCCAGCAGGTTGTCCTGCTAAGTACTTTGCTAGCAAATGACCAGTTCCTTCCACAGCGCATGTCTAGTCCTCTGGTAGTTTACTCTGCACAGTCAGCATCCATAGTGTAAATGTATTCTCATGATGCTAGATTAGAGCGGTTGATCTGTATACACTGCTTTAGCCATTGCAGGACATTTGGCCATTTGGATTTTGTGGAAATGTTTTGGTATTTCCCTTGTAACAAGGGTTTTCATGCTTCCCTTTTCATGTTTTTTTTGTTTTGCTTTTAGTTTGTTGACAAATGTAAATATGCCTGGAAATGGGAGTGCTCTGGAATTAATCCCCATTTTCTGGAGCCAGTGCCTGGACTGCGACTAGTTTTGACCTTTTTAGTTAGGAGCTGTTTGAGTCCTTCATCCAGTGGTTCACTCTCTGGACCTACAGTATGTTTACCCTTGTAAACCTCCGGACACCTTTTTTAAGTGTATGTCATATGGAGAGGTGAACATTTTTAAAATATATATTAGCTATGTTCAGTGTTGCAGTATAACTATACTCAAATGTAATGCCCTGTCAGTTAATTCAGTGAGGCATTTTTGTTACGTTTTGGTTTTTTATTTCTGTGATTTATGAAATCTAAATGGTATTGGATCTTTTTGTTATTTTTGATATGTCAAAGAAGAGATTAGATGTAGCTTAATCATGTTAAAAAGAAGCACTGATATGCCATAGTCCAACATTGGAACGTAAATAGGCTGGAATGATTGTAATGTTCGTTTTTAACAATTAATGTATGACATTAAACGTCACTATTAAAAGTCCCTTTTTTATTAAAATGATTGTTGTCGTCAGTTGGGTGCGGTGTGCAGAGGGGGCGCTGTTCAGAGGCTGTGGTGCTATCATCTATCAAAATGGCCTGAACTAGAGACTTCTCAGCCCACCCAGTCCGCAGAAGCGCAAGCCTGCGTTGAGGCAGAAGGAGACAACCGGGCTACAAATTGCTTTTTGGGCTGCAAAGCTCAATGTCAAAAGTCTTCTAAATAAATATGAGGGCTTTAAACTAACATTGACTTCCTCTTATTTTTATTAGATTGAAATTGAAAGATGTGATGCATGTAGAAAGGGATGGAGTGAAGAAGGTGTGATGATGGAATATTTGGGTGGATAGAAGGATGAGGGGTGGATGGAAGTATAGGATAGTGTGGGATAGCATCATTGATTCAACGCTCACAACAGAAGAGGGAATAACAGCACATGATCACCACTTTCTATAAGGAATAAATTACTCATAATGGAGTGTCATCATGAGTCATTGTTAATCAAATCAAATTTTATTTTCTACATGCGCCGAATACAACAGGTGTAGACATTACAGTGAAATGCTTACTTACAAGCCCTTAACCAACAATGCAGTTTAAGAAAAAAATAGAAATTGCAAATAATTAAAGCAGCAATAAAATAACAGTAGGGAGGTTATATACAGGGGGTACCGGTACAGAGTCAATGTGCGGGGGCACCGTTTATTCGAGGTAATTGAGGTAATATGTACATGTGGGTAGAGTTAAAGTGACTATGCATAAATAATAAACAGTAGCAGCAGCGTAAAATAGGGGGTTGGGGTGGGAGGGGCAATGCAAATAGTCCGGGTAGCCATGATTAGCTGTTCAGGAGTCTTATGGCTTGGGGGTAGAAGCTGTTAAGAAGCCTTTTGGACCTAGACTTGGCGCTCCGGTACCGCTTGCCGTGTGGTAGCAGAGAGAACAGTCTATGACTAGGGTGGCTGGAGTCTTTGATAATTTTTAGGGTCTTCCTCTGACACCGCCTGGTATAGAGGTCCTGGATGGCAGGAAGCTTGGCCCCAGTGATGTACCCTTGTAGTGCCTTGCGGTCGGAGGCCGAGCAGTTGCATTTTTACATTTACATTTTAGTAATTTAGCAGATGCTCTTATCCAGAGCGACTTACAGTTATACCAGGAGGTGATGCAACCAGTCAGGGTGCTCTCGATGGTGCAGCTGTAGAACTTTTTGAGTATCTGAGGATACATGCCAAATCTTTTCAGTCTCCTGAGGCGGAATAGGCTTTGTCGTGCCCACTTCACGACTGTCTTGGTGTGTTTGGACCAACAATGCTATGTCTGGCAATGTAGGGTAAGGGTCATTCTCATTTACTACCACCGGGTGGCGACTGCTGCACAGTTTTGTAGAGCTCTTCTACCCGATCCGAGCCTGACAGCCCTGATATTATACATAGGATTAGGGCCGGGTAGGGCCTGTTTTTTCATCAATAACTAGGGTATGGGCAGGGCTCGGGTATCACTAAATTGATCACTAACATTTTGTAGCTGAACCATTTGCTCGTGCTCTGCTGCGCAGTAGAGTCATATCTGACTAAGGTCATAACATGGTGTCAGAAGTACTTCAACCTCGTCAAATATAAAACAGGAGAGACTATTTCACAGAAATTAATACTGTTCCTTGAGTTTTGTCAGAGTTTAGAGTGAATAAAAGTAGCTAACAGCTAACTGCTGTCTCATGTCTCTTCATTGAGCAGAGCAGCCCACGCAGAGCTGTTGCTATGGATACTCAGAGACTCAGAGCAGCCATGAGCAGAGTGCATGCAGAGTGCATGCAGAGCGAGCTGCGTGCAGGGAGCGAGTGACAGATAGGAGCAGCAAATGGATATACTAATGGAGGAAGTTATTTCTGATTTCGGGCAGGGCCTTAAATTTGGCAGAAGCAATCCGGCCTGGGTAGGGTAGGGCCTGAACGTTGCGGGCATGGGTAGGGCTTGGGCTTAAAATTCATGCCTGTGCAGGGCTTTACCGTTTTAGCCATCTAAGGCGCAACACTGTTTTAAATGATGCCCATGTAGGCCTGTATCAGATCTAGTAATAGTAACTGTATTACAACATGTTTCATAATCGTATGTATTATCTAACTTTCTATTGTTGTGTCTTTAGTCCTAGTAGAGTGAAGTACCTATAGGATTAGCCATAAATTGCATTCCAATTTCAGTGCTCAGTAGCCTAGGCCAGAGCTAATAGTTAATGAAATGGCCTATCAAGTTGTTATTCATAGGCTACTCTGACTGTTTAGTAAAAAGGGAGTGTGGATAGCAAACAAATAGTTGATAACTGTTAAAGAGCTAGTATGTTGAATCTTTCAACAAGCTATCAGATTTCTCAATCAAACAATTAATCAGAATGATAAAAGAGGGAAGGAGCCAGCCTGTGCCACTCTTAATCCCAATTTTTACCTGGTTCTAACATCAAATCAAATCAATCAAGCAGATGTAGCGAAATGCTTGTGTTTATAGCTCCAACAGTACAGTAGTATCTAACAATTCACATGTAACAGTGTTGCTTCCGTCACTCTCCTCGCCCCTACCAGTGCACACATCGACAACATTCACCCTCGAAGCACCGTTACCCATCGCTAGCCATTTCACACCGGTTACACTCACCCCCCTTTTGACCTCCTCCTTTTCCGCAGCAACCAGTGATCCGGGTCAACAGCATCAATGTAACAGTGTTACTTTCGTCCCTTTCATCGCCCCTACCTGGGCTTGAACCAGGGACCCTCTGCCCACATCGTCAACAGTCACCCTCGAAGCACCGTTACCCGTCGCTCCACAAAAGCCGCGGCCCTTGCAGAGCAAGGGAAATAACTACTTCAAGGTCTCAGAGCGAGTGACGTGACCGATTGAAACGCTACTAGCGCGCACCGCTAACTAGCTAGCCATTTCACACCGGTTACACACACAATACACACAAATCTAAAAGTTAAATAATGGAATTAAGAAATATATAAATATTAGGACGAGCAATGTCGGAGGGGCATAGACTAAAATACAATAGAATAGAATACAGTATATACATATGAGATGAGTAAAGCAAAAATGTAAACATTATTAAAGTGACTAGTGTTTCATTATTAAAGTGGCCAGTGATTCCAAGTCTAGGGCAGAAGCTTCTAACATGCATCCTTTGTCCTGATTTTGTCCACATTCTGATTTTGCTCACATGTCCAGACAGGTGTAGACTTTTAAAAGACACATTGTGGTCTGATTGTGATCAGATCTTCCTGACTACCTTCTGAGGTACGCATTGTGTTTGGATACCTTACAAGTGTTGACGGATCTGGACATTGAAACCATTTAAATCATAATTATCCCACCTTCTAAAATAATTGACGGGTGGCACCATTGACTTATGGCATCAATATGTGTCTTAAAATAAAGAAATAAATATTATTTTGAAAGAATAGCTGTCAAACTAATTTGCATACAGGGAGGGACCAGGAAATGTGGTCACAATGTGGGCACAGTAGAAGGATAAGAGACACATTTTAGTACCATGTGTACATATTTCTGAAATACACTTATTGATGAAGCCAGTGACTGATGTGGTGTACTCCTCAATGCCATCGGAAGAATCCCGGAACATATTCCAGTCTGTGCTAGCAAAACAGTCCTGTAGCTTAGCATCTGCTTCATCTGACCACTTTTTTTATTGACCGAGTCACTGGTGCTTCCTGCTTTAGTGTTTGCTTGTAAGCAGGAATCAGGAGGATGGAATTATGGTCAGATTTGCCAAATGGAGGAAGAGGGAGAGCTTTGTACGCATCTCTGTGTCTAGAGTTTTTTTTCCCCTCTGGTTGCACATTTAACATGCTGGTAGAAATGAGGGAAAATGGATTTAAGTCACAATGCGGACACAGTGTACGGATAAGAGACACATTTTACTACCATGTGTAAATGAAATGGCTACAATGTGGGCATGATCAGAATGTGGACAAGATCAGGACAAAGGATGTATGTTTAGCACCAGGTATAAACTATGCTTTAGTGAGAGCGTGCATCTGTCCGCATCTGTTGCTGTTACACACACACCCTGACTACCCCCGGGCCCGCTCTCATCCTGAAAGAACAGGAGGCAGGTGGGGCACGCGCCTATTATTCTGACAGCCGCTGTTGTCTTGGCGATAAATCGCCACGCGCCAAGACGGGCAATTATGTTCTTGCTCCTCAGATACTAAACAAAACACTGGCGTGTGCCGCGTGCAAGCTGTTCTCTTCGGCTTCTCATTTCTCCGTAAAAAAACAAAAAAACACGTATATCTTTCAGTTGTCTGCTCAAATAAGTATTTTAACCAATTACAACTTTGGGAAAACAGATAAAGCACACACTTTATATTTAACGTTGCTGCAAGTAGCCTAGATACCAAAATCTTTACAACTTTTGGTTTTGGTGCAATTGCAAACCAATAAGGCATTATTACCTATCAATACTAAACAGTCTCAAGAAACGCATTATGCATAACCGCCACCTTGTTTTATAAGAAACACTAAAATGTAGGCTACACATGTCCAGTGAGTGCATATCAATTTTATATACCGTAACTCAACAAAGAAAACAGGTTAGGAGCTTTATTCAGTTACAGCTCTGCACGTTTTATTCGCTTCAATCCTGGGTCCCATAGGCTCTTTTCTGTGAGATGTTTTCAAACTGATAGAATAGGGGGAATTTCAGTTTTGCACAGTGCTGTTGTTGGATGTTGACAGCGAGCCAAGGCAAGAGTGAATGAAGGTGGGGAGATTTCTTGTAACGTTGTAATCCTGCCCCCACGTGGGGTTGTCAACAAGCGCAACTGTAACACACAGGGACATTTGGTCTCGTCACATACCCAAAGCCAATCACGACAGTCAGGAGGGGAACACCACGCCTCTTGCCGAGAAACTCCGCTGACCTGCTATATAACCACTGCAACGCTGAAAGAGCTCAAAACAACGCAAGAGCTGCTGGTAAACTGTTAACCTGTATCTATCTATCAAGTCTTGAACAAGCCGGATACACACTTGGATTACAATCATGACTCTGGAAATGGAAGAGATCCGTGGACAGGAGAGCGCACTCGATACTGCCGATAGGTAAATAGCCTACACATTTTACAAACGAATGCAAACCTACTGCAGTCTGAACCTTTTGTTAATGTGTTACTATGTAATGACAGTGTGCAGAGAGTAATAATACCGATGTTTCTTTTTCTCTTCAGAGTGCAAATTGCAGGCACAGCCTTGGAGGAGCTGTTGGTGTCTGCAAAGAAGCAGGACTATCTTACCGTGGGAGTCTACGAGTCTGCCAAAGTTATGAATGTGTAAGTACACTCCTAATGGTGTATTTGTGATGCACTAAGTATTTATGCTCCGATGTAAAGCGTAACGTACAATTACAGCATAGGACCAGCTTCTAAACTGCCTCTCGTGTTTATTCCAACAGTGACCCAGACAATGTGGCATTCTGCGTTCTGGCGACGGACGAGGAGTACGAATGCGACATCGCTCTCCAGATCCACTTCACCCTCATCCAGGCTTTCTGCTTCGATAACGACATCAACGTGGTGCGCGTTAACGACATCGAGCGCCTGGCTGACCTCGTGGGCACGGACGAAACTGGCGAACCCAAGGACGCACATTGCATTCTTGTCACGGTACGTCCTGATCTACCGGCTTGATCACAAATCATCCAGTCAGCATGTTTTACCCATAGTTTTTACTGATAATGGTCGTCCTGAGCGCTGTCAAAGCAATACGCATGTCAATCATTCAATCTAATTCTATATTATATAGTGTAGCTGCCTATCTTATGTAATTGTCATGATTCTAATACTTGCTCCCTCTCTCTTATTCACAGAGCCCTGGTGCTGAGTCTTGGAAAGACCCTGCTCTGGACAAACTGCATCTGTTCTGTGAGGAGAGCCGCAGTGTGTATGACTGGGTTCCCACCATCACCCTCCCTGAACGCTGAACAACTACACCCTCTGCATGCTTCATTTGATGATGATGAAGATGACGAAGAAAGCATAAAATAATCAGAACCTCAGGGTTTGAAGCCTGCCTGTCTATTGGAATACAAGGCTGTGGCTGTAACCAAGGACCCAGAGTGCGATGTGGGAAGGCAGTGTGGTTCTGGATTACTCATATAGACTGGCTCAGGTGTATGTGGACTGGGCCCATGTCATGTCATGAAAGCCCGGACCAGGATAAAGAGTTGAACTGGAATGAACTCTGCAGTACACAGAGACAGCTCATGACCCTATAGCTGCCCTGGCTAAGGTCAAGGGTTAGGGGTGAACTGAGGAGATGGTCAGAGAAAGAGAGAGGAGGGAGGAGAAGAGATGGACTTGTGAAAATGTGAAACATGGCTGGATGTAAGGTGGTTTTCTTGCAGCAAAATGAGATGTGAAAAAAGGCGGATTTTAGAAGGTTCTCAGAAGAGAAAGGAAAATACTGGACTTTATTTTTTACGTTTTCCAAAGAGACTGGGGAATGCTCGGATTGAAACTCAGAGACATTAATTTTCTTAACATGATGCAAGCTCTTGTTATAGCCTACCACTGAATGGACTTGACAAACATAATTTCATGGACTATGCATTGTATTGATTATTTTACTGTCATTCTGTTTGTTATGGAACTGTAAAATCATTTTACACAATTTCTTAATAAATGCTTTAAACTTTACCCAAGCTGTGATTTGACAAATTATTGTTCTGTGCAGCCATCTCCAGGGATGAGCAGTTTGCACTCATTTGACCCTGTCTCTGATAGAGTGGAATCTGATAGGATGAACCAGCAGCAGAGTGGCATCTGATTGGACAGAGATAGGTGAGGCAGGAAGTGTGGCACAAAGAACCCCAGGCTGCGGCAGAGAGGGAGGGGGGGGGGGGAGCAACACAGATGGAGAGAGTAGGAATAACTGGGTGACAGGTAGAGGGAGAGAGGAAGGTAGTAAGGGAGAGCAGTTGCAACACTAGCGGTTCAGACATAAGCTTTTTCAAGCAGGCAAGCAGTTACCTTTGCTCGCCCATACACCAGCTGCTTACTGCGACAGCTTGCACAACCGCCGGAGCCAGGAACCAGGGCTGGGGGGCCAGAGACAGGGGCGGGCTGGAGAAGAGGGGCTAGGGGCCTGTGCCTTAGAGGGCTCTCTTTGTCTACAGAGCATGGCTTCTGCACTGTCAGCGGGGGGCTGTTGGTGTGTGTGTGGCTGGGGAAGTGTGCAAACTGGATTTTCTTAATAAATCATGAAGTACACTTGCACACATTATGTTTCACTGACGGGGATTGCATACTGTTAGGAAATATCAATGCACGCTTACACATTCTGAGGAACAGATTTCCGAGATGCTATAGCTCTTGCACACAAACACTATTGTAAAACACTATTGTAAAACATTACACACATCAAGAAAAGTGAGCACAGCTATGAGGAATTAGCATGTGTATGCATGTGGTCTTTCCAGTAACACATGAATACGCACACACTTTGACATGATAGGAAATGGTCTTTAGAGTCTGGGCTATAGGGGCTGTTAGTTGGAAAGGGGCTCAGGCAGTCAGAGGAAAGGCGGATGTGGTGTGGGCCTAAGCTGACTCTAAACACGTCCACATCAAAGAGTCTGAGTGAAGGGGAACACACACACACACACACTTCCTGTAAACACCCATCATGCTATTCTATGAGTAGAAGACTGCTAAACTGAGTTGAGATGAATAGAAGTCTAGTCAATAGGAATTCCCCCTGTCTATTAGTCACTGGACTAGAAGGCACTGGGCAGTCACTGAAATCCCCCCAATGTGTAGTAATATTATTAACTCTTTCCAGTGACTGTAGGGTTTTTCCTTCTTTCATTTGCACTTGCCCTGAAGCCCAAAATTCCTAAAACCAAAAGTGTTGCACACTAGTCCTTGACTTTAGTCAACTTGTCTGAACTTTTAACACCATATAGAAAAAGGCCACACTTGACCCATTTCCTTAAAGAATGAAAAGCACTATTTCAGTCATGCCCCAGATAAAATAAATCTCCTATCTTGTAGAAATATAAATGTTGAATTTCTCCTTGTATGTTAGGTAAACATCGCCTTGGTCAGTAGCATTTCATTGGTTATTGTTGGATAGCTCCTTGCCCTAGTTTACATGGGGCCCTATACAATTACCTTTAACCCCCTTGAGTCGATTGACGCACCAGTGCATAACAAAAAAAATCCCTATCAAAATCTATCAGTTTAAGCTAGAGATGTCAGTTTTTTGCATTGGATGTGTCTCAATCCAGTGCATCCGCCAGTGTCGCACTTCTACATCTGCAGTGAAAGGTGGCAGAGCTAGAGCAGTGTTTGTCAGATCATAAGACATCCCGAAAATCGGTCTTCTCACGTAAGCGTCTGTAGCGTCTAAACGGTTTTGCCTACAAACTATTATGACCACTCTATGGAAAGGGGAGGCTCCCGTTTTGCTCTACGACCCCACAAAGGAGACTTGTCTGAAGTCGGTACCGTCGATGTGCCAACTTCTGTTTGGTAGCGTCCGAATCGTTTGGGCTACAAACTATTATGAACGCTCTATGGAAAGGGGAGACTCCCATTTTGCTCTACGACCCCAACAAAGGAGACTCGTCTGAAGTCGATACCGTCGATGTGCCAACTTCTGTTTGGTAGCATCCGAATCGTTTTGGCTTCTCCACCGTGACCCCACTGTGGAAAGGGGAGATTCTCACGAACACGATGGTGTTCTCCGTTTTGCTCTACGACCCCCACAAGTGTCACGGGACCAGTTTTAAAAAACGAATGTAAGTATAAAGGTAGTTTTGTGCCTACCCCAAAAAAGGCTTAAATATGTGTAAAAATACAAAACAATATTTCCAGAGTTTTTTTTTATTTCTCCAAGATTTAGGGCAGACACTTTAAAACCTTGTTTCTTATTATTTATTTTTGACTCTCCTTTTTGCCAATTATGAATGTGTTATTCAATGCGTTTCTATGGGCTTTAGTAGTAATGGCCAAAATCAATATTCTATCAAATCATTTTTTTAAATATATTATTTTGATACCTAAAGGGGTCCTAAAATTCTAAATCAAATAGCTAAACGATCCATAGTATGACCATCTTGGTCGGTCCTCTGTAGCTCAGCTGGTAGAGCACGGCGCTTGTAACGCCAAGGTAGTGGGTTCGATCCCCGGGACCACCCATACACAAAAATGTATGCACGCATGACTGTAAGTCGCTTTGGATAAAAGCGTCTGCTAAATGGCATATTATTATTAGTATTATCTTAAAACAATTCCATGTGAGTTTAGCACCCCCCTCCCCCAACGTCTTAGATTCTAAAGAAAATGAAACGTCAGATCCTAGGGCAATAAGCTACCTTCCTTGGAAATGAGATTGTATCTCAACAAGACTAACCTAAACCAATGTGAAACCAAAGTAAAGGATCACTGCTTCTGGATGCGTACAGAAACTGCATGGAGTCTCTCTCCACGAGTCGACCAGTTTAACTTTGTACCCAGAACATAAACAACGTGTCTGTTTACCCTGTCTTTACAGGTGCACCATGGGGCCAGTATGGAGGGGGAAGAAGGTTATTCTGGTTTGAATGTAGAGCTCCAGCTGGAAAACAGAACTAACAGGTTCACCTCCTCGTGTTGCTTGCTGTTCTCTTCCACTCGAAGCCCCCTGCAGCAACAGACCTCATCAGAAGCCCGTTTATACCTGGTTCAACATGGGTCCTTTGTCCTGATCTTGTCCACATTCTGGCTGTGCCCACATTTAGACAGGTGTAGACAATTCAAAGACACATTGTGATCTGATTGTGGTCAGAAACGCATTGTGTCTGGATATCTTACAAGTGTAGACGGATCTGGACAGTAAAACCATTTAAATCATAATTATCTCGGGATCTAAAGTCATTGACAGGAGACGCCATTGACTTGAGGCATCGACCTGTGTCTTAAAATAAATAAATAAATATTATTTTGAAAGAATATCTGTTAAATCATTTGCATACAGGGAGGGACCAGGATATCTGGTCAAATCAAATCAAATCAAATTGTATTTGTCATATGCGCCGAATACAACAGGTTCACCTTACAGTGAAATGCTTACTTACAAGCCCTTAACCAACAATGAAGTTTTAAGAAAGAATACCCCCCAAAAATCAGAAAAAAAATCCAATATAAAATTATACGAAATAAAAGTAACAAATAATTAAAGAGCAGCAGTAAAAATAGCAATAGCGAGGCTACATACAGAGGGTACCGGTACCGAGTCAATATGCGGGGGCACCGGATATTTGAGGTAATTGAGGTAATATGTACATGTAGGTAGAGTTTATAAAGTGACTATGCATAGATAATAAACAGAGAGTAGCAGCAGCGTAAAAGGGGGGGGGGGGGGGGGGGGCAATGCAAATAGTCTGGGTAGCCATTTGATTAGATGTTCAGGAGTCATGGCTTGGGGGTAGAAGCTGATTAGAAGCCTCTTGGACCTAGACTTGGCTACCACTTGCCGTGCGGTAGCAGAGAGAACAGTCTATGACTAGGGTGGCTGGAGTCTTTGACAGTTTTTAGGGCCTTCGTCTGACACCGCCTGGTATACAGGTCCTGGATGGCAGGAAGCTTGGCTGTGATGTACTGGGCCGTACGCACTACCCTCTGTTGTGCCTTGCGGTCGGAGGCCAAGCAGTCGCCATACCAGGCGGTGATGCAACCAGTCAGGATGCTCTGGATGGTGCAGCTGTACAACCTTTTGAGGATCTGAGGACCCATGCCAAATCTTTTCAGTCTCCTTAGGGGGAATAGGTTTTGTCGTGCCCTCTGCATGACTGTCTTGGTGTGCTTGGACCATGTTAGTTTGTTGGTGATGTGGACACCAAGGAACCTGACGCTCTCAACCTGCTCCACTACAGCCCCGTTGATGAGAATGGGGGCGTGCTCGGTCCTCTTCTTTTTCCTGTAGTCCACAATCATCTGCTTTGTCTTGATCACGTTGAGGGAGAGGTTGTTGTCCTGGCACCACACGGCCAGGTCTCTGACCTCCTCCCTATAGGCTGTCTAGTCATTGTCGGTGATCAGGCCTACCACTGTTGTGTCATCGGCAAACTTAATGATGGTGTTGGAGTCGTGCCTGGCCATGCAGTCATGAGTGAACAGGGAGTAGAGGAGGAGACTGAGCACGCACCCCTGAGGGGCCCCCGTGTTGAGGAGCAGCGTGGTGGATGTGTTGTTACCTACCCTTACCACCTGGGGGAGGCCCGTCAGGAAGTCCAGGATCCATTTGCAGAGGGAGGTGTTTAGTCCCAGGGTCCTTAGCTTAGTGATGAGCTTTGAGGGCACTATGGTTTTGAACGCTGAGCTGTAGTCAATGAATAGCATTCTCACATGGGTGTTCCTTTTGTCCAAGTGTGAAAGGGCAGTGTGGAGCGCAATAGAGATTGCATCATCTGTGGATCTGTTGGGGCGATATGCAAATTGGAGTGGGTCTAGGGTTTCTGGGATAATGGTATTGATGTGAGCCATGACCAGCATTTCAAAGCACTTCATGGCTACAGATGTGAGTGCTACGGGTCGGTAGTCATTTAGACTGGTTACCTTAGTGTTCTTGGGCACAGGGACTATGGTGGTCTTCTTGATACATGTTGGTATTACAGACTCAGACAGGGAGAGGTTGAAAAAGTCAGTGAAGACACTTGCCAGTTGGTCAGCGCATGCTCAGAATACACATCCTGGTAATCCGTCTGGACCTGCGGCCTTGTGAATGTTGACCTGTTTAAAGGTCTTACTCACATCGGTTACGGAGAGCGTGATCACACAGTCGTCCGGAACAGCTGATGCTCTCATGCATGTTTCAGTGTAACTTGCCTCGAAGCGAGCATAGAAGTAATTTAGCTCATCTGGTAGGCTTGTGTCACTGGGCAGCTCGCGGCTGTGCTTCCCTTTGTAGTCTGTAAGAGTTTGCAAGCCCTGCCACATCCGACGAGCGTCGAAGCCGGTGTAGTACGATTCGATCTTAGTCCTGTATTGACGCTTTGCCTGTTTGATGGTTCGTCGGAGGGCATGGTGGGATTTCTTATAAGCTTTTGGGTTAGAGTCCCGCTCCTTGAAAGCGGCAGCTCTACCCTTTAGCTCAGTGCGGATGTTGTCTGTAATCCATGACTTCTGTTTGGGGTATGTATGTACAGTCACTGTGGGGACGACGTCATCAATACACTTATTGATGAAGCCAGTGACTGATGTGGTGTACTCCTCAATACCATCGGAAGAATCCCGGAACATATTCCAGTCTGTGCTAGCAAAACAGTCCTGTAGCTTAGCATCTGCTTCATCTGACCACTTTTTTTATTGACCGAGTCACTGGTGCTTCCTGCTTTAGTGTTTGCTTGTAAGCAGGAATCAGGAGGATGGAATTATGGTCAGATTTGCCAAATGGAGGGCGAGGGAGAGCTTTGTTTGCATCTCTGTGTCTAGAGTTTTTTTCCCTCTGGTTGCACATTTAACATGCTGGTAGAAATGAGGCAAAATGGATTTAAGTCACAATGCGGACACAGTGTATGGATAAGAGACACATTTTACTACCATGTGTAAATGCAATGGCTACAATGTGGGCATGATCAGAATGTGGATAAGATCAAGATTAAGGACACATGTTAGCACCAGGTATAAACAAGGCTAAAGAGAAACAAACTGACTGTCTATGCTGAGATCTGTGCTCAAATAGACGAAGAGGGAAAATGAAAGTGTGAACCAGAGAGAGAGAGAGTAAACCGGAGATGGATAGTTTATCAGTTAGAAGGCTAGCCCAGACACTGTTCTCCCTCCCTGTGTGTAAGCTTATAGTTATCTCTCTCTATCCTCTATTTCTCCAGTCCCAATTTTAAAAAAGTTAATTCTGCATGCATTGGACATACAGCGCCAGTCAAAAGTTTGGACACACCTACTCATTCAAGGGTTTTTCTAGATTTTTTACAATTTTCTGCTTTGTAAAATAATAGTGAAGACATCAAAACTATGAAATAACACATATGGAATCATGTAGTAACCAAAAAAGTGTTAAACAAATCTAAATATCTTTTATATTTGAGATTCTTCAAATTGCCACCATTTGCCTTGATGACATCTTTGCACACTCTTGGCATTCTCTCAACCAGCATCACCTGGAATGCTTTTCCATCAGTCTTGAAGGAGTTCCCACATATGCTGAGCACATGTTGGCTGCTTTTCCTTTACTCCGCGGTCCGACTCATCCCAAACCATCTCAATTTGGTTGGTCTGGGGATTGTGGAGGCCAGGTCATCTCATGCAGCACTCCATCACTCTCCTTCTTGGTCAAATAGCTCTTACAAAGCCTGGAGGTGTGTTGGTTCACTGTCCTGTTGAAAAACAAATTATAGTTCCACTAAGCGCAAACCAGATGGGATGGCGTATTGCTGCAGAATGCTGTGGTAGCCATGCTGGTTAAGTGTGCCTTGAATTCTAAATAAATCACTGACAGTGTCACCAGCAAAGCACCCCCACACCATCACAGCTCCTCCTCCATGCTTCACGGTGGGAACCACACATGTGGAGATCATCTGTTCACCTACTCTGCGTCTTACAAAGACACGGCAGTTGGAACCAAAAATCTCCAAGTTGGACTCATCAGACAAAGGACAGATTTCCACCGTCTAATGTCCATTGCTCATGTTTCTTGGCCCAAGGAAGTCTCTTCTTCTTATTGGTGTCCTTTAGTAGTGGTTTCTTTGCAGCAATTCCACCATGAATGCCTGATTCACGCAGTCTCTTCTGAACAGTTGCTGTTGAGATGTGTCTGTTACTTGGACTTGTGAAGCATTTATTTGGGCTGCAATTTCTGAGGCTGGTAACTCTAATGAACTTATCCTCTGCAGCAGAGGTATTTCTGGGTCTTCCTTTCCTGTGGCGGTCCTCATGAGAGCCAGTTTCATAGCGCTTCATGGTTTTTGCGACTGCACTTGAAGAAACTTTCAAAGTTCTTGAAATGGGCGGCAGGTAGCTTAGTGGTTAAGAGTATTGTGCCAGTAACCGAAAGGTTGCTGGTTCTAATCCCCGAGCCGACTAGGTGAAAAATCTGTCGATGTGCCCTTGAGCAAGGCACTTAACCCTAATTTCTCCTGTAAGTCGCTCTGGATAAGAGCGTCTGCTAAATGATTAAAAATGTAAACGTTCCGTATTGACTGACCTTCATGTCTTAAAGTAATGATGGACTGTTTTTTGTCTTTGCTTATTTGAGCTGTTCTTGCCATAATATGGACTTGGTCTTTTACCAAATAGGGCTATCTTCTGTATACCGACCCTATCTTGTCACAACACAACTGATTGGCTCAAACTCATTAAGAAGGAAATCAATTGCACAAATTCACTTTTAACAAGGCACACCTGTTAATTTAAATGCATTCCAGGTGACTACCTCGTTAAGCTGGTTAAGAGAATGCCAAGAGTGTGCAAAGCTGTCATCAAGGCAAAGGGTGGCTACTTTGAAGAATCTCAAATATAAAATACATTTTGATTTGTTTAACACTTTTTTGGTTATTACATGATTCCATATGTGTTATTTCATAGTTTTGATTTCTTCACTTTTATTCTACAATGTAGAAAAAAGTACAAATAAAGAAAAACTCTGGAATGAGTAGGTGTGTCCAAACTTTTGACTGGTACTGTATAACATGCTCCAGTTTAGTATTCAGAACAATCCCAAACCATTGCACACATCAGGGGCCAACTTTAATACCGGTATGTATTCTGGGTTAAGGTAGAGGATTATCACCCTGGTTTTTCCCATATGTGCTTTAGCCAACTTCTCTGACTGTTGTTGTCATGCTATTCATGTGAGATCAGTTAGGCTAAAGTACAGAGAGATCTGGGAGCAGGCAGTTACGCAGACAGGCAGGCTAGAGGAATAGAGTGATTTCCCACTCCCTGCTCCTCCTTCCTGACACTAAACACAAACAGACAGATGACACCAAGCCAGCCAGCGTGCCTCCAACTGTCCCCTGTCCCCTAGTTTAATGCCATGAGCTCATCCTCCATGCTGGCTGAGGCTGGTTATGTTCTGCTAATCTAAGCAGGTGTCTCTCACTGGAGAGAAGTTGCTGTACTCTGGCACTTCTGCTTACTGACAGATCACCGATACACAGGCTCTGGCCCGTTACGCTGCTCCTTGTTTTTAATAGGGAATAATGATTTCCTGGTGTCACTGTTAACATGGTAGAGAGTTTGCATAAGTGTCACTCTCTGGCTCTGGGGATAGACACAGTACACCTGGGTTGGGTGGGGTCAGGAATAGGTAGGGATGAGTTCACCTCCACTGAAACTCTTTGCAGAGTGACTGACTGTAGTTAGCTCAGTACCCTGTAATCAGCCACAATAAAACAGCTGTCTCTGACCTGAAGGGAGGATAACCAAGAGCAACAGTCACTCACACACCTGACCATCAGTTAACGGCCTCACTGTGGCCCCTGGGTAGGATGACACATATTGTAGGTCTTGTATGAGGTCATGGTCTTTGGTCTAGTGTTCATTAGTGGTCACCAACTGCGGTCCTGCAGGCTTTTCTTCCAGCCCTGCAATAACGTACCTGATTTGCTAAGCAATCAGTGTGCTTTAGGCTACATGAAAAGCCACATGAGACTGTAGGCCTATTGTCATGCTAATTTGGTTGAAATGCAAAATCCCACATTTGGCTTTGTTTATTCATGTAAGAACTGATGTTCATTCTCAATTTGGTGAAAATCATAAATGGGCATTTATTTAACATTGCATAGTGATTGCATCAGGGGTTTCTTCATACGGTAATCACATTTTGAATGGATGAAATGTGTGATTTTTTTGTGAGTAAACGCTTAGTCCTTATTTACATAAAAATACGCTGTTTTGTAGACATATGTTTTGTCATTGTACACCCCTTCCTTTAAGAACACCAACCGCAGTTTATGTCAAACAATAACGTTTGTGGGGTATCAAATGAAAATGCTGAAAATATCAAACGAGCAAAGTAATGTGTAACAGCAAACAGCAAAATGCATGGAGAATGCACACAGCATAACACAACCTCACACAACCTCACAAGCAACTAAACATAGTATTCCTACACGTATCACATTTCAGGTTTGTTTATATTCATAGTGCATTTTACTCATGCAATTGTAAAACTTTAAAACACATAAAACAAAAAACATAATGGTTTGAAACACAATAAAATGTGAAACATTGAAAATAGACATTTCATTAACTGAACCCAATCTAGTTTAAGCAGGGTCTTAGTACAGTAAGATGCTGTCAAGCCAAACACATTCCCCTGCTGTTGATCAAATTAGGCTGAGGGTCCAGGCCTGTCCTCTTACGTAAGCTGACATGAGATCAGTGTAAATGAGAAAGTGCTCCTTAAATAGCCTAATGAGGCCACATAGCCAACTCACAGCCATGCCTGGCCTGCACCTCCTGATATGGACACATAGCTTGGCAGCGGAAGTATGGAGAGGGGAGGGGAAACTGAGCGAAGACATACGTATAGTTTGAGATTTATGTTCATAGGTGCAACGTATGAACATGGAGTGGGATGGTGCAAACGTATTGGGGGCAAGCAGTTCTCGTTTTAAAGGAGAACGTGCCAGCCACAATGCAAAAAACAACTCCTTTATTTTCCCTCCACCCTCCACCTCTCCCCACATGCCACCCATATTTGCCAGTTTATTGTGGATGCCAGTCTTGCACTGGCGGAGAAATGCTAAGTGTTTGCCCAGATATGGGGTGCAGTGCAGCCTCTACACTCAGAGTGACACATTACTGACATAGTTCAGCCTAGCCCATCAGGAACATGTTTGTAGGCCATGCCAGGAATCCCCAGGCCCCAGCCACTCATAGTCACATGTGTAGGTCATGGGGAGTAATGCCATATATTTTTTTAGTATTTAGTATTTTATTAGGATCCACATTGGATACTACTAAAGTAGCAGCTACTCTTCCTGGGGTCCACACAAAACAGGAAACATGTCATGATACATAACATTAATAGACAAGTACATCCCAAGGACAGAACTACATACACTAAAAATAAGAACACGCTTTCATACATTTATGCCTTCATAATCATGTGATTCATAGACTCTACTGAGTGCAACACACGAAAACGAAAATGCTATTGCAACGGTTGACCCATAAATGGGTTCACCCACATACTGTAGGAGACAGCTGCCCTGCAGTTGCAGTCTGTTGCTTCATTTGCATATTAATTTGATGACAGGTTCTGGTGCCTGGGTATTCAGACTCACAGGCAGGCAGATTGGCTGTTTTACAAACTGGTGGGATGGATGGATGGAAGAAAGGATAGATAGATGGAGAGAGAGGGGCAAGGGAAAGGAGCGAGAGAGCGATGGAGTGTGTCAGAGAGAGAAATGAGAGATGCCTGTTTAGAAGGTGTAAATACCAGTGTTCTGATGGGAAAGGCTGCGTCAGGCTAAAGGATCTATTTGGAGATGATCCGAAAACACAATGCGGACTCTTATAACCCCCCCCCCCCCCCCCAACACACACACACACACACACACAAACAGAGAGAGAGAGAGAGAGAAGTAACTCTGTTGTAATAAGTTGCTCCTTAGATACAATGAGATTATCCATTAGACAGCATCAAAGGAAGCTGGTAATGCTATTATCTGTAAAGAGCCTCACTGTTTTCCAGATACACCATGTGGTTCTCAATCTGCATCTGTTGTAGCCAACTCGATATCTGGGATCAGGCTAGATCTGGGGTAAGAGTTCAGTGAGGGTAAGGTAGTCATGGCAGGCATGTTGTTTTGGCTGGTGAGTAGCACAAAAACAGAATGGCCAGCACACTTAAAAGAGTAAACAGCATGACTAGAGTACTCTCTCTTTCTCAATCTCTCTTTCTCCCTCCCTCTCTCTCTCTTTTTCTCTCTTTCTCTCTCTCTCTTCTTCTGCAGCCCCTCCAACCATGTTAAAAAGAAACCCAGAAGGACGTTGAGTGAACAGAGAGAGAGAGCGAGAGAGACAGAGAGAGAGAGAGAGAGGAGAGAGAGGGGAGAGCGAGAGAGTAGGGAGAGAGAAAGAGAGAGGCCTTGTTTGTGTTCAGGTCACTGCGTGTCCAAGGTCAGGGGTATTAGGGGAATGATGATGCACTGGCTCCTTACACAAACACAGTTTATTTATCCTTAAAAGTGTGATGAGAGGAATGTAACAGCAAATAGACTGATGCAATACTGGGCAATAACATGTTGTTACATAGGATAGGGAATGTAGGGTAGAAGGGTATGATGTTCAGAATACGGTGAAACCATGCCCCCTGAACCATGATTACATTACTTAATGATGTAAGGCCCCACTGGCCACCTGCATGTCATCTTATCTACAGGTCTATCAACTTTCAGAGCAGTCCGTGGACTAGCACACAGTATTGTGAGAGGACAAGCAAACAGCAGCTGTGTTCATACTCACACACTCTCCATCCCTAGGGAGAACAATGCATTACCGTTATCACCACTACCATGTGCACCGTTTACAATAACAATAAACTAGTGTTCGCGACAAAGAGTTTAGCATCTTCTCCCATGCATGACTGAATAACAAAGTGTTATGAGTCTGCATGGAGACGTATGTGAAACATTTAGAATTCCATCCATTATCTTTCAAAGGATGAACTGAGGATAACAACTGCATTTTGCTTATAGGGTGAAGTAAGGTTTTCGAAGGAACTGATGCAATTGTCCCCTCTTGGTTGCTTTTTCCATAGCAACACACCACATTTGCCCTACTAACACACCAAGGGGTCCATAGCAACAGTGCTTCATCTCTCTCTCTCTCTCTCTCTCTTTCTCTCTCTCTCTCTCTCTCTCTCTCTCTCTCTCTCTCTCTCTCTCTCTCTCTCTCGTCTTCTTCTTTCTCTCCCATGCATTCAGATAGCAGCCAGTTCAAGCAAAACAAGCCCAGTGTTTATGGGTGCTCTTCCATGTATGAAAAACAAAAAATAATCTATTTTTGTTTTGGTGGTGTTACTTAATCTGTAGGGATGTAGGGAAGAGCAGAGGGAACGATAGAGAGGGGGAGGGGCCCTCCGCTAGGGGCTGGGGTGGCAGCGGCCAATCAGATCACAGGCTCAAACTGGAATTGTTGCTGTTGTTAACAGAGATGTGATTGGCTCACGCTGGTCTTGCACAATTGGATAGGTGTCCCAGAGTGTGTAGGTATTTTGAGCACTGTTATGATCGTGTTTATCTAATCCACGGGTGTTTAATAACCTTGTCAATCTTTTTTCTCTTCCTCTTTCTCTCTCTCTCTGTTTTTCTCTCTCACAGAGGAGGATGTGATGGTAAAGTGTAGTTCATTTGAGTCCTAAAGCCTCTGTAGTTACCCTAAGGCGTTTAGTAACCTCTGTGTACTCTATGTTCTGGGCTTGTGATTGTAGCCTGCACAGATAGAGAGGGGGGGGGTTAGGGGCACAACAATGACTTGCATGCAGAACTAAACATGGTGGCTAGAGCCAAATTACTATATAATTGGACAGTGGTAAAGATGTGATGTCAGTAGACAGGTCAATGACCTGAGTGTGTAGGTATGTGTGTGTGTATGTGTGTGTGTGTGCACACGTGTACTTGTCTGCATGTGTGTGAGTGTTCGTGTGGGAAAGAGTGGGTGGGTGGGTGTTTGTGTGACATCTCTTGCATACCACTACTGAAGTATGACCACTGCTGACTTTTCGTCCTTCTGCAGCACAAGGTCATGTGGCATGGGGCCTCCCTCTAAACTCTCTTAATCATACCTCCATTTCCCCATCTCTGTTCTGCATGGATGGGATAGATTCATATCGGATCAACATGTTATTGGACTATTGGAGCCTCTGGAGAGCTCTGTTTTCCAAGCATGAGAGGTCCAGCATACAACCATCATAATAACACTGATCCTAGATCAACCCTAGAGGTCAACCCGGGTGTGAGCAATACTCTGTTGACCCCTCAAAGACAGCGCTGACACACGCTGTGATTGACACATGCACTGTTTGTTTACATGTTTACATATCGTTCCTTCCTCACAGGGGCGGAGCTTCACCCGGCAATCCGATGTTGCTTTGGAGACAGGGCTCTGACAGCGGCCAATGGGCAGAGAGGATTATAATGAGTGTGTGTGAACGGGTGGGGTGAGTCTGTGTGACTCAAACAGCGCTATCAAACAGCATGTTGACAGAAGGTGATTTTTTGATCTGCTCACTCAAGGAAGAAAACACAGCGGGGAAAACACAGCGGGGAATGAGAACGAGAATCAAACAAATAAACGATGCTAAGCCAATTAAATACCATAGTCATCATCTGGACATCAGGTGTTAGGTTGTGAGTGTGTGTGTGTGTTTTAATACAGTTGTTATTGTTATGACAGTAAAACCTTACTGAATGTGGCAACTCAGCTGTCCTTGGCTCTGATTTAACCTTGGGGTCAAGGGTCAGGGGTCAGCTAGAGGTGTGTGTGTTTGTGTTTGTGGTTGTGTGTGTTTGTGTCTCACGAAAGTGTTTGTCACTCTCATTACAAAGTTGTAGCTTTTTTTCTAAATATATCAATGTTGTTGTTAGTATCGTCTCAGGATCTGATTACTTACTTACACCAGTCCCTCAGTTACTTTACGGTAACTGTTCTCGCTAACTGTCCTCGCTAACTGTCCACGCTAACTGCCTGCATATTACTTGTATATCACACAGTAAAGCCTTCATATTTATTCTGCAATAAAATAAGAGGATACTATGCAGTGTAAAACCCCATTACTCAAACAAGCAGCAACACTTCCTTACGGGCAGAGTGGATTATTAATCTGACACATGGTAATCAAACAGGATGTTATTATCTGCTCTGATTACACAAAGATTAAAGACTTGGAATCACCCAGACAAAGGATGATCTACAACTGAGGCTTTCATGCCTGGAGATTTGCTTTGACGTCTGAGCTAATTCATTATTACCTATCAATCAAATTAAGTTTTAGAACTTTGATCATGATGCCTTTGTGTCTGCTGTTTGCTTCATGGCAGTTGTCTTTTTAATTTTTTAATTTCTTTCCATTTGAGGGGTAACAGGTGTGAACATGCAGTGTGTGTGTGTGTACAAAGACCTTTGTGTGTGTGTGTGTGTATGACATGACAGCCCTGTGCATTCAGCCACGCAGGATGCAGCTGCAGATGCAGTTTGAGAGTGTGTGTGACTGCATGGTGCGTTTTGTGTTTCTCCAAACGTTGCTGTCAACAGCGATGCTAGTTGTTTGTCTTCTCTCTCTAAGCCCCACTCTAAGCTATCTTGTGATCCACCCATAACTTTTACTCAAAGTGTGCCTGACAGACTGAGATAGACAGAGATAAACAGCAGAAGGAGGAGAGGAAAAGGAGGGAGGGCAATAGTAATCTAATAAGTAATCGAAGTTTGCAGTCTGGCTTGGTAACCCAGCCAACCACTGGCTGAGTGACTCCTGTGCTACTTGGTCTACCCAGCAACCACACTCCACTCCTCTCCATCTGCTGCATAACACAAAGGAACAGAGAAAAGGACTGTGTGTGTGTGTGTGTGTTTGTGTCTGTGTGTGTGTACTGTGCGTGTGTGTGTGTGTAGATGGGCGGTGTGATGTTCTTGTGTGTTTATGATGATCCGTTTGTGTGTTTGATGGGGGTTTGTGTGTGGGTGTACGGGGATAACGTATATGGTGGGTGATTGTGAATGTGCTCGCACATGTGGTGAGCTGAATGGATAATCGCAGCACAAGGCAACTTTCATTGAGGTCTACAAGGGAAGCACAAGGAGTCTGCTTGTTGCCTGAAGGTCCTCAGTGGGCGACCTGACTGACCAGGGACTCTCTTGCCTCTCTCTCTCTCTCTCTCTCTCTCTCTCTCTGTCTCTCTTTCTCTCTGTGTAAAAGGGAGCTTTAATCCCTATAAATTAGAGGGTGGGCAGCCTGGCTGGCTTATGTGTGTATGTATGCATATGTATGTGTTGTGTGCGTGTGAATGTGAAAGGTGCGTGCATGTGTGTATCTGTGTGTGTGTTTTTTGTTGTTGCTAAAGGGGTCAGGGCATATTGGCTGCAAGCCACTGATTGATTTAAGAGGATGTTGATCCCTGACCTTCTGACCCGCCCCTGGCCTATCTCTCTCTCTCTCTCTCTCTCTCTCTCTCTCTCTCTCTCTCTCTCTCTCTCTCTCTCTCTCTCTCTCTCTCTCTCTCTCTCTCTCTCGCTCTCTCTCTCTCTCTCTCTCAATTCAATTCAATTCAAAGGGCTTTATTGGCATGGGAAACATATGTTTACATTGTTAACTGTAAGTCGCTCTGGATAAGAGCGTCTGCTAAATGACTAAAATGTAAATGTAAATGAAAGCAAGTGAAATAGATAATAAACAAAAGTGAACGATGTGTGTTGTAACGATGTGCAAATAGTTAAAGTACAAAAGGGGAAATAAATTAACATAAAGTGCATTCGGAAAGTATTCAGACCCCTTCCCTTTTTCCACATTTTGTTACGTTACAGCCTTATTCTAAAATTGATTAAATATTTTTTTCCCCTCATCAATCTACACACAATACCCAATAATGACAAAGCGAAAACAGGTTTTTAGAAATGGTTGCAAATGTATAAAAAATAAAAAACAGAAATACCTTATTTATATAAGTATTCAGACCCTTTGCTATGAGACTCGAAATTGAGCTCAGGTGCATCCTGTTTCCATTGATCATCCTTGAGATGTTTCTACAACTTGATTGGAGTCCACCTGCGGTAAATTCAATTGATTGGACATGATTTGAAAACGAACACCTCTGTCTATATAAGGTCCCACAGTTGACAATGCATGTCAGAGCAAAAACCAAGCCATGAGGTCGAAGGAATTGTCCGTAGAGCTCCGAGACAGGATTGTGTCAAGGCACAGATCTGGGGAAGGGTACCAAAACATTTCTGCAGCATTGAAGGTCCCCAAGAACACAGTGGCCTCCATCCTTCTTAAATGGAAGAAGTTTGGAACCGCCAAGACTCTTCCTAGAGCTGGCTGCCCGGCCAAACTGAGCAATTGGGGGAGAATGGTCTTGGTCAGGGAGGTGACCAAGAACCCGATGGTCACTCTGACAGAGCTCCAGAGTTCCTCTGTGGAGATGGGAGAACCGTCCAGAAGGACAACCATCTCTGCAGCACTCCACCAATCAGGCCTTTATGGTAGATCAAAATCAAATCAAATCTATTGATATTTGTCACATGCGCCAAATACAGCAGGTGCAGACCTTACCGTGAAATGCTTACTAACAAGCCCTTAACCAACAATGCAGTTTTAAGAAAAATAAGAGTCAAGAAAAATATTTACTAAAAAACTAAAGTAAAAAATAAGAGAGCAACAATAAAATAACAATAACAAGGCTATATACTCTGTGAGGAGCACTCTGGCACCTTCAGACGAGAATGCTCTGGTTGTTGGCTCTACCCTGTGACGTCATCAGAGTGCACAGCTGAACACTGTATGCTGGAAACACTCGGTTTGTTATTTTTGACTAAAACATAACCAATATTCGCTAAGAGCCGCTAAGCTGCTAGCCATCAAGCTAACAAAGTTAGTCCCAGATGAGTTTTTCAATGGAGCCCTCTAGGTCTGGAGAAATAAATGAATGATTCCAGCGCTGTAGGAGCTGTATCTACTACGCTTTGTTTCGGGACAAACTGGATCACTCAGAGTTCCAATGCGGCAATTGTTTGCTTGCCGAGGATTATAGGCTTGAGGTGGCTTCCTTGATCAAGGAAAACGCAGAGTGGAATGTTTACCTTTTCTACGCCAGTGGCTGGACGGTGTTCACGCTTGTTGGACGCATCTCCGCCTTGTCATTTGTCGTTATCTGACTGGCCGGTGTTTCCCGGAGCTCCCCCATCTGATAGCAGAGTTGAAGGAGCACAGCAAGAGGAGCAAGGCAATCAAGTCTACACTCCCAATGAGAGGCCCGGTGCGGATACAAACAACAAATATTTTTGCCGTCCTGGAGCCTGATCACTCACCTCTATGGAGTCAGCAGGAGAGGAGCGCATGTCTGGAATAGTGGCAAGGGTCCAGGAACATTCCACTATGCTGGCCAGCTTGGGGAAAGCGATGGATCGGGTTCTTCAGGTCGTCCAATGCCTGGAGAGAAGAGGAACCGATCCGTCGAGACCAGCTGGCCAACCGGATCCAGCCACCTACATCACAGCACCCGGAGGGATCCAGATATCTCGACCACGGGCGTTCGATGGGACGCCGGCTCTATGTCAGGGATTCCTTCTCCAACTGGAGCTGTACTGCTCCAGTGTCTGGCCGGCGCCATCAGATCGAGAGCAGGTGTCCGTCCTCATTTCCTGCCTCTCGGGGAAAGCCCTGGAGTGGGCCAACGCGGTTTGGAGAGAAGGAGGAGCCGCGTTGGAGGACTACAGGGAGTTTGCCCGCCTATTTCGGGCAGTTTTCGATCACCTGCCCGAGGGTCGAGAGGCGGGTGAGCAGCTGGTCCACTTGAGGCAGGGGACGAGGACAGCACAGGAGTTCGCGCTGGAGTTTCGGATTCTGGCAGCAGGATCCGGGTGGAACGAGCGGGCCCTGATCAACCAGTTCCGGTGCCATCTACGGGAGGCGCAGCTGGGAACTTTATAGATTAAACTTTCGCATGCCGCCAGGGCATTTCATTAGTTCCCCTATCCATTCCACATCCCATCAGAGCACTTGATAGTCGACCATTAGGGTCCGGGTTGATAAAGGAAGTCACGGTACCAGTCACCATGATCACACAGGAGACGCATTGTGAGCAGGTCACTTTTTCCATCATTGAGTCTCCTGCTTTCCCGAAAAGTACTGGTGGCCTACCTTGGCTAAGGACGTGAGGGTGTATGTTTCCTCCTGCTCAGTGTGTGCCTAGAGTAAGGCACCTAGGCACCTCCCAGCGGGTAAGTAAAAAAATGTGAGTGTAATATTTTTTTACTGATCTGCCTCTCTCTCAAGGGGACACCACCATCCTGGTCGTTATGGACCGCTTTTCGAAGGCTTGCCGCCTCCTTCCTCTGCCCGGTCTCCCCACGGCTCTGCAAACTGCGGAGGCCCTGTTTACTCACGTCTTCCGGCACTATGGGGTACCAGAGGATATAGTTTCTGACCGAGGTCCCCAGTTCACATCAAAAGTCTGGAAGGCGTTCAAGGAACGTCTGGGTGTCTCGGTCAGCCTGACCTCTGGGTTCCACCCTGAGAGTAATGGGCAGGTGGAATGGGTAAATCAGGATGTGGGTAGGTTCCTGAGGTCCTAATGCCAGGACCGGCCAGGGGAGTGGTCAGTGTTCCTGCCATGGGCAGAATATGCCCAGAACTCTCTCCTCCACTCCTCTACGAACCTAACGCCATTTCAGTGTGTTTTAGGTTATCAACCGGTTCTGGCACCGTGGCACCAGAGCCAGACCAAAGCTCCTGTGGTGGATGACTGGTTTCGGCGCGTGGAGGAGATGTGGAACGCTGCCCATGTTCACCTCCAACGCGCCGTGCATCATCAGAAGGCCAACGCTGACCGTCACCGCAGTGAGGCCCCCGTCTTTGTACCGGGGGATCGGGTCTGGCTCTCGACCCAGAATCTGCCCCTCTGCCTGCCCTGCCGGAAGCTGAGGCTGCGGTTTGTAGGGCTTTTCAAAGTCCTGAGGAGAATCAACGAGGTCACATATAGGTTATTACTCCCCCCTGATTACCGTATTAACCCCTCGTTTCATGTGTCTCTCCTCAGGCCAGTGGTGGCTGGTCCGCTCCAGGAGTCTGAGTGCAGGAGGTCCCTCCACCTCCTTTGGACATCGAGGGGGTGCCGGCATACTCTGTCCGTTCCATACTGGATTCGAGGCGCTGGGTGGGGGGCCTTCAGTACCTCGTGGAGTGGGAAGGGTACGGTCCGGAGGAACGGTGCTGTGTCCCGGTGAGGGATATCCTCGATCCCTCTCTGTTGAGGGACTTCCATTGTCGCCATCGACTCGCCCTTCTCCGCGTCCTCCTGGCCGTCTCTGAGGCCGGTGTCGGCGTGCTGCTGGAGCTGCGCGTCAATTCAGCCGAGGCTGCCCCTCTTCCTTGCTTGGGCAGGTTTCGGCGTTCATCGTCACCGGCTTACTAGCCACTACCGCTCCATTTATCATCACTCCATTTGTCTTGTCTTGTCTTGTCTTGTCAATCACACACACCTGGTACTCATTCCCTCATTAGTCTGTGTATAAGTGTTCCCTCTGCCCCCTTGTCCTTTGTGAGTGATTGTTCATTGTGAGAGTGAGTAGCTCGGTTTTGTTTTGACGCTTGCTGCGCTTTATTCATGTACACTGAATAAACTCTGGATTTCGGTGTTTTACCTCCTGTGCCTGACTCCGTCATTCACACCTCATCACACTGCCTCTCACCCGTCCATAAAGGGTTCTGCGAATCCTGTGAAGCGTGGGAGTGGGCGTGATTTTGGGCAGCTCCATGGTAAGAAATGTGACCGTTCCTGGTGCAAAAACAATGTCCTATCCTGGAGCTTATTACTAAGCTGCTCCCGAATGTACTACGTCAGGACATGGAAATCGATTGCATCGTAGTCCATGTGGGTTTTAATGACATTATGAAGGGCAGCTCTGAACAGTTGAAACTGGATTTTAAGGAGCTGATTGACTCTCTGCTAGACACTAATAAAAGACCCATCATATCTGGCCCTGTGCCCTCTCTGAATCGTGGCATTGAAAACTTTAGCAGGATTATTTCTCTTCACAACTGGCTACGTGATTATTGCAGCTCAACGGCTGTAACCTTTGTTGACAATTTTGATACCTTTTGGAAACAAAAAACGTTTTATAAGGAGGATGGGATCGACGCAAATCATTTGGGTTCCTGGATCCTTTCACAGCATTATAAGGCTGCGTTGAGACAATGACTTATCAATGACCCAAGCCCAGCTCAGTTAATCCCCACCATTGTGACGATGAGTTGTCATAATGCTTCAGCAAATGTACATTATACCAGGGGCATTGGTAGACACAATGTAAGTAACCTAATTTATGTCCCTCTAACTGCCCTGAATACCTCTGCTGATCCTACAGCTATTGTATGCAGTAATCATGTGCCTATGGACCAGATTTATGCTCTTACCACTGAGGCGGTGTGCCCTAGTAGGAAGTCCACTGTGTGCAGCTCACTCTGCACTAACATAAAGAGCATGAGCATATCTACTTCTGCTAAGCTTCCCAGTAAAGCAATGAAAACAAGTAAGCATCCCAGAAGAAAAGTGCTCAACATAGCCCACATTAACATACGCAGCTTAAGAAACAAGGTTCATGAAATCAATAATTTGCTAGTAACAGATGACATTCATATTCTGACTGTCTCTGAAACTCACTTAGATAATACATTTGATGATACAGTGGTAACAATACAAGGTTATAACATTTACAGAAAATACATAAATACCAATGGTGGAGGTGTTGCTGTTTATATAGGATAACCACATTCCTGTAAAGCTTAGAGAGGATCTCATGTTAAATAGTGTTGAAGTAATATGGCTACAGGTTCATCTGCCTCACCTAAAGCCCATTATTGTGGGAAGCTGCTATAGACCACCAAGTGCTAACAGTCAGTGTCTGGATAACATGTGTGAAATGCTTGATAATGTATGTGATATCAACTGAGAGGAATATTTTCTGGGTGATTCAAATATTGACTGGCTTTCATCAACCTGCTCACTCAAGAACAAGCTTCAAACTGTAACCAGTTCCTGAAACCTGGTTCAGGTTATCAGTCAACCTACCAGGGTAGTTACAAACAGCACAGGAATTAAATCATCAACATGTATTGATCACATATTTACTAATGCTGCAGAAATTTGCTTGAAAGCAGTATCCAGATCCAACAGATGTAGTGATCACAATATAGTAGCCATATCTAGGAAAACCAAAGTTCCAAAGGCTGGGCCTAATATAGTGTATAATAGGTCATACAATACATTTTGTAGTGATTCCTATGTTGTTGATGTAAAGAATATTTGTTGGTCTGTGGTGTGTAATGTGGAGCAAACAGACGCTGCACTTAACACATTTATGAAATTGCTTATTCCAGTTACTAATAAGCATGCACCCACCCATTAAGAAAATGACTGTGAAAACTGTGAAATCCCCATGGATTGATGAGGAATTGAAAAATGGTATGGTTGAGCGGGATGAGGCAAAAGGAATGGCAAATAAGTCTGGCTGCACAACCGATTGGCAAACGTATTGCAAATTGAGAAATCATGTGACTAAACTGAATAAAAAGAAGAAGAAACAACAGATACATGATATAAAGAATGATAGTAAACGCTTTGGAGCACCTTAAATGAAATTTTGGGAAAAAAGGCAAACTCAGCTTCATCATTCATTGAATCAGATGGCTCATTCATCACAAAACAAGAGGTCGCTTCACAGTCCCCAAGTCCAGAACAGACTATGGGAGGCGCACAGTACTACCTAGAGCCATGACTACAATGAACTCTATTTCACATCAAGCAAGCAGTACAAGTAGATTTAAAAAACAGCGGCAGGGACTGGGAGACTAGTCAGGATCGAGGGAAAGATGAACGGAGCAAAGTACAGAGAGATCCTTGATGAAACCCTGCTCCAGAGCTATCAGGACCTCAGGTTGGGGCGAAGGTTCACCTTCCAACAGGACAACGACCCTAAGCACACAGCCAAGACAATGCAGGAGTGGCTTCGGGACAAGTCTATGAATGTCCTTGAGTGGCCCAACCAGAGCCCGGACTTGAACCTGATCGAACATCTCTGGAGAGACCTGAAAATAGCTTTGCAACGACGCTCCCCATCCAACCTGACAGAGCTTGAGTGGATCTGCAGAGAAGAATGGGAGAAACTCCCCCAAATACAGGTGTGCCACGCTTGTAGCATCATACCCAAGAAGACTCAAGGCTGTAATCGCTGCCAAAGGTGCTTCAACAAAGTACGGAGTAAAGGGTCTGAATACTTATGTAAATGTAATATTTCCATTTTTTTAAAACAAATTTATTAGCAAAAATGTCAAAAAAACTGTTTTTGCTTTGTCATTATGGGGTATTGTGTGTAGATTGATGAGGGGGAAAAAACAATTCAATCAATTTTAGAACAAGGCTGTAACATATTTTTTTGGGAAATTGTGAAGGGGTCTGAATACTTTCTGAATGCACTGTAAATGTGGGTTGTATTTACAAAGGTGTTTGTTCACTGGTTGCCCTTTTCTTGTGACAACAGGTCACAAATCTTGCTGCTGTGATGGCACACTGTGGTATTTAACCCAATAGATATGGGAGTTTATCAACATTTGATTTGTTTTCTAATTCTTTGTGGGTCTGCGTAATCTGAAGGAAATATGTGTCTTTAATATGGTCATACATTTGACAGGAGGTTAAGAACTGCAGGTCAGTTTCCACCTCCTTTTGTGGGCAGTGTGCACATAGCCTGTCTTCTCTTGAGAGCCAGGTCTGCCTACGGCGGCCTCTCTCAATAGCAAGGCTATGCTCACTGAGTCTGTACATAGTCAAAGCTTTCCTTAATTTGGGGTCAGTCACAGTGGTCAGGTATTCTGCCACTGTGTACTCTCTGTTTAGGGCCAAATAGTATTATAGTTTGCTCTGTTGTTTTGTTAATTCTTTCCAATATGTCAAGAAATTATGTATATTTTTTCTCATGAGTTGGTTAGGTCTAATTGTGTTGTTGTCCTGGGACTCTGTGGGGTCTGTTTGTGTTTGTGAACAGAGTCCCAGGACCAGCTTGCTTAAGGGACTCTTCTCCAATTCATCTCTCTGTAGGTGATGGCTTTGTTATGGAAGGTTTGGGAATCTTCTCTCTCTCTCTCTCTCTCTCTCTCTCTCTCTCTCTCTCTCTCTCTCTCTCTCTCTCTCTCTCTCTCTCTCTCTCTCTCTCTCTCTCTCTCTCTCTCTCTCTCTCTCTCTCTCTCTCTCTCTCTTTACCCCTACCTCAATCCCTTCATCCATCAATGGACCCTTCCGTCATGGAGGGTGCCTACCACATGGCTCACTCTAACAGACACTTGACTCCCCACCAACCCCCTGACACACTCATTACATATTCACTCTGCAACACCCTTACCCCAACCTAATGAAACCCCTTCCCCTCCATCTTGTGTACCACACCTCCTGAACACCCCCATCCCTGTCCCATTCACTCTCCATGACTGACTGTCTATATAAGTGTGCAAGATCAATTTGGGTCTCTGTCTCCTACTGGAATGTGTGTGTGTGTGTGTGTGTGTCTTTGTATGTGTGTGTGTGTGTGTGTAGTCTGTCTGCAGCTTGGGGCAGCCATCCCCGATGTCTCCATTCAGCTTACCAGTCTAGTTATCTTAAAGAGGCCTCAATCAGACGTGCCCTCTTCAAAGAGACATATATACACACACACACACACACATACAGAGACAGACAGACAGACATACTGGCTGGGATTCAGAGGCATCGAGAGTCTCCAACAGAAACACACAGAAACATGGAGATATGGAAATACTGTACCCTGTGTTATGCAGCACTAATATAAGAATAACATTGAAATATAAAACTAAGCAAACAAAGTGCATCGCACATGTATCAGTGATCTATGAACTGTGCACTGTTTAGGCATGCAGGCTGCAGACAGACTTCACACACACAGACGCGTACACAAGATCCCTCAGGGCTTGTTGGCTTTAATCTGTAACTTAGTCATCCATAGACAGCGTGGCAGGTGCGAGGCAGCAGTAAGATGTGTGTGTGTGGGTTTTAGTCATCAGCCATATGGCCCACAGTCATCCTGACCCCTCACACACCTCACCCACTATCACACACACCCGCTAGCCCACAGCACACAACCACATGCTTGCTCACCCACTCACACTTTCTTCAACCATTCTTCCAGTCTCCATAGCTGCTGTTGAGTTCAGTATTTAGTATTCAGCTCCTCTACCATTCAGGATACACACGAGCTACCAGAGACAAAATCAAAGAACCAATCACAGACACAGCTTATTGGAAGTTGAGCCAATAAGAGAAGGATAGAGCTAACCAATGACGGAGCCAGCAACAGACCTAGGCAGCTAAAGATTGAGGCAGAGCACTCTGTGAGCCAATCTGCGGTAACAAACAATGGAAAGAGCCAATCAGTGAGGATTTCTTTGCAGTTGCAGCATGAGTATCTGACCAGAGAGAGAGAAAGAGAGAGAGAGAGAGAGAGAGAGAGATAGAGAGAGAGAGAGATAGAGAGAGAGAGAGAGAGAGAGAGAGAGAGAGAGAGAGAGAGAGAGAGAGAGAGAGAGAGAGAGAGAGAGAGAGAGAGATAAAGAGAGAGTGTTATTGTGTACCTTATTAATAGTCGATTGTTTGAATGAAGTGAGTGCAAAAGACCGAAATACAGCTTCCAAAATGTTTGAGAATGTCTATGTATGCATGTGTGTGCATGCACAAGTGGCTTTGTCTGTGTGTGTGTGTTTGTGTGTTTGTGTGTTTCTTTGTGTCCATTCCCCAGGTCACCTCAACCCCTGTCTTGGTGAACAATAAGAGAGGGAAGCGTATCATTGAGACACGTGCTGCCAACTGTTGCTGAAACTCAGCTAACATAAAACCATTTTACTGACTGTGAAATGACCCCCCTGGCCACGGCACACTCCAACAGCAACCCCCTCTCCACCCCTGTCCTGGCTCCATTGTCCCTCATGAATAGGATGAGGGGGTGGAGGTGTGTGTGTGTGTTGTTTATGTGTGTGTGCGCGTGTGCTATTGAGGAGTGGTTGTATAGATGTGTGTCTGCTTGATGAGATTTAGTGTTTGTGTGTGTGTATGTATGTATGTGTGTGTAGGAGGTTCTGCGTGTGTGTAAGGAGAGCTGGGTGTCTGGCAGTGTCAGTAGCAGCTGCCCCAACCCCAGGCCTCAGGGCTGAACAGTGCAGATTAGAGGGCTGAGGGCACGTGCTGCCTGCTCTGGAGACGAACAATGGATGAATGGAAGAGGAGTCCTTATCCCCCTCTATCTCTCTCTCTCTCTCTCTCTCTCTCTCTCTCTCTCTCTCTCTCTCTCTCTCTCTCTCTCTCTCTCTCTCTCCTCTCTCTCCCTCTCTCTCTCGACTCCTTGCAGAAGAGGAGAATTAGGCGTAGAAAGAAGATAGATGTTGATAGGGAGAAGGACAGACAGAGGGCTTGGAGGATAGAGGGATGGAGACAGAGAGGAGAGTTGGGCCTCTGTAGGGTGCTGAGAGGGCCATGGTGGCTTTGTGGCAGCTGTTACTCCTGCAGAGAGATATTTGAGACAGTTCCTTTCACAAAGTTAAGGGTCTGAGGGATAGAGAGGGGTGAGGCGTGCGTATGTGTGTGTGTGTTATGGGGCGATGGGTTTTGGTTGGGTACAATGGGTTTTGGGTGGGTCTGGACAGACATAAAGAGAGGCACACTTCACCCAAAGGTCTCTTTTGCTAATGAAAATAGCATTTTGGACAAGGGTGGGATGGAGGGATGGTGAAAGGGAAGGGGAGGAAGACTAGTTATTATTATTATTATTATTATTATTGTTATTATATTTGGGCTCTATTCAATCTGTATTGCTGAAGCGTTACAGATTGTGCAATATAAATGTAAAGGTAATCTCCGATTGAGCCGACATGTGCAGCATTTACCATGAATGTAGTCTCCGCTAACATTGCCTTTACATTTCAATCCCGCTGTAACGCTGAACTTCCGTGATACAGATTGAATAGAGCCATAAGTTTATTCGAAAAGGGACAATATACAACAAAACATACGTCTCAGTACACCTGAGAAAATACGTATTATACCAGATTTATCCAACAGCTAATTTCTGTCTGCAGTCCCCAGACAGGTGAACATATAAACAAGAAAAACATGTATACGAACAGACAACAAACATTAGACATGATGAAATAAAATAAAAACAAAGGTCTGGAAATACAGATACGTTTCCACACAGATGTCAAGAAATTGCACATGTTAATCATCAGACACTGCTATTGGATCTATGAGTCGTAAAAACACAGTAAAAAACAGCAACAACAAAAAAACAGCAACAAAAAAGGTTAACAAGTGGCTACAAGCCTGCTGTTCATTTAACCACTTTTTCAATTTTTGTGTAAAAGCACTGACACTAGCCACACGTTTACATTTTCTGGAAGTTGGTTCCAGCGGTAAACAGTTTTTTACAGAAAATGCAGATTGAGCAAAAGCTGTTCTACACACTGGAACAATGGTTAACAATGGTTAACTGTTGTTGTTTTTGTCAATGTCAATCTGTTAAAACAAAAAAGGATGCCTGAACAGAGTCGATGTTGACATAAAGGAGTCATTGAGTTCTTCAAAACAGACTTATATTTACCCTGCAATACAAGGTAATGGGCCGTATGGTAATCTATCCGTCAAACACAAACACAATCAAACACAATCAGTTTGACTTCCCTACACGTCTCGTAAAGGATACAGGGCTGATGGTTAAAAGGCTCAAAGAGCACTGTGTCATGCTAGAAAACTCTAGTCTATGATGCCAATGAAGCATGGAAAATGCTAAGAGAAATTGTAAATGCATTAGAGCCATGACAGTATTTGCTATTTGAGTCTATCTATGATAGAGTAACTCGAATTGTAACTTCCTGACTTGATTGTTGATTGTTGCGAAATGTTTATGTGTGCTTCTCAAGTTAGACCCACTGTCACTCATGCACAGTCATTGAGGGTCATTCAAGGATTTGGCCTTGAGTGTTTGTGTATGGTGTATGCGGTTGGATGCATGCAAGCAAACATTCTGCCCTCAGCTACATGTTCCTCCAACTCCATATCTTACTTGTTCTCCTTCTCTCACTTCATCTCATCTCATCTCCTCTTCCTCATCCTATTCCACCTAATCTCTCCCTCCTGCTCCTCCCCTTTTTTCCTAATTCCCAACATTTCCCCCAACATCCCGCTCTCTAGGCCCCGCCTTGTTTTCACGGCAACGCTTCAGTCTGATGCACACTGACAGTCCCATTGAGGTTGACATTGTCTCCCGTGACAACTAATGAGCATTAGTGTAAAAGATGCTCCAATAACTCAAATGACGGTTGATTCTTTCAGACCTTTTGTCCAACTCTGCCTCTTTGTCTCTCTCTTAATCGCTTAATCAGTAGAGTTATGCTGTAGAATGAAAACTGGAATTTGTTGATGATTCTTTTCTACACTTTTATGACGCTAATTCTGTGACTGACTGTTCTGTTTTGCACAGTCAGAGAGGGACACATACAATGCATCTGATTTGAAATGCAGTCAACATTTTTAAAGTGTTATTATCCATGTAATCTATGTGAGACAAGACATTGTCAGGGTCTTGACAGTATTTTACCCTACACTAATAGCAGTATAACAACACTTATAACAACAATGAGTAAACAATGGTCAGATATGGAATGTCATACATGATGGATCATTAGCTTCCCTACAGAAAAGACACTAACCTTCACACCTCTAGATGGCCGGGTGGGTGTGTAGCCAGAGACAGCAGTGGGGTCAAACTGTAGAACCCAGTTCCTACATTTGAATATAAAATTGATTTTTCAAACAAAACTACACTACATTTTATCTCTGGGACCCTAAGGATGACAAATCAGAGCAAGATTACAGAATGTAAGTACATTATCAAACCAGTTGCCGTGACAAAAGTGTTTTGTTGTTGTGCACTATCCTCAAACAAGAGCATGGTATTTTTTTTGCTGTAATAGCTATTGTAAATTGGACACTGCAGTTAGATAAACAAGAATTTAAGCTTTCTGCCCATATCCCGGAAAGTTGGCTGTTGTTTACAATATTTTAGTAATTTAGCAGACGCTCAAATCCAGAGCGACTTATAGTTAGTGAGTGCATACATTTTCATACTGGCCCCCCGTGGGAATCAAACCCACAACCCTGGCGTTGCAAACGCCATGCTCTACCAACTGAGCTACACGTGACCTACAACTCTGTAACTGTTTTAAAGTCACCATTGGCCTCATAGTGAAATCCCTGAGCGGTTTCCTTCCTCTCCGGTGACTGAATTCGGAAGGACGCCTGTATCTTTGTGGTGACTGGGTGTATTAATACACCATCCAAAGTGTAATTAATAAGTTCACCATGCTCAAAGGGATATTCAATGTCTGCTTTATTATTTTCACCCATCTACCAATAGGTGCCCTTTGCGAGGCATTGGAAAACCTCTCTGGTCTTTGTGGTTGAATCTGTGTTTGAAATTCACTGCTCGACTGAGGGACCAAACAGATAATTGTATGTGTGGGGTACAGAGATGAGGTAGTCATTCAAAACTAATGTTAAACACTATTATTGCACACAGATTGAGTCCATGCAACACATTATGTGACTTGTTAAGCAAATGTGTACTCCTGAACTTATTTAGGCTTGTCATAACAAAGGGGTTGAATACTTATTGACTCAAGACATTTAAGCTTTTCGTTCTTTATAAATGTGTAGAAATTTCAATAACAAAAAAATTCCACTTTGACAGTGACCATCTTAATTTAATCAATTTTAAATTCAGGCTGTAATACAGCAAAATGTGGAAAGCTGCAAAATGTAACTTTTTGGGTGCCCCGACCAAATTCACATTTAAATGTGAGTTATAGATCTGTCATTCTCATTGAAAGCAAGTCTAAGAAGCGATAGATCTGTTTTATGTGCGCTATTTCTATGCTTCCCGTTTTGTTTTACTTCCAATTTTCTACACCAGCTTCAGCAGCTGAAAATATAATATTTTGGGATATGGAAAATACATTTCACAGCGGTTTAGTCACATAAACTGAAATTAGGCAAACTATTAGAATTTTAGTTACCAGAAAATGGCAGAGCGATCTTTAAGTTTGAATGACGTATATTTTCATACGTCTTACCCGGTCAGACAATATCATGCGAATTGGAATACATAACATACCATACATCTTGGAGGACATATAGTATTGTAGGTCTTGCTCTGCGACCAGGCTGCATGTTCCGTCCTATCAACAAAGGTCAGGAGAATTTACTTTGGTTTGGAGAACTAACGACAAAGGTTAGGAGAGTTTACGTAGCAGGTTTGGAGAAATAGGTTAAGGTTAGGAAAAGGGTTAGTTTAGGGGAAGGGTTAGCTAAAATGGTACTGTTGTCCCTGGCGCGACTCGAACACGCAATCTTTGGATTGCTAGACAGTCACTATATATGCCCAGCCATCCTCCCTATCTTCGTTTCTGTCTTAAGTAACCAGACCATTATTCAATTTGTAACATAATGTAACATATCATACTAAATGGAGGTAAACACATTTATGTTCCAAAGCATACGTCTGTTTAATGTGGTCAGGCTGTGTGGTTCTAGAAAGCACTGGTCTGCTTAACTGTTTATAAAACACTTAAACTACAACAGCCTGGCAACATCTAAATTATCTGAATGGTTAAACTACTGTAATTACACAGTGTCTGCCACCTACATGTATGATAAGCCAACTTAAGATTCATGTTTTGGCTCCATTTAACAACTATTTTTACAATTAGGGTGGCTGAAAGTAGAGCTGACATTGTAAATCAAATGGCTTGTTTGTTGATAGTCTGAGCATCCAAAAATAAATGAAGTTAAGTCCAGGAAAGGATTTAGAAGTCATGTGAGCCCAGTTACAGTAACTGCTTCCGCTGCTGTGATTGTTATGCGTAGACAAGGACTTACTGTCTTCTATATGTTTGCCCATAAAGGTGTAAGGTAATTAACATGTCACTTGAGCCGGTGTCAAAAATATTCGCATTACTTTTTATGGCCTTCCCTAATAACAGAACAATAACCGCACACACTGTTACAACTGGCACATGCCCTGCACGTGGGCTAGACTGTTAATTAATTTCCTGGTAGTGTCAAGTCTAAAGCTGTTGAGTTGAATTCTAGTCTCAGTAATTTGTCATTAACTGCTAATCTATCATCTGAAACTTTCCTCTGTACTCTCATCCATCAAAATTGCATGGACCTTTCTCTGCTCCTTTGGCACATACAGTATACCTAACCAGAAACTAGCCTATTAAGCAGGAAATGACCAAGTGAACAGGACGTAATATGTGTTAATGTGTTCACCTAAATAGCAGAAATTGTATCTCAAAGTATTACACCTAAGTAAATAAGGTTTGGGTTGCTGTGGCCTCAGTCACCTGGACAAACCCTGTATAAGGTGTGTGTGCATGGGCCCGCGCGCTTGGGCGAGTGTGTGTGTGCACGTGTGTGTCTCTGATGTATGCGTGTTTGTGGACAGAATTTTCTGCCTGGCTGTCCAGTAAATGTATGTGGTTTCCTGCACCGGATCAGAGTGTGAGATGTCAAACTTCATTGCACCTGTTAACACAACTGTAGATTTGTGTGAATGTTTAAAATCTTGGCAGTAGGAGTATGAGGTCGGAGTGCTACATCCGTTGGTTCTTTGCTCTCTTTGCTCTTTCAACACATTTTGTGTGCTTAAACACTATTTACTTTGCTGAAACTGATCAAAGTGGCTTTGATTTAGTCATTCTTTGAATGAGTTACATTTATACCACTTTGCACTTTTGTAAGTGGGTATCTCACATCCTCCACTACTAATGAAGTCTAGATGTGTCACAAAATGGAGGATGAATCCTAGCATGCCTACACTTAGAAAAAAGGCTTCCAAAAGGGTTCTTTGGCTGTCCCCATAGGAGAACGTGTTTGGGTTCCAGGTAGAACCTTTTTTTTTGTTTCAGGTAGAACCCTTTTGGGTTCCATGTAGAACCATTCCACAGAGGGTTCTACATGGAACCAATAAGGGGTTCTTCAAAGGGCTCTCCTATGGGGATAGCCGAAGAACCCGTTTAGGTTCTAGATAGCACCTTTTTTTCTAAGAGTGTAGTCCCCCCAGACCTCACTCTTTTGTTTATTGCTGACACACGTCAGATTAATATGACATTTGATGACAGATATAAAATAAATGACGTAAGAGAAAATACCCTCCTGTGCTTCCTAAACAGACGGCACACTTCTACTGCATGTGTGTAAACAGATGACACACACACAACCACCCCACCCCATTTGAGGTGAAACACACAGACATACGTGCACGCACACAGTCAAGTATATACACACACACAAGCACACGCACACACACACGCACACACACCTGCAGAGTGCGAATTACACCGTGACATTCGGGGGGGAGGTCTCTTTTGGGTGCGCGCGTGCATTATATATATTTTGTGGGCCTAATCATAAAGACGTAATTTAAAGGTACCAGACATGGCATGAACACAACCAGTCATACTGTTTTAATCTGATTGTCAAACAAATCTCTTCAAAAAGTAGGCTACCTGTGCATGTTGTGGTCCTCTGTAGCTCAGCTGGTAGAGCACGGCGCTTGTAACGCCAAGGTAGTGGGTTCGATCCCCGGGACCACACGTACACAAAAATATAAAATAAATGTATGCACGCATGACTGTAAGTCGCTTTGGATAAAAGCGTCTGCTAAATGGCATATTATTATATTATATTATATTATATGTTCGTCCACTCCAAAATAATTCCAGCATCTAAACTGCAAGTATACTCACACCATTAGATGAATGGAAATAGACATCTGTTAGAAAACACCAACAAGTATGCCGAATGATATTCAGCGATTGCCATTGATTAGGATTACATTAATTGATGCGTCTTGCTGACAAAGTAACCTTTCAGTTACTGGCCCAACGCTCCTACCCGCCAGGCTACACATGCAGAACAGGTAGCCTACAGTGGCTTGCAAAAGTATTCACCCAACTTGGCTTTTTTCGTATTTTGTTGCCTTACAACATGGAATTAAAATAGATTTTGGGGGGGGGTTGTATCATTTGATTTACACAACATGCCTACCACTTTGAAGATGTAAAATATGTTTTATTGTGAAACAAACAAAAAAACAGAAACCTTGAGCATGCATAACTATTCACCTCCTAAAGTCAATACTTTGTAGAGTCACCTTTTGCAGCAATTACATCTGCAAGTCTCTTGGGGTATGTCTCTATAAGCTTGGCACATCTAGCCCCTGGGATTTTTGCCCATTCTTCAAGGCAAAACTGCTCCAGCTCCTTCAAGTTGGATGGGTTCTGCTGGTGTACAGCAATCTTTAAGTCATACCACAGATTCTCAATTGGATTGAGGTCTGGGCTTTGACTGGGCCATTCCAAGACATTTAAATGTTTCCACTTAAACCATTAGAGTGTTGCTTTAACAGTATGCTTAGGGTCATTGTCCTGCTGGAAGGTGAACCTCCGTTCCAGTTTCAAATCTCTGGAAGACTGAAACAGTCTTCAATTCTGACCAGTTTCCCAGTCCCTGCCGATGAAAAACATCCCCACAGCATGATGCTACCACCACCATGCTTCACTGTGGGGATGGTGTTCTCGGGGTGATGAGAGGTGTTGGGTTTGCGCCAGACATAGCGTTTTCCTTGATGGCCAAAAGCTCAATTTTATCTGACCAGAGTACCTTCTTCCATATGTATGCGGAGTCTCCCACATGGTTTTTGGCGAACACCAAACGTGTTTGCTTATTTTTTTCTTTAAGCAACAGCTTTTTTCTTCGCACTCTTCCGTAAACCCAGCTCTGTGGAGTGTACGGCTTAAAGTGGTTCTATGGACATATACTCCAATCTCCGCTGCGGAGCTTTGCAGCTCCTTTAGGGTTATCTTTGGTCTCTTTGTTGCCTCTCTGATTAATGCCCTCCTTGCCTGGTCCGTGAGTTTTGTTGGGCGGCCCTCTCTTGGCAGGTTTGTTGTGTTGCCATATTCTTTCCATTTTTTAATAATGGATTTAATGGTTCTCCGTGGGATGTTCAAAGTTTCTGATATTTTTTTATAACCCAACCCTGATCTGTACTTCTCCACAACTTTGTCCCTGACCTGTTGGAGAGCTCCTTGGTCTTCACGGTGCTGCTTGCTTGGTAGTGCCCCTTGCTTAGTGGTTTTGCAGACTCTGGGGCCTTTCAGAACAGGTGTGTATATACTGAGATCATGTGACAGATCATATGACACTTAGATTGCACACAGGTGGACTTTATTTAAATAATTATGTGACTTCTGAAGGTAATTGGTTGCACCAGATCTTATTTAGGGGCTTCATAGCAAAGGGGGTGAATACATATGCACGCCCAACATTTCCGTTATTTATGTTTTAGAAATAAAAAATTTTTCATTTAACTTCACAAATTTGGAATATTTTGTGTATGTCCATTATATGAAATCCAAATCCAAATCCATTTAAATTACAGGTTGTAATGCAACAAAATAGGAAAAACGCTAAGGGGGATGAATACTTTTGCAAGGCACTATACAATATAATACATGAGTTGAATTAAAACATGTTTTACACCCTAGTTGTTTTTATTTTTTATTATTATTTATTTATATATATATATATATTAGGCGTAGATCAGCTTTAATAGTGCAGATAGATTGTAGATTCCGTCAATGTAATTGTCTGCATAATTTCCAATCCCCCCATATATTTTTATAAATATATACACACATATACAGTGGGGAGAACAAGTATTTGATACACTGCCGATTTTGCAGGTTTTCCTACTTACAAAGCATGTAGAGGTCTGTAATTTTTATCATAGGTACACTTCAACAAAAATCCAGAAAATCACATTGTATGATTTTTAAGTAATTAATTAGCATTTTATTGCATGACATAAGTATTTGATACATCAGAAAAGCAGAACTTAATATTTGGTACAGAAACCTTTGTTTGCAATTACAGAGATCATACGTTTCCTGCAGGTCTTGACCAGGTTTGCACACACTGCAGCAGGGATTTTGGCCCACGCCTCCATACAGACCTCCAGATCCTTCAGGTTTCGGGGCTGTCGCTGGGCAATACGGACTTTCAGCTCCCTCCAAAGATTTTCTATTGGGTTCAGGTCTGGAGACTGGCTAGGCCACTCCAGGACCTTGAGATGCTTCTTATGGAGCCACTCCGTAGTTGCCCTGGCTGTGTGTTTTGGGTCGTTGTCATGCTGGAAGACCCAGCCACGACCCATCTTCAATGCTCTTACTGAGGGAAGGAGGTTGTTGGCCAAGATATCACGATACATGGCCCCATCCATCCTCCCCTCAATACGGTGCAGTTGTCCTGTCCCCTTTGCAGAAAAGCATCCCCAAATAATGATGTTTCCACCTCCATGCTTCACGGTTGGGATGGTGTTCTTGGGGTTGTACTCATCCTTCTTCTTCCTCCAAACACGGCGAGTGGAGTTTAGACCAAAAAGCTTATTTTTGTCTCATCAGACCACATGACCTTCTCCCATTCCTCCTCTGGATCATCCAGATGGTCATTGGCAAACTTCAGACGGGCCTGGACATGCGCTGGCTTAAGCAGGGGGACCTTGCGTGCGCTGCAGGATTTTAATCCATGACTGCGTAGTGTGTTACTAATGGTTTTCTTTGAGACTGTGGTCCCAGCTCTCTTCAGGTCATTGACCAGGTCCTGCCGTGTAGTTCTGGGCTGATCCCTCACCTTCCTCATGATCATTGATGCCCCACGAGGTGAGATCTTGCATGGAGCCCCAGACCGAGGGTGATTGACCGTCATCTTGAACTTCCATTTTCTAATAATTGCGCCAACAGTTGTTGCCTTCTCACCAAGCTGCTTGCCTATTGTCCTGTAGCCCATCCCAGCCTTGTGCAGGTCTACATTTTTATCCCTGATGTCCTTACACAGCTCTCTGGTCTTGGCCATTGTGGAGAGGTTGGAGTCTGTTTGATTGAGTGTGTGGACAGGTGTCTTTTATACAGGTAACGAGTTCAAACAGGTGCAGTTAATACAGGTAATGAGTGGAGAACAGGAGGGCTTCTTAAAGAAAAACTAACAGGTCTGTGAGAGCCGGAATTCTTACTGGTTGGTAGGTGATCAAATACTTATGTCATGCAATAAAATGCAAATTAATTACTTAAAAATCATACAATGTGATTTTCTGGATTTTTGTTTTAGATTCCGTCTCTCAGAGTTGAAGTGTACCTATGATAAAAATTACAGACCTCTACATGCTTTGTAAGTAGAAAAACCTGCAAAATCGGCAGTGTATCAAATACTTGTTCTCCCCACTGTATATATATATACATTAAATTAAATCAAATCAAATCAATTTTAATTGTCACATGCACGTGTTTAGCAGATGTGATTGCGGGTGTAGCAAAATGTTTGTGCTTCTAGCTCCGACAGTGCAGTAATATCTAACAAGTAATATCTAACAATTTCACAACATATACCTTATACACACAAATCTAAGTAAGGAATGGAATTTAAGAATATACAGTTGAAGTCGGAAGTTTACATACACTTAGGTTGGAGTCATTCAAACTCGTTTTTCAGCCACTCCACAAATGTCTTGTTAACAGACTATAGTTTTGGCAAGTCGGTTAGGACATCTACTTTGTGCATGACACAAGTAATTTTTCCAACAGTTGTTTACAGACAGATTATTTCACTTATAGTTCACTGTATCACAATTCCAGTAGGTCAGAAGTTTACATACACTAAGTTGACTGTGCCTTTAAACAGCTTGGAAAATTCCAGAAAATGATGTCATGGCTTTAGAAGCTTCTGATAGACTCATTGACATCATTTGAGACAATTGGAGGTGTACCTGTGGATGTATTTCAAGGCCTAACTTCAAACTCAGTGCCTCTTTGCTTGACATCATGGGAAAATCTAAAGAAATCAGCCAAATATTGCAGACCTCCACAAGTCTGGTTCATCCTTGGGAGCAATTTTCAAACATTTGAAGGTACCACGTTCATCTGTACAAACAATAGTACGCAAGTATAAACACCATGGGACCACGCAGCTGTCATACCGCTCAGGAAGGAGACGCGTTCTGTCTCCTAGAGATTAACGTACTTTGGTGCGAAAAGTGCAAATCAATCCCAGAACAACAGCAAAGGACAATGTGAAGATGCTGGAGGAAACAGGTACAAAAGTATCTATATCCACAGTAAAACGAGTCCTATATCGACATAACCTGAAAGGCCGCTCAGCAAGGAAGAAGCCACTGCTCCAAAACCGCCATAAAAAAGACAGACTACGGTTTGCAACTTCACATGGGGACAAAGATCTTACTTTTTGAAGAAATGTCCTCTGGCCATAATGACCACCGTTATGTTTGGAGGAAAAAGGGGGTTGCTTTCAAGTCGAAGAACACCATCCCAACCGTGAAGCACGGGGGTGGCAGCATTCTGCTGTGGGGGTGCTTTGCTGCAGGAGGGACTGGTGCACTTCACAAAATAGATGGCATCATGAGGAAGGAAAATTATGTGGATATATTGAAGTCTCAAGACATCAGTCAGGAAGTTAAAGGTTGGTCGCAAATGGGTCTTCCAAATGGACAATGACCCCAAGCATACTTCTAAAGTTTTGGCAAAATGGCTTAAGGACAACAAAGTCAAGGTATTGGAGTGGCCATCACAAAGCCCTGACCTCAATCCTATAGAAAATGTGTGGGCAGAACTGAAAAAGCGTGTGCGAGCAAGGAGGCCTACAAACCTGACTCAGTTACACCAGCTCTGTCAGGAGGAATGGGCCAAAATTCACCCAACTTATTGTGGGAAGCTTGTGGAAGGCTACACGAAACGTTTGACCCAAGTTAAACAATTTAAAGGCAATGCTACCAAATACTAATTGAGTGTATGTACACTTCTGACCCACTGGGAAGGTAATGAAAGAAAGAAAAGCTGAAATAAATCATTCTCTCTACTATTATTCTGACATTTCACATTCTTAAAATAAAGTGGTGATCCTAACTGACCTAAGACAATCATTATTACTATGATTACATGTCAAGGATTGTGAAAAACTGAGTTTAAATGTATTTGGCAAAGGTGTATGTACATTTCTGACTTCAGCTGTACATACATATACACATACATACATTTTAAAAATATATTTTCCTTTATTAATTTCCCTTAACCCTGCCTACCCCTCTCCTAATTTGAGTAAACTAATGGACAACAACACTTAGGTTTCTACTTCCAGCTTATACATACTATTTTCATTTTACGGACACAATGACGTTACAACAGTTATCTTTTGTTTGTTTTTAATCCCATCCTTCAGCTACCCCCAACCCCTCCCATCCATCTCCGAAGCCCATCCAGCTTGATTTCTACTTTGCCATATATTTTTAACAGTGCTGTTTCACAAAAGTTCCGAACCCATATACGTTTTACGGACACAGCATATTTTACAGTAATTATTTTGTTGTTTTTAATCCCACCCTTCAGCTCCACTCAACCCCTCCCATCTATCCGCCAACACCATCCATTTTTTATTTCTATTTGTCATATATTTTTCAACTGTGCTGTGATGTTTCACAAAAGTTCTGAACCTTTATACTCTCATAGTTTATACAGATTGTAAATTAAAGATAAACAGTTTTGCTAAAAGTATTATTATATTATTGATTGACTGACTATGACTTTTCAAATCACCCAGTAATGCTATCTGCAGAGCTAGCTCCAGGTAAATGTTGCATTTCTTCAACCATTCCTGGACCTGCGACCAAAAACAAGCTACGTATGGACAGTACCAAAACACATGATCTAATGATTCTGTCTCTTCGCAGCAAAATCTGCAGAGCTGGGATGGTTGTATCCCCCATATATATAACATTATATTGGTTGCAAGAATTTTGTATAATTATTTAAATTGAAAGATTCTAAGTTTTGAATCCGGCATTGTTTTGCGCATCAGTTCACAAACCATGTGCCATGGAATCGGTACATCGAACATGTCTTCCCAACTATTTTGCAATCTATATGGCACAGCTGTCAATTTTTTGGTCCTTAAATGAAACTGGTATACTTTTTTATTTATCACAATTTTCTTTACACCCTAGTTAATGAGTTGTCCATAATCCATGAGTTAATGTCGTCACAGATCACGTGACATAAAACACTACCTTTTTTCCTTACATTAATGACATTTATGACAGTGTTATTTGTAATTATTAAGCATTTAACAATTGAATTAGAACATTGAACTTAAACCCTGTACGAATCATGGATCTTGGAGATATCGGAAAATGCATTGTATGTGTAACTATGCCTACGTAACGTTTCATTATGTTTTGCCGTGAAAACAGTCTTCATGGGCACACATCCAAAATAATGTAGGCCAATGCCATTGCAAAATCGAATGCTTCTAACCGAAAGAGTCAACTATAGGCCTACTGTCATTAATGTATACTTGTTAGATGGATTGGATGAGCATTCGTGTCTAGCTGTAGGCTAGTTGTCTAGGGAAATTGTCGGCCATCATCAGATGATCCAAGAAAGAAAACAAATATTGATAGAAAATAATCAAGCTAAATGGCCTACTTTCTTTGGCCAAGGACTGCACAGAGAACACCAATACCGTGCGCACCTGAAAAACAAAGCAATGAGCACTCTAAACAGCACACTGACAAAAGCAAACAATGATAAATGAATGAATAAATCTAATGCATTGGAATAAAGGCCATTTTAATTAAGGATGCAGGGCAAACTAATGGCGAAAAATGAAGTACAAAGGAAAATCTATGTATTTAAAGAAGCTCATCTGAGGTCGAAATTCAGCCCTACTGAGTGGACAGCGCCACCACATACAGTCGGGAGAACAAGTATTTGATACACTGCCGATTTTGCAGGTTTTCCTAATTACAAAGCATGTAGAGGTCTGTAATTTTTATCATAGGTACACTTCAACTCTGGGAGACGGAATCTAAAACAAAAATCCAGAAAATCAAATTGTATGATTTTTAAGTAATTAATTTGCATTTTATTGCATGACATAAGTATTTGATCACCTACCAACCAGTAAGAATTCCGGCTCTCACAGACCTGTTAGTTTTTCTTTAAGAAGCCCTCCTGTTCTCCACTCATTACCTGTATTAACTGCACCTGTTTGAACTCGTTACCTGTATAAAAGACACCTGTCCACACACTCAATCAAACAGACTCCAACCTCTCCACAATGGCCAAGACCAGAGAGCTGTGTAAGGACATCAGGGATAAAATTGTAGACCTGCACAAGGCTGGGATGGGCTACAGGACAATAGGCAAGCAGCTTGGTGAGAAGGCAACAACTGTTGGCGCAATTATTAGAAAATGGAAGAAGTTCAAGATGATGGTCAATCACCCTCAGTCTGGGGCTCCATGCAAGATCTCACCTCATGAGGCATCAATGATCATGAGGAAGGTGAGGGATCAGCCCAGAACTACACGGCAGGACCTGGTCAATGACCTGAAGAGAGCTGGGACAACAGTCTCAAAGAAAACCATTAGTAACACACTACGCCGCCATGGATTAAAATCCTGCACCGTGTTTGGAGGAAGAAGAAGGATGAGTACAACCCCAAGAACACCATCCCAACCGTGAAGCATGGAGGTGGAAACATCATTCTTTGGGGATGCTTTTCTGCAAAGGGGACAGGACGACTGCACCGTATTGAGGGGAGGATGGATGGGGCCATGTATCGCGAGATCTTGGCCAACAACCTCCTTCCCTCAGTAAGAGCATTGAAGATGGGTCGTGGCTGGGTCTTCCAGCATGACAACGACCCGAAACACACAGCCAGGGCAACTAAGGAGTGGCTCCGTAAGAAGCATCTCCAGGTCCTGGAGTGGCCTAGCCAGTCTCCAGACCTGAACCCAATAGAACATCTTTGGAGGGAGCTGAAAGTCCGTATTGCCCGGCGACAGCCCCGAAACCTGAAGGATCTGGAGAAGGTCTGTATGGAGGCGTGGGCCAAAATCCCTGCTGCAGTGTGTGCAAACCTGGTCAAGACCTACAGGAAACGTATGATCTCTGTAATTGCAAACAAAGGTTTCTGTACCAAATATTAAGTTCTGCTTTTCTGATGTATCAAATACTTATGTCATGCAATAAAATGCAAATTAATTACTTAAAAATCATACAATGTGATTTTCTGGATTTTTGTTTTAGATTCCGTCTCTCACAGTTGAAGTGTACCTATGATAAAAATTACAGACCTCTACATGCTTTGTAAGTAGGAAAACCTGCAAAATTGGCAGTGTATCAAATACTTGTTCTCCCCACTGTATAAATAAATGTTTTAAACCATGACAGAGAGGTGGGGGTGTTCATTTAATTGTAAGCTTTTATTTTCATATTTACCACTGTATGGTTAAATTAACATTATTTAGAGACCAAAGTTTGACTTTTGTTGCATTTAGGGGAGCTAACGTCTCATTCAAGGGAGCTGAACCCCCTGGCTCCCATGTAATTCGCACCACGCACAGCTGTCTCTGCTAAAGTGGATTTACGATAGAAGGGTTTTACGGGCTGCCTAGTTTGCTCCCCGAAATCATTGCAAACACACCAGCCTGTCAACTTTATATGCATGTGTGTGTGCGTATGTCACGCCCTGGCTCTGGGGACTTGTATATGTTGAGCCAGGGTGTTAGTTTCTATGTGTTTGTTTCTGGGTGTTAGGTTCTATGTTTCGTTTTCTATGTTCTTGTTCTAGTTTATGTGTTTCTATGTTGGCCGGGGTGGTTCCCAATTAGAGACAGCTGTGGCTCGTTGTCTCTGATTGGGAACCATACTTAGGCAGCCTGTTGTGCACTTGTCTTTTGTGGGATCTTGTTCCGTAAGGTTTGTTTTGGTGTTTAACCTAGGACTTCACGTATTGTTTTGTTGTTTTGTTTTTGTGGAAAGTACTTATTAAAATAATGTACGCATATCACGCTGCGCCTTGGTCCGGTTCCTTCGACGATCGTGACAGAAGATCCCACCATACAAGGACCAAGCAGCGTGTGCAGGAGCAAACGCCGGGTAAGGAGCTGGAGAGGTTGGCGATGGCCCAGGTGGGCCAATGGTGGTCCTGGGAGGACATGTTCGCGGGCAAAGGGCCATGGGCTAAAGTTAAAGCCCTGGCGAGAGAGGAGGTACGGCGCCAACAGTGTCGTCGTCGGACAGGCGAGAGGCAACCCCAATAAATGTTTTTTGGGGGGCACACGGCATGGACGACGGGGCTGCTGGAGGCAGCTACAGGGCGAGATTGTGGACTAGGAGAGAAGGCCACCAGGTTACGAGGGCCATTGGTCATTAGAGGGAAGGAGAGTGTAGAGGCACGGCGAGAGGTACTGGGGTGTGTTACCAGTCCGGTCCGGCCCGTTCCTGATCCCCGCACAAGGCCAGTGGTGTGTGTTCCCAGTACGGTCCGGCCTGTTCCTGTCCCTCGCACCAAGCCTGTGATGCGCGTCGCCAGCCCGGCCCGGCCTGTTCCTGCCCCTCGCACCAAGCCTGTGGTGCGCTTCGCCAGCCCAGCCCGGCCTGTTCCTGCCCCTCGCACCAAGCCTGGGGTGCGCGTCGTCGGCCCGGCCTGTTCCTGCCCCTCGCACCAAGCCTGGGGTGCGCGTCGCCAGCCCGGCCCGGCCTGTTCCTGTCCCTCGCACCAAGCCTGTGGTGCGCGTCGCCAGCCCGGCCCGGCCTGTTCCTGCCCCTCGCACCAAGCCTGTGGTGCGCGTCGCCAGCCCGGCCCGGCCTGTTCCTGCCCCTCGCAACAAGCCTGTGGTGTGCGTCGCCTGCCCGGCCCGGCCTGTTCCTGCCCCTCGCACCAAGCCTGTGGTGCGCGTCGCCAGCCCGGCCCGGCCTGTTCCTGTCCCTCGCACCAAGCCTGTGGTGCGCGTCGCCAGCCCGGTCCGGCCTGTTCCTGCTCCCCGCACCAAGCCAGTGGTGCGCGTCGCCAGCCCGGTCCGGCCTGTTCCTGCTCCCCGCATCAAGCCAGTGGTGCACGTCGTCAGCCCTGTCCGGCCCGTTCCTGCTCCCCGCACCAAGCCAGTGGTGCGCGTCGTCAGCCCGGTCCGGCCCGTTCCTGCCCCCCGCACCAAGCCAGTGGTGCGCGTCGCCAGCCCGGCCCGGCCTGTTCCTGCTCCTCGCACCAAGCCTACGGTGCACGTCGCCAGCCCGGCCTGTTCCTGCCCCTCGCACCAAGCCTACGGTGCGTGTCGCCAGCCCGGCCCGGCCTGTTCCTGCCCTTCGCACCAAGCCTACGTTGTGCGTCGCCAGCCCGGCCCGGCCTGTTCCTGCCCCTCGCACCAAGCCTACGGTGCGCGTCGCCAGCCCGGCCCGGTCTGTTCCTGCCCTTAGCACCAAGCCTACGGTGTGCGTCGCCAGCCCGGCCCGGCCTGTTCCTGCCACTCGCACCAAGCCTACGGTGTGCGTCGCCAGCCCGGCCCGGCCTGTTCCTGCTCCTCGCACCAAGCCTACGGTGCGCGTCGCCAGCCCGGCCCGGCCTGTTCCTGCCCCTCGCACCAAGCCTACGGTGCGCGTCGCCAGCCCGGCCCGGCCTGTTCCTGCCCTTCGCACCAAGCCTACGTTGTGCGTCGCCAGCCCGGCCCGGCCTGTTCCTGCCCCTCGCACAAAGCCTACGGTGCGCGTCGCCAGCCCGGCCCGGTCTGTTCCTGCCCTTAGCACAAAGCCTACGATGTGCGTCGCCAGCCCGGCCCGGCCTGTTCCTGCCACTCGCACCAAGCCTACGGTGTGCGTCGCCAGCCCGGCCCGGCCTGTTCCTGCCACTCGCACCAAGCCTACGGTGTGCGTCGCCAGCCCGGTCCGGCCCGTTCCTGCTCCACGCACCAAGCCAGGGGTGCGAGTCGTCAGCCCGGTCAGGCCCGTTCCTGCTCCACGCACCAAGCCAGGGGTGCGAGTCGTCAGCCCGGTCCGGCCCGTTCCTGCTCCACGCACCAAGCCAGGGGTGCGAGTCGTCAGCCCGGTCCGGCCCGTTCCTGCTCCACGCACCAAGCCAGGGGTGCGCATCGTCAGCCCGGTCCGGCCCGTTCCTGCTCCACGCACCAAGCCAGGGGTGCGCGTCGTCAGTCCGGCACAACCCGTGCCTGGGTCACCGGTGCCTGGTCAGGTACCGGTCAGCTGCTCCACACCGGAGCTTAAGCAATCCGCTCCTACGATGTCCAGTCCAGCTCCAGCCAGCGGGGCCAGACTGGACCAGGGGCTTTACGGGGGGATTATTGGAGGGTGGTGGGCGAGCCGGGAGCCGGAACCGCCTCCGAGGAGGAATGCCCACCCAGCCCTCCCCTGTTGGGTCTATGTTGAGGCGCGGTCGCAGTCCGCGCCTTTAGGGGGGGGTACTGTCACACCCTGTCTCTGGGACTCTATATGTTGAGCCAGGGTGTGTATATTCTATGTGTTGTGTTTCTATGTCGGGATTCTAGTTTTGTATTTCTGTGTTGGCCAGAGTGGTTCCCAATCAGAGGCAACGAGTGTCAGCTGTTGCTGGTTGTCTCTGATTGGGAGCCATATTTATACAGGCTGTTTTCCCACAATAGTTGTGGGATCTTGTTCCAGTTGGTTTGTTCCTTTTGGTCTGTACCGTAGGACTGCACGTATCGTTTGTTGTTTTGTTCGAGGGTTTACTCTCTTTAAATAAATATGTTTGCCTGCAACGCTGCGCCTTGGTCTACTCCGTCTAACGATCGTGACATGAGTATGAGGGGGGAGTTTAAATACAATTCTTACAAGCTTGTTTGGCTGGTAGCTTACTCTATAGATGTATGGGGCTGCTGGTGAACCATGATGTGCAGGCATAATCAAAGTGACACTGGACTAGCGCACTAGCTAGGTTTCCATCCAATTGGCGACAGATTTTCATGCTAGTATTCTAAAATCTTCATAAAAACAACATGCCATTTCAGAATTTCCTTTAGGAGAAATTCATGACAACATTACTGGGAAGATTTTAATTTACCGGACATTTGAGAAATTTACCGGACATCCATATGCATTCAGATCCGACCTGGCGCAACCAGCGTCATCAATAAATGAATGATATTGGCCAAATCGGGCACATTTATGTGTCCTTAAAAAGTCTATAACAAATTACAAAAACACTATTCCTTGTGTTTCGATGTGTAGCATATGCAACTTTATAGCCACATTTATTTGTATTGGTTTTTAGGCTACTTTCCTAAAACAATAATTGTCCACCTCATGGTTCAGCTGTCAGAGATTTGAGCACTACATGTATCAGGGCATTGCATGCCTATAGGCTTAGATGTCTACTGAATGATATTGACATTTTAATAAATATATATAGCCTATATAAAGGAAGAGTAGCTTAGGTCTAACCTCAGCGAGATAGAGGGAGATAGAGATATGCCGATGGCATGCTATAACACCGACATGCATTTCTTTATGTCAGATGGCTACTGCTATACAGATATAGACATACCGAAGGAGGGTAATTCGTTAATTTCTATCAGAATATTTTGTATAAAGATAAGCATTATATTGTTAGATTATAGGAGTAACTCTGGTAGGCCTGAAACAGTCTTCCTCACCTCAAGATCAACTGTTGGAGTCAGTTGGAGCGCCGGGGCACACTGCCTTCATATCATCGGCCTGCAGTAGCTAAAGCTTAATAATAGCCACACCAAACCAAACCTTCACAAACGTTTCTACACTTTATTAGGATAATATCAAAAGTAAGTCAAGCCATTGTTTACAGGGAAAATACGAGCAGAAGAGCAAACATAAACCAGGGAAAAAACGCATTACCCTCCCCTGTGCCCTATAAAAAACCACACAACCCTCCCCAAAGCAAAAAAGAAAGTTTGACAACCCTCCCCTATTTTGCACCACCCCTCCCCCAGTAAATTTTGATTCGTCCCTAATTGATCATGATGAACGAATACCAAATCCGTCTGACAAATTGACGTTCAATAATGAGTCAAGCCATTCCCACCATCAACAATGTCATGTGCAGAACTCATAATGACAGAGGTTAATGCAGCTGCCTGTAATGCTTACAGCTCTACCTCCAGTTACTACTAGAGGAATGAGCACTGTGCTCAACAATGACTGGTTACAGCTCTACCTCTAGTTACTGCTAGAGGAATGAGCACTGTGCTCAACAATGACTGGTTACAGCTCTACCTCTAGTTACTGCTAGAGGAATGAGCACTGTGCTCAACAATGACTGGTTACAGCTCTACCTCCAGTTACTGCTAGAGGAATGAGCACTGTGATCAACAATGACTGGTTACAGCTCTACCTCTAGTTACTGCTAGAGGAATGAGCACTGTGCTCAACAATGACTGGTTACAGCTCTACCTCTAGTTACTGCTAGAGGAATGAGCACTGTTCTCAACAATGACTGGTTACAGCTCTACCTCCAGTTACTGCTAGAGGAATGAGCACTGTTCTCAACAATGACTGGTTACAGCTCTACCTCCAGTTACTGCTAGAGGAATGAGCACTGTGCTCAACAATGACTGGTTACATCTCTACCTCCAGTTACTGCTAGAGGAATGAGCACTGTTCTCAACAATGACTGGTTACATCTCTACCTCCAGTTACTGCTAGAGGAATGAGCACTGTTCTCAACAATGACTGGTTACATCTCTACCTCCAGTTACTGCTAGAGGAATGAGCACTGTGCTCAACAATGACTGGTTACAGCTCTACCTCCAGTTACTGCTAGAGGAATGAGCACTGTGCTCAACAATGACTGGTTACAGCTCTACCTCCAGTTACTACTAGAGGAATGAGCACTGTGCTCAACAATGACTGGTTACAGCTCTACCTCCAGTTACTACTAGAGGAATGAGCACTGTGCTCAACAATGCCTGGTTACAGCTCTACCTCCAGTTACTACTAGAGGAATGAGCACTGTTCTCAACAATGACTGGTTACAGCTCTACCTCCAGTTACTACTAGAGGAATGAGCACTGTGCTCAACAATGACTGGTTACAGCTCTACCTCCAGTTACTACTAGAGGAATGAGCACTGTGCTCAACAATGACTGGTTACAGCTCTACCTCCAGTTACTACTAGAGGAATGAGCACTGTTCTCAACAATGACTGGTTACATCTCTACCTCCAGTTACTACTAGAGGAATGAGCACTGTGCTCAACAATGACTGGTTACAGCTCTACCTCCAGTTACTACTAGAGGAATGAGCACTGTTCTCAACAATGACTGGTTACAGCTCTACCTCCAGTTACTACTAGAGGAATGAGCACTGTGCTCAACAATGACTGGTTACAGCTCTACCTCCAGTTACTGCTAGAGGAATGAGCACTGTGCTCAACAATGACTGGTTACATCTCTACCTCCAGTTACTGCTAGAGGAATGAGCACTGTGCTCAACAATGACTGGTTACAGCTCTACCTCCAGTTACTACTAGAGGAATGAGCACTGTGCTCAACAATGACTGGTTACAGCTCTACCTCCAGTTACTGCTAGAGGAATGAGCACTGTGCTCAACAATGACTGGTTACATCTCTACCTCCAGTTACTGCTAGAGGAATGAGCACTGTTCTCAACAATGACTGGTTACAGCTCTACCTCCAGTTACTGCTAGAGGAATGAGCACTGTTCTCAACAATGACTGGTTACAGCTCTACCTCCAGTTACTGCTAGAGGAATGAGCACTGTGCTCAACAATGACTGGTTACAGCTCTACCTCCAGTTACTACTAGAGGAATGAGCACTGTGCTCAACAATGACTGGTTACAGCTCTACCTCCAGTTACTACTAGAGGAATGAGCACTGTGCTCAACAATGACTGGTTACAGCTCTACCTCCAGTTACTACTAGAGGAATGAGCACTGTTCTCAACAATGACTGGTTACAGCTCTACCTCCAGTTACTGCTAGAGGAATGAGCACTGTGCTCAACAACGCCTGCTAAGGTAGGTTAAAAATGACAAATACACAAAACAATGTTAAACATTAAGACACAACCACTGAAAATTGCTAATCAGAACTACTTACTACTTACACTTTTTATTTTTATTTTTATGAAGGTAAATTATTTAAGGGACCCTACATTTCTGTTCACTACAACAAGTAACTTTAATCGTTATAGTTCAGAATACATAATGAAATGTAGTGTCAAAAAGTTAATAAAACACAAAACAGTTAAGTATTTACAACATTAAAAAGATAACCATATGGGTGGTGATGTCTCTTTATTACTTTATTACTGAATACTGAAAAACTTTGAGTTGGGTTTCTTGAATGGTTCTAGGCAACAGGTTTCCACAAAAAATGTAGTTAGCAGAACTAATTACTTTTTACGGTGTAGAACAGCATGCAGGTTAGCCAGCGGTGAGGCAGTCAGGTAGACAGTGTTGTCGTTAGGGAGACAGACAGGTAGATACACCTGTGAGATACAGTCAGGTAGTCAGGCAGACTGTGCAGACAGTCAGATTGTTATCAGGCTCTGAGCACTGTGTGTTGTGAGTGCGAAAAGAAGATACAGGAGAACAGACTGTAAACAGTAGGTCTCTGAAACAGTCACACTTTGTTTGTACACACTGGGCTGAGGAGAGAGAGATTGTCTGTCTGTCTGTCTGTGTGTGTGTGCGTGTGCGAGTGCGTGCGTGTGTTTTCATACAGTGCAAACAGTACCATATGCCCAGCTTTATGTAGCTAAAGGTTTCCCTTATCATAGCAGTTCAGTGTGTGTGTGTGTGTGTGTGTGTGTGTGTGTGTGTGTGTGTATGTGTGTGTGTGTTCATACACAATTAACATTATGCAAACTAATGACTTGGAAATGAGTGAATAACCGGGAGTTGCATGACAGGACCATATGCCCGTATACTTTCTTTGAGAGAGCAGAATTATATCTCCACATCTGACTGGTGAGTTTATAGAGTGAGGGAGTGTGTGTGAGCTTTGTGTATGTGTGCCGGGGCCTTGAGCAAACACATGTGTGTATTAATGCCTTATCACATCCATCCGGCAAGGCACGCCTCTTTGATCCGACCCAGAGAAAAACATCCACCTATTGGATCTAGATACCAGTTGCATCAAACAGCTTAGATTTCCCCTTACCTGAGCGAATTGGGTAAGGGAGGTTTAAGGGAGCTGTGAAGCAACTCAAACGTTTCCTTTTAAGTAAGGGGCATTCGTGTTTTACAGTCCTTTCACCAGTGCATTGAGGAGGGGTCATATTTGAGTGACTCACCATGTCTCAGGTAGATGCTACAGTGAGTGTGAAACCTGCCTCTACCGTGGCACACTCTCACACCATGTCGAAAACACAGCTCCATGTTTTCAACATAGCTTCAAACGTGAGAGGCAGATAGGTCAACTATTTATGCCTGTGTTAAATTCTATTACCCCAAGTGATTCTGCCTTAGGTGGGATCTGAAGTGTGTGTGTGTGTGCAGCAGATGCCAGGAAAAGGGTCTTGTTTGAAGGTGAGTTCCAGAAAGATCAGAGGAGAGTCTGGAAAGTCCAGGATGACTCACCATGCTGTCATACTCACACTCACTCTCAACTGCAGAGCAAAGCATTAATAGACGAGAAACTGAGAGAAGGAGAGTGAGAGAGAGAGAGAGAGAGAGAGAGAGAGTGTGTGAGAGAGAGAGAGAGAGAGAGAGAGAGAGAGAGAGAGAGAGAGAGAGAGAAAAAAAGAGAGAGAGCGATATTATCAGTCATGTTCATGTAAGCTTTCCTCTTTCACCTCTGTCTTTGTCTTTTTTTAAACACACAGTAGTTTCAGTCAGAAAAAAATATCTTAAGATCCATAACAGACCCTTTCATGTTTGTTTCAGGGAGTTTTTCTCTTTGTGAGACGGAGAGATGATTGAGACTCACTCAAGTGATCTGATGTAATTTAAGTCTACACTGCATATACAGTAGTTAGTGTGGTATTTTTAGTGAGTCATATTTGAACATCAGATTTCCTAACAGAACAGATTCAAAGATAATGTTATGGCAGAGAGCAATACTGTTCTAATCTAAGTTTACAAAAACATGAAGTTGCCTGGTTCCAGAATTCGTCATTCCTCCAAAATCCTACTGTTAACCATTGGGGTGGGGGGATGCAAAACCGGCCTTAGATCAGTGTTATTACACTTCATATTCAAATTCCTCACCGTTTTTGTCTGCTGTGTCACTGAATGGACACATTTTAAAACACATCAAAAAGAAAAGATCTTTGAAATGGGACCACTTTAATATTTCTAACCAACAACTCTTTGATATCATAACCCCTTGAACATTTCAATGTGTGTGTGTGTGTTTAAACCAGAGCCCCTTGATGTAAAGCCTGCATCAGCAGAGAAGGGGTGGGTCCGTTCCTGTTATATTCAGCTTGCCAACTCTGTCAAGAAAGAGCGTATACATCCGGCTGTCCAGCTCTCTCCTGGGCCGTGAGAAGAACGGATGGACGTGGTCTCTCGTTTGAACTGGCTGGAAAAGACCAGAGGCAGCGAAGCAAAAAGAGAGGAGAAAGGAGTACCGGAGGTGTGGGTGAGAGCAGAGTGCATGTATCAGCCCAGCTGAGGCCAAAAACAGTTACACATACACACACTCTCTCTAATACTCAAGCATTCAGTCAAAAAAATGCACGCCAACACTCACCCCACAAACAAAGACACACGCATACACACAAGCACGCATACGAGTACACTTATGTACACACGCAAACAACATCCACATAGTCAAACACACACTAACATATACGTAGTTGACGTGGGTGTTACAATGTTTCACACAATCAATTTGCACGACTGGGAGCCTGCTGAGGTGATTCCTGTAAACAAGGACATGTAGTCCCCAACAGCAGTGGGTCATAAGGGACTCATAACAGTTACTGTCATGTGCTTAATGTCATCCTCAGGATGCTTCCTCTTCCCAGGCCAAACAACCAGCAGAGGCCTTTACCCACACTGAGACCCTGCTGATCACAAGGACAATATAAACAAACATGGACCGTTGCAGGAACATTTTCACCACCAGGAAATTGTTCCAAAATGACTCTACCCCACCCCTCTCCCCCATAGGCTTTTGTCCTGTGTTATCTGTCTCCAGAGGCCTTGAGGGTGCAGCGAGTCATTATGTTTCATAAACACAGACCCACTGGAGGTGACAGCTTCCCCTAACTCCTCTGGCTTGGTCTTGACATGGCTAGACACATCCCACTGGGCAGATACGTCAGTTCAACGTGTAGTTTTGATTTACATTTGGTTGAGTTGTTAACTAACATGTCATTGGATTTAGGTTCAAGGTTGGGTGAAAAAAATATGAAATTCCCTTACGTTAATGACTTTTTTCAAATCCAATCAGTTTTCCACATTGATTCAACGTCATCACATTGAATTTGGGGGTTGAAATTACATGGAAACAACGTTGATTCAACCTGTTTTCTGCCCAATGGGATGGTGCTAATCACCAGCAATAGATGGATGGTTGCATGATATGGGTCTCAGAGGGGTATTTTTACAGTTTTCCCCTCCCTCCCTCCCTCCCTCCCTCCCTCACTATTTTCTCCTTGTCTGTCTTAAGAGCTGCGGCAGCTGCCCCACGTGCGTGAAATCCTCAAATCCTTGGTGGACAGGTAGCACTACATGTGGGACATTAAAGGGCTCTCAGAGCTCTGCATCTCGGGTTACCAGCTGCACGCGACAGCTGCCCAGAAAAAGATCTGCTTTCATGTGGTTTTTATACTGTTGGTGATGGACGCGTAGTAAAAAGAAAGAATTGTTGCCCCCCTTTTTCGCCCAACCCGACTTATGAGTCAAGGACAATTTGACTGTCAGGGACAGAAGGAGAGTCCACTTATCTAACTGACACCAAGCGATGCACTCACTGACTAATCCAGTACACCACATTACCAGAAAGAAAAGCCTCCTCTCTGACTAAAACAGCTCTTACACTCCTCTTCTGGAGGGACAATCCACTGGGTATAATCTTTTCAAAAGGCAAGACTGCTCAAACAAATAGACTGCAACTTGGAAATAATACATGTAGTGTACCATGCTTTTGTAAAAGAGGTCCTTTAGTTATGTACAATGACATGGTTCAATTCAGTTTACACAGCATCTACCTCCTGTAAACATCTCGGTATCTTTCCCTTGGATAGTGAGATAAAGAGGAAAAGACAGGATGCTTCATCAGACAGGGTGCCCTTGTTACCCTGTGGAGGAGGGTAGTGGTGCAAACACACCCAGCATACGAGCCATACACTGAGCCTCATCTGATAGGGGCACAATACACTGTGTGTGTGTGTGTGTGTGTGTTTATGTCTGTGTCTGTAACAATATCGTCCTCTAACCTCCTAATCTCCTTCCCTCTGCAACTTCCTGTAGTGTCTTTGTGTGTCTGGCCCTGCCTGACAAGGAGGCTTTAAGATGCATGGAGAATAGGACCGTTGTCTGAGATGACTGTTGCTCAGGAGATAAGGACACAGATTGACATGAGGACATGGAGGACTTTGCTGATGCCACAGACAGTTGGTTTATGTAAGGGAAACAGACGTATCAGTGACAGTTGCTCATTGCATCTCCTGTCTGAGTTAATCTTTTATTTGTTTTATTGCAAACAGGAACAATTAAAGCCTGAGCCAATCATGTTGTCATCGTGTTTACCTCCCACTGGGCACACAGTGGTTGAATCAACGTTGTTTCCACGTCATTTCAATGCAATTGCATTGAACCATAGACGTTGAACCAATTCAATAGACGTTGAATTGGTGTCTGTGCCCAGTGGGTTTCTGTCTATTTGACATTTACCTGTATATATTTGCATATTTGCATATATTTTTGTATGATTGACTGGTTATGAAACTTGGGTTATCTGCATGACCCCAGATTGTTTTAACACAAAGCTAGGCATCAGCGATGGGAGCTAACAAGAATCTTTAGGTCTCCGGCAAGTTCATTTAAATGCGAGCGTAGCTCATCAAACCACCTCTGCTACAATCGTCATATCAGTGTGCAATGTTGCAAATCATTTCAGACACGTACTGCAGTAGCTGGGGACGTTATCTCCACATCCACCACAGACATTATATCACCGTTGGAGGGAAACATTCCCCACACCTGCCCAGGTGAGGTCACCTGTAAAACAGACAGAGATGTTAGTTACACACTCACCGGTGTTATCTGGATTCTTCATCAGATGACGGAAGATTGAAATGTAAGGTGGGACGGTTGTCTCTAACCACATAGCAATGAATAAAGGAAATGAATAGGCTTGAGCTTCTTGGTTTTGGTTGTATGGATAGACCGCTTGGTCAATGTTTTGGCAGAAAATGTCACTTTGTAAATAAGTTAATAAGTTGACCTTTATGATGACCCATTGCACATGCCTCTCTGTCTTCTTTAACTCACTGTTCACTTCTACATTGTGAACAATGACATCACTGGGTCTTGCTGCTATTACCATTTGTACAAAGATAGCAACGTGTGTGTTTCTGCAGTCCTTCTTCCCTGTCCCTGGTGATCTTTCTTTCTGAGATCCTATCATATCTGAAATGCTGGAATGTAGTCTGGATATGAACTGTAGTAGTGGAATCTTGAACATTCTGAAATAGACAGGGACATTCGGAACCCAACCAGACACTGTATTACTGTCGGTGACCTGTGCTTGAAGTGAAAACAATGCATATTTATTGTATTTTCATGATCACAGGGCTCCCTTGCAAATGAGATCCTTGTCGCAATGGTTACCCTTCCTGTATAAAAAAAAAGTGTATATTTGTGCTCATGTTTGGGTGTATGTGTCTGTGCTTTCAGAACACTGCACTAAAATACCCTAATGCCTATTTAGCATGCCAGGGTTGACACAACATCTGTTCTTCACCTGCTTATCATTCATGCAACACGAGCCCTTATTGAAGTATATATATATTTGGTGGTTGTTCTCAGTGTAAAGCAGACCTCCTGTGAGTTTAGCTCTTATTGGCCCCCCATTCAGGACACGCATCAAAGCCCAGTGGTCTCAGCTACCTGTTGTGTCTCTGTGTGTGTGTGTAAATGTGTGTTTGTGTGTGTGTGTGTGTGTGTGTGTGTGTGAGTAAGTGAGTGATACGGTATTGTGTAAGTGGTGTTATAAGAGCATGGGGATACAAGCTGCTTGCGTCGACACTGTCTGGCTTGTGTGAGTGTGTATGTGTGCCTGGACATGTTCTCTTCCACAGCTGTGGGCGGGTAACCTGAACTCTCACATGTTACTGCCACTGGAGCAGACTGGTCACTGCACTGCTTCTTTACTGTGTGTGTGTGTGTGTGTGTGTGTGTGTGTGTGTGTGTGTGTGTGTGTGTGTGTGTGTGTGTGTGTGTGTGTGTGTGTGTGTGTGTGTGTGTGTGTGTGAGTAAGTGTGTGTGAGTATGTGTGTGTGAGTAAGTGTGCACGTGTTGGTTATGCTTGAGTGGGTACAGACTTGAGCTTGTGTTTATGTGTGCTTTTGTATGATGAACATATTGTATGGACAGCCTTATATTGAGATTACTTACCTGAAGGGATGTGTCAGATAATATTTCATATTTAACATTCCACCAGCACAGGTCAAATTCCTGCTCTCCGTAAACAGTCCAGTGAAGTAGACAGGATTAATAACAAATGTTACACAAGTTAGCAGGACAAAACCCTGCTGCTGACTCCCAGCATGCCTGCCTGCCTGCTGAAAAACTCCCTCCTGATGTGTGCTGTTTTTGTGAGGGACTTTTCTGTTCGCTCAGGCCTGATCTGATAATAATGATATTTGTGTGTGTGTTTGTTCTGTTGAATCTGAAGTGCCTTGGGAGTATTTTCCTCTTTTGTCCTTGTGACACATGAGGAATTCTAGTTGTCAAGCAAAATTAGGCGTTACAATAAGTCCCCACAGTCTTTTTGATCAATGTCACGCTTAAGAAATCGCTCAATAAAGCAGTTATTGGTTTTTTAACCATACTTTCCTTTTGATTTACTTGGGCTGCATTGTGCATAACATTAGTAGTAAACATTTCCCTCAAAAGCTTTTTCTTGTTCTTTGTACACACGTTCTGCACGGGGGGTTGAAAACATCCCTTCCAGACACAAGCTCTCTGTCCTCACACAAAATCAAGCTGGACAGCATCCAACCTGGACAGTAATGAGTACAATAGTGCTAGTAAACATTATCACCAAAGCTGGTGGGAGGAGTTATAGGAGGAAGGACTCATTGTAATAGCTGGACTGGAATTAATGGAACGGTATCAAACACATCAAACACATAGAAGCCATATGTTTGACTCCGTTCCATTTACTCCATTCCAGCCATTACAATAAGCCCATCCTCCTATAGCTCCTCCCACCAGCCTCCACTGCACCAAATACATTTTCTTGGAAACAACCCTTTTTACAAAGACATTTACTTGGGAACAACCCTTTTACAAAGACATTTTCTTGGAAACAACACTTTTACAAATACATTTTCTTGGAAACAACACTTTTAAGCACACAAACTCATAGTCTTTTACATGAGTACATCAAAGCTCCACCAACTGGACATTAAGTAAACATACGCTGACCTTTAACCTTCAAAGAAGAAAGGTTTCAAAGAGAATCTAACTAATAGGCCTTCATCTCTTCCCTACAGGTCGTTCTCCTGGGTATTTGTCTGTCTCTATTACTATAAGCAGAGACGACTGATGCCTATTGCATTTGAAGCCCAGACTTCTCTTCTGCACTGATACATTAAGAGTCTTTGCTCTGGAGGCTATTGTTTTGTTGTTCAGTGCACTGCGCTGGACATACCCCAAGAGACTTGCAGCTGAAATTGCTGTAAAAGGTGGCTCTACAAAGTATTGACTTTGGGGGGTGAATAGTTATGCACGCTCAAGGTTTCTGTTTTTTTGTCTTATTTCTTGTTTGTTTCACAATAAAACATATTTTGCATCATCAAAGTGGTAGGCATGTTGTGTAAATCAAATCATACAAACCCCCCAAAAATCAATTTTAATTCCAGGTTGTAAGGCAACAAAATAGGAAAAATGCCAAGGGGGGGGGGGTGAATACTTTCGCAAGCCACTGGAGCTCTGAATTTGCTGATAGCTACTTTATTGTGGAAAAATGTACTTACTATGACTGTGATATGTGGTTGTCCCACCTAGCTACTGTATCTTAAGATATAAGTCGCTCTGGATAAGAGCATCTGCTAAATGACTAAAATGTAAATGTATTGTCAAGTGATATGAATACTTTCTGAAGGCACTGTATATTAGGTTTTAACACCTCGGCAGACAACATACTGTATACCACACATTTGAATCATGTCAAGTTCATTACCAATAGAGTTCCATGCATAGCTAATGCTCCTTTGAAATGACCAATATTTATGGAATTTACAGGGGGCGGAGCAGCAGAATCTCGGAATGTGGTTCAGAAATAGAATGTGGATCAGAAACATCAAATTCAAATACACTACATGGCCAAAGGTATGTGGACTCGTCGAACATCTCATTCCAAAATCATGGTTATTAATATGGAGTTGGTCCCCCCTTTGCTGCTATAACAGCCTCCACTCTTCTGGGAACACTTTCCACTAGATGTTGGAACATTGCTGCGGGGACTTGCTTCCATTCAGCCACAAGACCATTAGTGAGGTCGGGCACTGATGTTGGGCGATTAGGCCTGGCTCGCAGTCGGCGTTCTAATTCATCCCAAAGGTGATAGATGGGGTTGAGGTCAGGGCTCTGTGCAGGCCAGTCAAGTTCTTCCACACTGATCTCGAAAAGGCATTTCTGTATGGACTTGTGCACGGGGGCATTGTCATGCTGAAACAGGAAAGGGCCTGCTCCAAACTGTTGCCACAAAGTTGGAAGCACAGAATCATCTAGAATGTCATTGTATGCTGTAGCGTTAAGATTTCCCTTCAATGGAACTAAGGGGCCTAGTCCGAACCATGAAAAACAGCCCCAGGCCATTATCCGCCAAACCCAGATTCGTCCATCGGACTGCCAGATGGTGAAGCGAGAACGCGTTTCCACTGCTTAAGAGTCCAATGCTGGCGAGCTTTACACCACTCCAGCTGACACTTGGCATTGCGCGTGGTGATCTTAGGCTTGTGTGCGGCTGCTCGGCCATGGAAACCCATTTCATTAAGCTCCCGATGAACAGTTCTTGTGCTGAAGTGAGTGTTGCAACCGAGGACAGAGGATTTTTACGCGCTACACACTTCAGTCCTCATCGGCCCCGTTCTGTGCGTTTGTGTGGCCTACCACTTCACGGCTGAGCCGTTGTCGCTCCTAGACGTTTCCACTTCACAATAACAGCACTTACAGTTGACCGGAGCAGCTCTAACAGGACAGAAATTTTATGAACTGACTTGTTGGAAAGGTGGCATCCTATGACCGTGCCACGTTGAAAGTCACTGAGCTCTTCAGTATGGGCCATTCTACTGCCAATGTTTGTCTATGGAGATTACATGGCTGTGTGCTCGATTTTATACACCTGCAGCAACAGGTGTGGCTGAAATAGGGTGTCCACATACTTTTGGCCATGCACAAAAACATCTCAAACATCCCTATGGGCCCTGGTCTAAGTAGTTAACTACATAGGGAATAGGGTGGCATTTGGAACACCGCCACAGACTTCTCATCAAACACTGCCATCACAGAACAGAACTAAAGCCATGAGTCATCGTTCATTGGTCACATAAGAGGTCTATCTAACATAAGCGTTCATTAAGGATGACATGACATCATTGGTTTTTATAACTAAGTGCAAATTCTCTTGACAACAACCTCATAGACTACTCTGCATCACTGTGCTACTGTTGGAGTATGTATGGCCCTGAATACTGTTTACTGTAAATCAGAGCTAGGTGAAACCTGGTCCAGGGGACCCGCAGCGGTTCAACTAACCCTGCTTAAACTGCAACAAGATCTCATGGTTTTACCAATTTGACATCAGATTCTGACGTTAATCCACGTTACTTTAAACATCAAATTTCGAAGTTGCTCCACCCTGGGTTGACTCCTTCTCAGCAGCAACATTTCGTTTCTCAAAAGGTTACATTTGGTAGTTAAGTGTTAAGGTTTTAAATAGGGTTAACACATTAAGTGTAGGCATTCATTCCGAATGATTAAGGTAAGGCTTGAAGTTTTGAATAGGGTTGAAACAAAATGAAAAATAACATTTGTGTCTAGCACTGGGATTGAACACACTTTCGGATCCAGATTAATGGGATTAGCCTGCTGGTCATAGAGCTCACTGGTGCCCCTAGTGGCAGATTTTGAAGGCATTTCACGAAATCCTCAGGACTTGGAAAGTCGTCCAATTTCAAAGTCAATCTAGAGTGATCTGCCTTTAAACTAACCATGGTTTAGATATAGGACCAGAATTAGTTAATGAGACTGTTGCACACATTGTAGCACTTCCTGTTTCAAAAAGAGAGACTTACATTGACTTTTGCACATTACAAACATGAGACATTAAGAGACAGAAATAGCATGTAGTTTCCATTTTGGCTGCAGAGGAGAGTGTGACAGTTGAGAGGTCAGTGTGATGTCACTTCCTGGTGACGGCCCAGCGTTCTTCTGACTTCTTGTCACAGAGTTTCTAAACCAAGAGGTGCAACATCGCAAGACTTCCGGGAACGCTTGCGAAACAGACCAAGAAGACCAGGCCGGAGTTTGTGGTTTGAGAAGTTAATGAGAGACGTACAAATTATTACAAAGTTATTAATTTTCTCTAAATCAATTTTCAGTTGGGCGCGAGATGATGACTTCAGACCCGACTGTCAGACCCGACTGTCATACTGTACTTTCTTTCTTCTTCTTTTTCTTCTTTTGAATGTACAAACAGACAGAAAATGTCAGTCACTAAATAATGAAAATAAAGGTTAAAGGGATACTTTGTGATTTTGGCAATGGCCATGTATCGACTTCCCCAGAGTCAGATGAACTCATGGATACAATTTGTATGTCTCTGCATCCAGTATGAGGGAAATTAGAGGTAATTTCGTGAGCCAATGCTAACTAGCGTTAGTGTTATTACTGGAAGTCTATGGTATCTACTAGCATGCTAGCAGTTACCATAGACTTCAGGTCATTATGCTAAAGCTAGTTAGAAATTGCGCTAACGCTAATTAGCAATTGTGCAAACGCTTGTTAGGAACTTCTTTCAAACTGCAAGCAGAGACATAAAAATGGTATCCAATATCCTGACTCTGGATATTATTATTTTTTTTACAATTCTGGAGAAGTTAGAGCTCACTAGGAAGTGACATCACACTAACCTCTCACGTCTTAAACTCTCCTCTGCAGCCAAAATGGAAGCCACATGCTATTTCTCTCTTAATTTGTTATATTTTTAAAGGTTGTGATGTGCAAAAGTGCAATGTAAGTCTCAAAATAGTGAAATAACATTGTTAACTACAGTGCCTTGCAAAAGTATTCATCCCCCTTGGCGTTTTTCCTATTTTGTTGCATTACAACCTGTAATTTAAATAGATTTTTATTTGGATTTCATGTAATGGACATACACAAAATAGTCCAAATTGGTGAAGTGAAATAAAAAAAATAACTTGTTTAAAAAAAAATAATAATGGAAAAGTGGTGCGTGCATATGTATTCACCCCGTTTGCTATGAAGCCCCTAAATAAGATCTGATGCAACCAATTACCTTCAGAAGTCACATAGTTAGTTAAGTAAAGTCCACCTGTGTGCAATCTAAGTGTCACATGATCTGTCTCAGTATATATACACCTGTTCTGAAAGGCCCCAGAGTCTGCAACACCACTAATTAAAAAATGGTAAGAATATGGCACCAAAACAAACCTGCCAAGAGAGGGCCGCCCACCAAAACTAACGGACCAGGCAAGGAGGGCATTAATCAGAGAGGCAACAAAGAGACCAAAGATAACCCTGAAGGAGCTGCAAAGCTCCACAGCGGAGATTGGAGTATCTGTCCATACGACCACTTTAAGCCGTACACTCCACAGAGCTGGGCTTTACGGAAGAGTGGGCAGAAAAAAAACATTGCTTAAAGAAAAAAATAAGCAAACACGTTTGGTGTTCGCCAAAAGACATGTGGGAGACTGCCCAAACATATGGAAGAAGGTACTCTGGTCAGATGAGACTAAAATTGAGCTTTTTGGCCATCAAGAAAAACACTATGTCTGGCACAAACCCAACACCTCTCATCACACCGAGAACACCATCCCCACAGTGAAGCATGGTGGTGGCAGCATCATGCTGTGGGGATGTTTTTCAGCGGCAGTGACTGGGAAACTGGTCAGAATTGAAGGAATGATGGATGGCGCTAAATACAGGGAAATTCTTGAGGGACACCTGTTTCAGTCTTCCAGAGATTTGAGACTGGGACAGAGGTTCACCTTCCATCAGGACAATGACCCTAAGCATACTGCTAAAGCAACACTTGAGTGGTTTAAGGGGAAACATTTAAATGTCTTGGAATGGCCTAGTTTATTTGTCTTATTTCTTGTTTGTTTCACACAAAAAATATTTTGCATCTTCAAAGTGGTAGGCATGTTGTGTAACTCAAATGATACAATCCCCAAAAAATCAATTTTAATTCCATGTTGTAAGGCAACAAAATAGGAAAAATGCCAAGGGGGGTGAATACTTTCGCAAGCCGCTGTAAATGTTTTATGAGTTTTATGACGATTTTTTAACATGTATTGTCTGAGTTGGAAAACGTGTTGACATTGTGCCAGTGCTTAATGGGGAAATGCTAGCTAGCTAGATGTACCACCCTGTGTTAGTATGTTTTACTAGCTAAAATAGTTATTGCTTTGAGTCTGAAATGGAGAATTGAATTTGAATTGTTTGAATATAAATTATTTCTCAAACCCATTAAAGAAAAGTCAAACTGAAAAATGTTCTACTGTATCCTTATTTATCCTGGTTAGCCTTTTGTCTGCAAAGGTTGTTACATTGTAACTACAAAGTAATTATAAAGGTTATACCCTACTGCATTTCACTTTACATTAAGTTGCAAGATCCTGGGTAGGTACATGATAATTACAAGTATATCCAATGTAACTGCATTGATCTTACATTACACTTGATTTGGTATAGCCTTTGAGCCAGGTCATAACATAGAAATAAACTAATTGAAAATGACCAGTAGTTAATGACAGGGTGTGCCTTGTTACAATCGTTCTTACCAGGTCCTAGTCTATTTATCAACCCTGATATTACATGTGGATTCGATGGTAGTGACACCTTGTAGTTACGTGTAACAAGCTCAGATTTTGGTTTGAGTTATTAACATGCTAATTCACAGGCGACTTTCAAACTTGTAATTACAAAACTTTACTTACAGTGTAATAACATCAGTAATTGTAATAACATCAGTAATTACAAATGTGGAATAACCTTCAGCAAGTAGATGTGTAATTACACATGCCTTGTTCCAATTGTTTAACAACTGATAGCGCTACAACCTTATTACCGTGTAATTACATAATAACATATATGTTGTTACTACAGTTATTAGTGTGTAGTTACATAGTAATAGGGGCAACTTAATGTAAAGCGTTACCCTAATTTCTTTCAGCCTTTTGACAATGACTTTTATAACACTACTCTGTGCCTCTGTATCAGGGGTGGGCAAACTATGGCCCACGGGCCGAATCCGGCCCACAGGAGGTTTGAGTAAAAAATTGTTTTGATTATTGATTATTTGGGGTTTAAAAAACACTCCAGGACACTTTTGAAAGTATAAACTAGATATAAACTATGTACAAATTATAATGAACCTATATATTTTCAAACAACTGCCCTTTTAATGGCCCGCAAATTGATTTTAACAAACAAATCGGTAAAAAGAATCAGTGCTGCCCTCCGTTGAATTTCGAAATCCCGATGTGGCCATCAAGACAAAATGTTTGCCCTCCCCTGCTCTATATCCTCCTAACACACCTAAGATATATACATTAGGGAGATCTGTGAGCCAAGCCAACTGGCTGCGTACTCAGGTCTCAGTCAGCCGAAGCCTAGCCCTCACAGACTCAGGAAAACAGACATAACCATATTCCACACGTCACAAAAGAGTATGACTCATCAACGATCTATTCATATCTCTCATCTCTCAGCTCATCTGTTATGTCTGAAAATAGCAGCTTTTTATCAGGTCTGAAATAGGCTGTGAGAATGGAATGGTTAATAGAGTCTATGTGTTATGGCTGGATGGAACAGAGATTCTAACAGATACATGTGAAATACTCCTCTGACACATCTGTAGGTGTACTCCAAATATATCTAATCTATTTTTACACCAAGATTCCATTTGGTAAATTGCCTTTGATGCTGTTTTGATTTTAGTAATTAATTAACAAGATGTTTCTGTGTTAAGGAAATATTATCTAATTATATCCTAATTGCGCAATTAAAGCGCAATTCCACCACTTTTCAACCTCATTTTCATTATCTCCAGCAAAATACCAGTGTCTACAAATGTGAAAACAGCACATTTCTATGTTTTGTATTAAAACATATAAAGTTAAAAAGTTGTACCCAATGACACATCATTTTAAAAAACAGTGATTTTCAAACACTAAGAGATTTGCGGTAATGTGGGGAGAAAGAAAATATCATTTTTAATCATACCCTGTGATGTCACAGATAAGCTTTTTTTAGGACCTTTAACCACAGATCATAGAGATGCTCTGTTTTCACATACGTAGACACTGGTTTGGCGAAGGGATAATGAATATGAGGTTGAAAAGTGGTGGAATGGCCCTTTAATGCCTTTACAGCCTCCTTTACTATTTCCATTTGTGAATGGGATTGTCGAAAGGAAGAATTCTTAGAGGGTTGCTATTACTTATGGTACATTTAATCCACAACCATATGGTCTAACGCCCAACAAACTATGACTGCTTTTGTGTTGTTTACTTGGTGTGTCACAAAAGCTCTTGGTTCCCAGTAGGTCAAGCACAAATATATGTGGGAACCACTGACTTAACATCATCACCACTAATATACTTTAGTTCCCCTATCTACAACCCTGGTATGGCCCTCTTCCTAACCTTCCCCCTGACCACTTCCCTACTGCACTGTGCTCTGTCATCTTACGTCAGTGCTAAAGCCACTGAGGTGAACAGACATACAGGACCTCAATGGCTAAACCACTGTAGAGTCAACACCATATAACAGACAGCCATGCCTATACCCCGTACACTCAACCTCAATGACATCATTGCTATATACTGCATCAGCTCTGATGATATGTGCCATTGGGTATTTCGTTACCACAGAGAGTACTGTCATGTAGTAAACCACACAGTAAACCACATAAACACCACAGGACAACACCACACATCTCCACTGCAAGTCTTTTTGGTCCTCAGACCAGACTGCAAGTAAAGCAATGAACGTTTGAAGAAAATCAAACAAAGACAGTAGACCTCATGTCTCATTCATACACTCTGAACCCCTGTACCAACCCCCCTGTCCCCCCTTCCTGCTTACGCAGCCCTGGAGGCAGAGCGGTTCTTTCTGCCTGGGCCTCTGAGCCTCCATTGACGTAAGAGAGGTCAACTCTCCCCAGCTGCAGTGGGCATAGTTGATGATTTTCCTCTCCTCATCAAGGTCTTTAGCATCTGATTATTCCTAGGACACAGCGAGGCCCTGTGGCACTAACAGAGACTGTGGCCAGAGACGAGGTGGGACATACATAATGAAGAACAAAAGCAAAGCCAGTCACTGAACCCACATACATTAAAATGCAAATCAATTTATAACATTTTTGACATGCGTTTTTCTGGATTTTTTTGTTGTTATTCTGTCTCTCACTGTGCAAATAAACCTACCATTAAAATTATAGACTGATCATGTCTTGTCAGTGGGAAAACGTACAAAATCAGCAGGGCATCAAATACTTTTTTCCCTCACTGTACACGTGCACACACACACACACACACACACACACACACACACACACACACACACACACACACACACACACACACACACACACACACACACACACACACACACACACACACACAGTCACACACACACACACACACACAGTCACACACACACACACACACACACACACAGGGGGTCTGCAGCATCCACTGGGGGACAGATGTGTGCTTATGCACTATGCTCCGCTGTTCTCTGTTGCCTTTTATTGCATCATTACAAGGATCTTTGTGTGGGTGATGGGCTGTCACTGGGCTGACTGTACTGCACTGCACTGTCTGGCTGCAGAGTCCCTGCCTGGGGATATATAGAACATGCAAGGATAATCTGCTTCATCTGGGGAGATTAAGTCAGTACACACACATACCTCCACCTGGGTCAATCAGTTCATCTGGCATGTGTGACATGTGGAATGTACCAACCCTGGATGCCACGTAGTCAACACTCCAATTCAGAGGTCAAGCATCATTGCCACTAATCCAGACAAGCACCATTAGTATAGGTCAGTGGTAACATCTATTTTAGGGAGGTAAGATATAGAGTCATAGAGTCAACACTTCAGTGACGCCCCCACCCTGACACCTGAAGTCACAGTCACCACTGAAAACCTGAGCTTTTATGGTTTAGTGGCACCGAAGGTTCTACTGCACGTGGGATTTATCAAAACTAGGCAGGTTGCTAAACGCTTCACATTCAAGGATAAGAAATCATCACCAACATTCATTATTATGTGTGTTGACAGTATATTACTAAATGCATTGTACACACAAACATACTGTTTACATATGACCTATAGGAACAACACAGGTACCACTGCCTTGATACAGTCACAAACAACAACAGAGCAATGTTCCCCCAGCCACATGTTTACATATTGCACACCCTCAGAGGGGATCAGTGATGCTGATATGAAATCCCCCTGGGATGTTATTCCCCACTGCAACCAACAGCTGACTGGCTGGCTGGTCCAACCCAGGATTTGTGTGTGCATGTGTGTGACAGGGAGGGAGTGTGTGTGTGTGTGTGTGCGCAAGTGTGTGTGTGTGTGTTTGAAATAATGTGTGTTAATGTGTGTAACTGTATGTATTATGCCTCATCCATCTCACGCTGTTGCTGAGGAGAATCTGTCATAATCCATGGCTTCCCCAGTGACAGCCCATCACCTCTCTCTCCTAAACCCTGCTATGGCAAGCTGCCTTAAATTAAACAACAGATGCAGGGGACCTCCCATCATCCTCCCAACCCTCTCTCCCTTCTCTTTTCTCCCCCACTCGCTCTCTTTGCTCTCCCCCTTCCCCCTCCCCTCTGTCCTCCTCCTCTGTCCTTCTCAGTTCTTTCCATATATATCTCTCTCCACTTTTCTCGTCTCCCCTCTCCTCCTCCCCTCTCCGCCTCCCCCAGCCTGCTCCATTCTCTCCTCTTTTACTCTCTTCCCCACTTCCTCCTCTCCCTCTTTCAGCTCAGGTAGATGATAATGCACAGCAGAGGGGATAAACACATCAAACACAAGCTCATAATCTGACGGAGAGGGATTATACCAAACCACACACACAAGTTTATAATCTGACACACGCACTCTACACACACATACATTTTACCATTTTAATATTTTAATATTGTTATTTTACTGTATTGTTGATTTTCTATTGTAGATATGTTATGGTACAGTTTTGTGTCATAATGTGTTGTGTTATGTATTGTTTTATTGTATGAAATTGTGTTTGGACCCCAGGAAAAGTAGCTTCTGACTTGGCAGCAGCTAATGGGGATCGGGCATAAATACAAATACAAATACACAGACACACCCGACACCCCATCCCCAACCCCCCATAACCTTATACAAATCCCCCTTCTTAACCACTGAGTGCAGAGCATGGTAAATAAACATACGGCAATAACAACTAATACTCCAGTAAACAAGCTGTGATGCAACAATAGGATTGCTCTTTATCTCTGGACGTTTTTTTTCTGTCTGCTACTAGCTGGAACACCCTAACATCTGCCCAGATGGGAGTAAAATCAGCTCAATGATGAATCCTATTGTTTAGTACTAGAGAGGACCATGGTGCTGTGTGTATTTGTATTTGTGTTACATTGTGTTATCCTCTCTGCTCTCCTTTGTCTTGTTGATCTCCTGTGGTGGTAAATGAGGCTGTAGTTAAATACTTCCTCAAGTGTTCCATTGTTGGTTGTAATCTCCACTGAAGCACTGAGAGATAGAAACAAGTGTTGAGATTAACTACAGTCTGTCATTACCGCACCTACCGACTCCAAATACATGCAAAAAACATGCAAAGTTTGAGATTTAACTATGGTCATTGATTTATTCAGCATTAACTCAACTTGTGTAATATAATGTAACAATATCAGTGAAAGGCAGGACATGTTTCACATCTATTTCCCAAGGTGAAGTCGATTTTGTAAATCACCACTAGGGTAACTTTTCCAAAATTCCAAGACATCCGGATTGGCAGATTCCTGGAATCAGTTTGGAATAATGGAAATAAAAACCTAGAATTTTGGGAAAGTTACTGTAATTGTGCATACCTAGTCACCACACATTTTAGAAAGACTAGAAAGTGTAAAGGTATCATATAATCTTCTCCGTCTTGCCAAGCTGAACCTTGGCAAGACGGAGCTGCTCTTCCTCCCGGGGAAGGACTGCCCGTTCCATGATCTCGCCATCACAGTTGACAACTCCGTTGTGTCCTCCTCCCAGAGTGCGAAGAGCCTTGGCGTGACCTTGGACAACACCCTGTCGTTCTCCGCTAACATCAAGGCGGTGACCCGATCCTGTAGGTTCATGCTCTACAACATTCGGAGAGTACGACCCTGCCTTACACAGGAAGCGGCACAGGTCCTAATCCAGGCACTTGTCATCTCCCGTCTGGATTACTGCAACGCGCTGTTGGCTGGGCTCCCTGCCTGTGCCATTAAACCCCTACAACTCATCCAGAATGCCGCAGCCCGTCTGGTGTTCAACCTTCCCAAGTTCTCTCACATCACCCCGCTCCTCCGCACACTACACTGGCTTCCAGTTGAAGCTCGCATCTGCTACAAGACCATGGTGCTTGCCTACGGAGCTGTGAGGGGAACGGCACCTCCGTACCTTCAGGCTCTGATCAGTCCCTACACCCAAACGAGGGCATTGCGTTCATCCACCTCTGGCCTGCTGGCTCCCCTACCTCTGCTGAAGCACAGTTCCCGCTCAGCCCAGTCAAAACTGTTCGCTGCTCTGGCACCCCAATGGTGGAACAAGCTCCCTCACGACGCCAGGACAGCGGAGTCACTCACCACCTTCCGGAGACATTTGAAACCCCACCTCTTTAAGGAACACCTGGGATAGGATAAAGTAATCCTTCTAACCCCCCCCTTACCCCACCCCACCCCCCCCAACAAAAATAAATAAATAATAATAATAATTGTAAAGTGGTTATCCCACTGGCTATAAGGTGAATGCACCAATTTGTAAGTCGCTCTGGATAAGAGCGCCTGCTAAATGACGTAAATGTAATGTAATGTAATCTGTACTCTGTTGGCTTTTTTTCTGTTTTGATGTTTGACGGCAGCAGGTTCTTCTCAACATCACACACTTGTGTTGCAGCTGCTCCTGTAAGCATTTAGCCTCTCCCAGAAGAGGAGGACCCATGGGGACTCCTTTGGGCCTGTGTGTGTGTGTGTGTGTGTGTGTGTGTGTGTGTGTGTGTGTGTGTGTGTGTGTGTGTGTGTGTGTGTGTGTGTGTGTGTGTGTGTGTGTGTGTGTGTGTGTGTGTGTGTGTGTGTGTGTGTGTGTGTGTGTGTGTGTGTGTGAGTCTGTCCGTGTGTGTGTGTGTGTGTTAAAATGAATGCCATCTCTGGAATGTCTCCTCATCTCTGGTGGCTGACGTCTGATCCGAGGCGATAGATACACATTCTTTCAGAGTCTCCTCCATAATCAGAGAGCGTCAAGAGAGGGTTAGGCTTAGAGAGTGGGAGAGGAACAGTAACATTTACTGTAAAGGACTTTTACTATTTCAACTGTCCAAATGAATGAGCTACACAGAATAGCCTACACAGTCTTTATACATAGAGGGAGCTGTGTAATAGACTCCCTAATGGAGAGCGAGTCTCTCCTCCCTCAGCGGCAGCAGAGACAGAGAATGGGTCAGAGATAGGGACAGAGACAGTGAAAAAAACAGGGACAGTGACAGGGACAGAGACAGCGATGGGGACAGGGCAAAGGACAGGGACAGTGACAGCGATAGGGACAGGGACAGGGACAGGGACGGAGACAGGGGAAGGTGTGTGTGTGTGTGTCCAGTTATTAATAATGCAGCAGGGGAGGCTCTGGCTGCCATAACAGGAAATTCCCCCCTGTAAAATACGCTGCACTGGGGGACTTTACAGTCGGTCTCATCTGTCTCTTGGTCTCTTTATTGGTCACAGAAGTGAAAGCTTATTGACTGTAAACCTATAAGGCCAAAAGGTCGTTTCAGATTTACTAACAATTATTGAATTTTTATAATCTCTCTTTCTGTCATTGATTTCAGTACTGAAAATGGACCAAATGGGTAGCAATGTCTTGTTTTCAAGACAACTCATTGCAGTATGTTTAGCATGTTAAGCACTAAGCATGATATGACTGAATGAACACAGCAGTGTGTTTGTGTGTGTGTCATGTGTGTAAGAGATAATAAGCTTCATCATCTAACATCTGGCTCTGCCAATCAGATTAGTCGTTCAGCCGATGCCTTGAGGCAATCTTTAGGATTTAGTTAAACACTGACCATGCAATTACTCCTAGAACCAACCATCTGATAACAACCTAATTATATTTGTTAGCACACTCAAGGAGGAATGGGGAGGATGTTGCCCCTAGAGACTGATCTAAGGTCAGTTTTACCTTTCCCCCTTAATGGTAAAGTTAAGGATTTGGGAAGTAAACGATGATCCTAGATCTGTGCCTTAGGCTAACTAGAGAAGTGCATTTCCTGAAGAAAATGCGTGCTCTTGCTAGCTTTTGAAAAAGTATTTATGGTTTTTAAATTAAGTTATAGTAGTGGTAGTGACTGCAGTAGTAATGGTAGTGACTGGTTATACAGTGAGGGAAAAAAGTATTTGATCCCCTGCTGATTTTGTACGTTTGCCCACTGACAAAGACATGATCAGTCTATAATTTTAATGGTAGGTTTATTTGAACAGTGAGAGACAGAATAACAACAAAAAAATCCTGAAAAACGCATGTAAAAAATGTTATAAATTGATTTGCATTTTAATGAGGGAAATAACTATTTGACCCCTCTGCAAAACATGACTTAGTACTTGGTGGCATAGGCAGCATTCCTCCTCCTCCAAACACGGCGAGTTGAGTTGATGCCAAAGAGCTCGATTTTGGTCTCATCTGAACACAACACTTTCACCCAGTTCTCCTCTTAATCATTCAGATGTTCATTGGCAAACTTCAGACGGGCCTGTATATGTGCTTTCTTGAGCAGGGGGACCTTGCGGGCGCTGCAGGATTTCAGTCCTTCACAGCATAATGTGTTACCAATTGTTTTCTTGGTGACTATGGTCCCAGCTGCCTTGAGATCATTGACAAGATCCTCCCGTGTAGTTCTGGGCTGATTCCTCACCGTTCTCATGATCATTGCAACTCCACGAGGTGAGATCTTGCATGGAGCCCCAGGCCGAGGGAGATTGACAGTTATTTTGTGTTTCTTCCATTTGCAAATAATCGCACCAACTGTTGTCGCCTTCTCACCAAGCTGCTTGGCGATGGTCTTGTAGCCCATTCCAGCCTTGTGTAGGTCTACAATCTTGTCCATGACATCCTTGGAGAGCTCTTTGGTCTTGGCCATGGTGGAGAGTTTGGAATCTGATTGATTGACTCCCTTTAAGAGTGTGCTCCTAATCTCAGCTCGTTACCTGTATAAAAGACACCTGGGAGCCAGAAATCTTTCTGATTGAGAGGGGGTCAAATACTTATTTCCCTCATTAAAATGCAAATCAATTTATAACATTTTTGACATGCGTTTTTCTGGATTGTTTTGTTGTTATTCTGTCTCTCACTGTTCAAATAAACCTACCATTAAAATGATTGACTGATCATTTCTTTGTCAGTGGGCAAAAGTACAAAGTCAGTAGGGGATCAATTACTTTTTTCCAACTGTAGTTGGAAAAGTAGGTAGATGGAAAGATTGATTGTCTGATTGACTGATTGATTGATTGGTTGGGATAACCTGAACATGTGAAAGTTAGTATGGTGTCTCTAGCTGTCTCTATGCTAATTTATGCTAATTAAAATAGTTCTAGTTTATCAAGGTTTGAAAGAATTTGAAGTTAGGATAGCCTAAACATTTGAAAGTTGGTGTCGTTGCTTAAATGGCAAAGAATAGATAGATGGAAAGATTGATTGATTGGTTGGTAGATTGATTGATAGGATAGCCTGAACATGTGAAGTTGATTTGTGTCTCTAGCTTGAATGGTTCAAGAGTTACTGTTGGTGAGATATGTTTTGCTAGTGACTGCAGTAGTAATGGTAGTGACTGGTTATAGTTGAAAAAGTAGGTAGATGGAAAGATCGATTGATTGATGGTCTGACTGATTGATTGATTGACTAATTGATTGGATGGGATAGCCTGAACATGTGAAAGTTAGTTTGGTGTCTCTAGCTGTCTCTATGCTAATTTATGCTCATTTAAATAGTTATAGTTTATCAAGGTTTTAAAGAATTTGAAGTTAGGATAGCCTGAACATTTTAAAGTTGGTCTTGTAGCGTAAATGGCAAATAATAGATAGATGATTGATTGATTGATTGATTGGATTGATTGATAGGATAGCCTGAACATGTGAAAGTCGGTTTGGTGTTTCTAGCTTGAACGGTTCAATAGTTACTGTTGGTGAGATATGTTATGCTAATTTATGCAAAAGTTTATATTTATTGTTTATAAAGTATTTGAAGAATTTAAAGTTAGGATAGCCTGAACATTTTAGGGTTGGTCTTATAGCTTAATTGGCCAAGGAGCAGGACCATTTTTAATAGCTATCTCTGTATTCCTATGGTTCTCATTCAAACCCATGTTAATGTATGCTAATTTAAAATGGTTGGATTTCATAAACTATTAAAAAACGATCAAAACGTTTTTGGCAGGCCTCCCGAGTGGCGCAGAGGTCTATCACAGTGCTTGAGGCGTCACTACAGACCGGGAGTCCCATAGGGTGGCGTACAATCGTCCCAGCGTCGTCCCGGTTAGGGGAGGGTTTGGCCGGGGGGGGGGGGCTTTACTTGGCTCATCGCGCTCTTGCGACTCCTTGTGTCGGGCCGGGCGCCTGCAGGCTGACTTTGGTCGTTAGTTGAACAGTGTTTCCTCCAACACATTTGTGCAGTTGGCTTCCGGGTTAAGCGAGCCAAACCCTCCCCTAACCGGGACGACGCTGGGCCAATTGTGCGCCACCCTATGGGATTCCCGGTCACGGCCGGTAATGACACAGCCTGGGATCGAACCCCAGGCTGTAGTGACGCCGCAACACTGCAATGCAGTGCCTTAGACCGCTGCGATACTCGGGAGGCCACTGCAGCATTTTCATGAGAAAATGAACCCTACGCAGACTCAGTAAGTTAAATGATTATTTTTTCCTGTATGCATGTAGGAATACCTTTATAGGCAGCAAGGCACACCCACATGACTGAGGGAGAGGAGTGAATAATCCACACACTGCAGGCTGAATAGAGTACAGTGCAGTTTAACTGAGGTTTTGGTCTGATTCAGCTTTGTTACTTTCCAGTGGTCCAGCTGCTACCTTTGCCTGCATGCAACAAAGCAACTAATGCACCGCTTTGTTCTTTGAATCGACCCTCCTTGTCCTTACCCTGCTCTTTCTTTGTATTCTCTTCTTTCTCTCTTTTTCTCTCTCCTCCTCTTTGCTGTGTAAGCACATGGAGTCAGAGCCTGGGGCTGTTCAGCAGCATAATGGGAGATGCAAGGAGAGGAGTCGTAAAATGAGGGAAGAAAGAAAGAAAGGAAGAAAAGGTGCAGGTATCAAAGAGTTGGAGAGAGAGAGAGAGAGAGAGAGAGAGAGAGAGAGAGAGAGAGAGAGAGAGAGAGAGAGAGAGAGAGAGAGAGAGAGAGAGAGAGAGAGAGAGAGAGAGAGAGAGAGAGAGACAGAGAGAGACAGCGAGAGAGAGAGAGAGTATGATGTGGTTAACCAGCTCAGTTCAGATGGTACTGTACCCAATGACCCAAAGTCTCAGTCAGCCAATCAGCCAGTCACAGGCAGACAATCACCCCACACCCCACCTAAGAAGCTCATGCTTTCAATTTGTCCTTCAACCTCCCTGCTCCCCTCCTGAAAGGAAGAACCCAAGCCTCAGATCCCTCTATCCTTCCATACCTCCACCTCCCTGTTCCTCCTTTCCCCACACCCCTACCTGAGAACATGAAAGTAAATAGCTCCTCAGATCTTTAGTCAGACTCTTCCTCTGTCTTTAGATCTTTGAGTTAGGAGCCTTGACTTCTTCTCTATTCCTATCTCTTGTCTTCCCTTTGTTCCTACGTATGTCTTCCCTTTGTTCCTAAGTATGTCTTCCCTTTGTTCCTAAGTATGTCTTCCCTTTGTTCCTACGTATGTCTTCCCTTTGTTCCTACGTATGTCTTCCCTTTGTTCCTACGTATGTCTTCCCTTTGTTCCTACATATGTCTTCCCTTTGTTTAGTAAACTGGCAGAAGAAAAAGTTATCCTTTCCCTCCCTCATTTCCTAATTTCCTAAATCAAATTAAATTGTATTTTTCACATGCGCCAAATACAACTGGTGTAGACTTTACTGTGAAATGCTTGCTTACGAGCCCTTCCCAACAATGCAGAGTTTAAAGATAAAAATAAAATAGTACCACGTGGAATAAAATAAAATACACAAGAATGGAGCTATATACAGGGAGTACCAGTACCAGATCAATGTGCAGAGGTATGAGGTATTTGAGGTAGATATGTACATGAAGGCAGGGTAAAGTGACTAGGCATCAGGATAGATAATACAGTTTTTTTCAATTGTTTACACGCGATTTTGAAAACAGAGTTCTTTTTGTCAAAATATAATCACAATTATCCAAACACCACAATCAATTAGCAAAATTCCTAGATTGTTTGCAAAATGACACACTTCAGTCAAAACATACACACTTCAGTCAAAACATTTACACATATTTGTGAAAATGCTATTTGTTTTCATTTAACCAACACAGTCATCAATGATCATACACTATTGCAGCCAGTTTCACACTGCTGTGATAAATAAAAAACACATTTGTAAAAAAAAAAAAAAAAAAAGATTTTTGGCCAGACATTCTTACTGTATGTGAGAGATAATTTAGGTGACAAAAAATAGTGAGAAACTCACAACATTATTCATGATTTGTTTTGAGATATAAGGAGAATGTAGACAAATACTGTAGGCCTACTATAACCTTACCAAGCACTGCACAACACTTGATGCTGCAGACTGAATATTTCAAGTATTTATTTCAATACTTACAGTATTTCTTACCATAATCAGTTACAGTAATCAACCAACAATGATATCAATTACTGTAAACAAATAAAATCCGTAGACAAATAAAAATTACTGCATGAATTACAGTACATACACTTTGACTCTGAAGAAAAGTAAAGTAAAAGTAAACAGAAATGAAAGAAAACTACTGTAAAAGCAACAAGAATACTGTAACTATCCGTCTCTCCGTCTGGCTGGATCAGGCCATAACATTTCATCCACATCACAGGCTATGTCTTCATTGGCAAGGCACCGTTGAAAGAATCGCCTTGTGTGACGAATCCACCCCTGCACTGAAGCTGCTTCAATAAGATCACATGCCTGTTCCATGGCCTGAATGAGGGGCAAACGGTCATAAGGCCGCAGGTCATATACCTTCCACCGCCACGCTGAAAAAAATTATTCTATAGGATTCAGGAAGGGGGAGTATGGGGGAAGGTATAAAACTTCAAAATCAGGGTGATCATGGAACCAGTTCTGGACTAGAGCAGCCCGATGAAATGAGACATTGTCCCAAACGACAATGTACCGCATCTGGTCCACTTGGTGTAATGCTGTGACAATCTCATGCAATCGGTCAAGAAATGCAAGTATCAGATTTGCATTATAGGGTCCTAGATTTGCATGGTGGTGGAGGACCCCATTTTGTGTGATAGCAGCGCAAAGGGTGATGTTACCCCCTCGCTGCCCTGGCACATTGGTGATTGGCCTGTGCCCAATTACATTTCTCCCTCTTCTTCTTGTTTTTGCAAGGTTAAATCCAGCCTCATCCACATATATAAATTCATGTTGAATTTCAGCAGCATCCATTTGCAAGACTCTCTGAAACACATTAAAGAAAATAGGATGCTATTCAATATCTATAGCACAGTATTTTTTTTGTGACAGAACATTATGAGCAGTGCATGATACCACACCATAGTCAGATGAACAATGCATACCTCCACATACTCATTGCGCAGATGTTTCACTCTCTCTGAATTTCTGTCAAATGGTACCCGATACAGTTGCTTCATGTATATTTGATTTTTCTTTAGGATTCGACCTAATGTTGACAGAGAGACTCGTTGGATGTTATTGAAAATATTGTCATCATTGATGATATTGGCTTGGATTTCTCGTAGCCTGATACAATTATTGGCCAAAACCATGTTCACAATGGCGGCCTCTTGTGCACGACTAAACATAGGGCCCCTTCCACCTTGGTGTCCTCGACCCTCAATCCTATGTAAAAACAAAATAAGATAAAAATAAATAAATATATATATATATATATATATATATATGCAGCCTACTGTCAAATGTCACAGTAAACAATATTGATTATACAAGCTTCAGTTTCAATGTATACTGTGTGGTTAGCTTACCTGTTTTCTCGATGAAATGTCCGAATTACTGACGCAACAGTATTTCTGCTGAGATTTGGTTGAACTCTTTGTCCAGCTTCCATCAGTGTCAGTCCATGGTTGATAACATGGTCAATAAGTGTTGCACGGATTTCTCGAGTCAAATATGGTCCTCGTCTTCTTTGTTCAGGTTCTATCAACTCTTCAAGTCCTTCTCTACCTCTTCCTCTACCTAGGTGTCTTCCTCTACCTCCTTCTCTTCCTCTACCTTCTTCTCCTCTACCTATGCCTCTTCCTCTACCTCCTTCTCCTCTTCCTCTACCGCCTTCATCTCCTCTTTGAGCTCCCCCTCTCATTCTCACTCTTCTTCTTCTTCTAACTCCTTCCATTTTTGTTGAAGACAGGTGAACTCACCTGCTGCCTTTTATAGCACACCTGAGTGCTGCGTTTTCAAATTAGCACATGTGTGCTTCCACACCTGGTAGATGTGTTTATCCAATTCGTTCATTAGTGTGGTAATTGGCAATCCGGTGCTTTGTAATTACAAGGAAGTAACCTCACGATCCTTATCTGTGTCTAAGGTGTGAAAATGTGTGTAGAGTTTTACAAATCACTGTGTGTAATGTTTTGCAAAAAGGGTGAGGCGGACATTGTGTGTAATGTTGTGCAAATCTGTGGAGGTGTTTTGCTCATTGGAGTACAATTTTGCTAATTGTGTGGAAATTTTAATTTTAGTGTGTAAACAATCGTAAAAAACTGTAATAAGAGTAAAATAAAGAACAGAGCAGCAAGTGTGTGTGTGAGTGTGTGTGTAATGTGTATGTACAGTGGGGAAAAAAAGTATTTAGTCAGCCACCAATTGTGCAAGTTCTCCCACTTAAAAAGATGAGAGAGGCCTGTAATTTTCATCATAGGTACACATCAATTATGACAGACAAATTGAAAAAAAAAAATCCAGAAAATCACATTGTAGGATTTTTTATGAATTTATTTGCAAATTATGGTGGAAAATAAGTATTTGGTCACCTACAAACAAGCAAGATTTCTGGCTCTCACAGACCTGTAACTTCTTCTTTACGAGGCTCCTCTGTCCTCCACTCGTTACCTGTATTAATGGCACCTGTTTGAACTTGTTATCAGTATAAAAGAAACCTGTCCACATCCTCAAACAGTCACACTCCAAACTCCACTATGGCCAAGACCAAAGAGCTGTCAAAGGACACCAGAAACAAAATTGTAGACCTGCACCAGGCTGGGAAGACTGAATCTGCAATAGTTAAGCAGCTTGGTTTGAAGAAATCAACTGTGGGAGCAATTATTAGGAAATGGAAGACATAAAAGACCACTGATAATTTCCCTCGATCTGGGGCTCCACGCAAGATCTCACCCCGTGGGGTCAAAATGATCACAAGAACGGTGAGCAAAAATCCCAGAACCACACGGGGGGACCTAGTGAATGACCTGCAGAGAGCTGGGACCAAAGCAACAAAGCCTACCATCAGTAACACACTACGCCGCCAGGGACTCAAATCCTGCAGTGCAAGACGTGTCCCCCTGCTTAAGCCAGTACATGTCCAGGCCCGTCTGAAGTTTGCTAGAGTGCATTTGGATGATCCAGAAGAGGATTGGGAGAATGTCATATGGTCAGATGAAACCAAAATATAACTTTTTGGTGAAAACTCAACTCGTCGTGTTTGGAGGACAAAGAATGCTGAGTTGCATCCAAAGAACACCATACCTACTGTGAAGCATGGGGGTGGAAACATCATGCTTTGGGGCTGTTTTCTGCAAAGGGACCAGGACGACTGATCCGTGTAAAGGAAAGAATGAATGGGGCCATGTATTGTGAGATTTTGAGTGAAAACCTCCTTCCATCAGCAAGGGCATTGAAGATGAAACGTGGCTGGGTCTTTCAGCATAACAATGATCCCAAACACACCGCCCGGGCAACGAAGGAGTGGCTTCGTAAGAAGCATTTCAAGGTCCTGGAGTGGCCTAGCCAGTCTCCAGATCTCAACCCCATAGAAAATCTTTGGAGGGAGTTGAAAGTCTGTGTTGCCCAGCGACAGCCCCAAAACATCACTGCTCTAGAGGAGATCTGCATGGAGGAATGGGCCAAAATACCAGCAACAGTGTGTGAAAACCTTGTGAAGACTTACAGAAAACGTTTGACCTGTGTCATTGCCAACAAAGGGTATATAACAAAGTATTGAGAAACTTGTGTTATTGACCAAATACTTATTTTCCACCATAATTTGCAAATAAATTCATTAAAAATCCTACAATGTGATTTTCTGGATTTTTTTTTCTAATTTTGTCTGTCATAGTTGACGTGTACCTATGATGAAAATTACAGGCCTCTCTCATCTTTTTAAGTGGGAGAACTTGCACAATTGGTGGCTGACTAAATACTTTTTTTCCCCACTGTATGTGTGTTTCTGTTGTGTCGGTCTGCGTGTGTGTGTTATGTGTGTGTGTGCATATGTAGTGTATGTGAAAGTGTGTGGGTTTTGTGTGGGAGTGTTAATGTAGTGTGTGTGAGTGAGTGAGTATGTATATGGTTTGTATATATAGTCTAGTGAGTGTGTATATTGTTTGTATATAGTCTAGTGAGTGTGTATATGGTTTGTATATATAGACTAGTGAGTGTGTATATGGTTTTTATATATAGTCTAGTGAGTGTGTATATGGTTTTTATATATAGTCTAGTGAGTGTGTATATGGTTTGTATATATAGTCTAGTGAGTGTGTATATGGTTTGTATATATAGTCTAGTGAGTGTGTGTAGGGTCAGTGTAGGTAGTTTGGGTACCATTAATTGACTATTTAGCAGTCTGGCTATTTAGCAGTCTTATGGCTTGGGGTTAGAAGCTGTCTCTGAGCATATTGGTCCAAGAGCCGATGCTCCGGTACCATTTGCCAGACGGTAACACCGTGAACAGACTATGGGTTGGGTGGCTGGAATCTTTGGCAATCTTTCAGGCCTTTCTCTGACACCGCCTGATATAGAGGTCCTGGATGGAATAGAGCTGTACCCCATTGATGTATTGGGCTGTCTGCACCACCCTCTGTAGCACCTTGCGGTCAAGGGCGGTGCATTTGCCATACCAAGTGGTGATTCAGCCAGTCAAGATGCTCTCAATGGTGCAGCTGTAGAGCTTTTTGTGGATCTGAGATCCCATGCCAAATATGTTCAGCCTCCTGAGGGGGAAGAGGCGCTGCCATGCCCTCTTCATGACTGTGTGGGTGTGGACCATGTTAGGTCCTTAGTGATGTGGACGCCAAGGAGCTTGAAGCTCTCGACCCGCTCCACAACAGCCCAGTCAATGTGGATGGGGGCTTGCTCTCCCCTGTTTCTCCTATAGTCCGCGATCAGCTCCTTGGTCTTGAGGGACGTTGAGGGAGAGGTTGTTGTCCTGGCACCACACTTCTAAGTCTCTGACCTCCTTCCTGTAGGTGATCAGGCCTACCATCGTCGTGTCGTCAGCAAACATATTGATGGTGTTGGAGTCGTGCGTGGCCACGCCGTCGGGGGTGAACAGGGAGTACAGGAGGGGAATAAGCACACACCCCTGAGGGGCCCCTGTGTTGAAGGTCAGCATGGCGGAGGTGTTGTTGCCTACTCTCACCACCTGGGGCCGGCCAGTCAGGAATTCCAGGATCCAGTTGCAGAGGGAGGGGTTCAGTCCCAGGGTCCCTAGCTTCGTGATCAGCTTGGAAGGGACTATGGTGTTGAACGCTGAGCTGTAGTCTATGAACAGCATTCTCACATAGTTATTTGCCCTGTTGTCCAGGTGGGAGAGCTTGTTTGGGAGTTCTGCATCGCTGGGCAACTCATAGCTGGGTTTCCGTTTGTAATCTGTTATTGTCTGCAAGCCCTGCCACATATGACGAGCGTCGGAGCCGGTGTAATAGCGTTCCACCTTCCTCCTATATGTGACCCAGCACCTGGATTCGGTCCTATGTAACAACATTTGAAATAGTGTTTTATACATTGGATAAAAGTAGAGTCTCAGAGCTAGAAAATTGTATATCATACACTGCAGTTGAGGAACAATGGGAAAGTAATTCGGCTTTGAAAGTTGATAAACTTGTAACCCCACTTTTGAGAAAATGGCCTGTGAATGTTTTGGGACACCTACTGGAGAGCTCTTCTTTGTCTACACCCATTCAGCATTTTTCACACCCTCTTAAGCGTTAGTCCAACCCATCTCTTTAACGATTAACATGTGAGCCCTTGTGTAAAACAATGAATAAGGTAGTGTAGTAAACAACCAAAGATTTCAAGACTAAAAGTGGTGAAAGTAAAAATACACTTGATCTAGTCCTTGGCCTATATCCTAATCTGACTTTGGTGCAGGTCATGTTGTTCTTCACATTACCGTCTCTGGTAAACACACACTATATCAAATACAATCAAATAAAATCATGTTTATTTGTCACATGCACAGGATACAGATGGTGTAAGCAGTATGGTAAAATGGTTATTTGCATAGTGGAGTGTTTTTGGTTTAGACATGTTACTAGCTAGCTAGCTAAACAATGAACCATAATCCCAACTCATACAACCATGCACCATGCATGAATCTGCAGGTAGTCAAAGCTAACCAACTAGGTTCAATGTTAGCTAGCTAGCTAGCTAGCTAACATTAGGCTATAACTAGCGATGCAAATCGTTTTTTGAGAAACTAATAATATTACAACACAGATCATACACGTAACATTAGCTAGCAAGCCAGCCAGCTAATGTTAGCTAGCTAGCTAACAGTACGATTTAACTTGCAATGAAACAACTTTCTGACAAAATTAGAAACATATAATATCTGAAAACGTAGCTAGAATCTTACCCATATACATGAATGAACGCTTCTTCCTCTCTGTCATGGATGCCATAGTTGCCCTTAGTTTGAAGATGTAATCCGGAGGTGTTTTATACAACAGCCTTCTGTGTTCTCTTTTCGACTCTCTCCACATTTGGCAATCATCTCTCTGCTCTCTCTTGATGTCACTTTGGAGGTCGTAGTGGGCTTTCTTCTATGCGTCCATGTCCGTGTCCCGTATTATGTGGATTATAATTAATGGACATTTTTGTAGGGGTTGATACATTTTTCATTAGGGCAAATCAAGTCTGACATTTCTAAGTGGAAATTACAAACTTTAGAAGCCTTTTTGAAACTCAAATACACTACGTTTGCATTTCCTGCTGAGCAGGAAAATTCTCAGCAACAAAAGAGTGATCAAATGAAGATCCTACATCTGTACATACGTCCATCAGGAAACAGGACAAATATAAGCACCCACCATCCACACACAAATGCACGCTTGCACAAACAAGCGCACGCACACACACACACACACACACACAGGCAGACAGACAGACACACAATGTATCTGTGTTGAGCAGACAATAGGCGTCACCCTGATATCTCCTGAAAATATGTTCTAATGAGTACTAATGCTACCACAATGGAGCTAGGCCCCACCTTCTGTATAGACACTAATCCTGCTGTGTGTGTGTGTGTGTGTGTGTGTTCATGCGCTAGTCTATCCATCCCTGAGCTGAATACCCATATGCTGGCTCCTTTCAACTCATTAATCAAGGATTGGTAAAAAAAAACAAAAAAACATACAGGATCTAAGGGGATTATTCAGGAATGGCTGTTTAAGAGTATTAATTTAGTGTGTGTTTAGAGCTTCATATTTATGTAGGGTCAGCCGTGTCACAAGCTGTATTGTAAGAGCAATGAACTGAAAACAAAGAGGTGGGGTTACAGAACTGAGTGGGTATGTCATTGTTGGCAGGGAAAAGAGGAAGAGAGAGGCAGAGATGAGTGGAAAAGAGAAAAGTGAATTTGAGAGCCAATCGGAGAGGGTTTTAGAGGGTTGCTCTGCTGGGGTTGTCATGCAGACTAAAGTAAAGGTATGTTGGAGCATCTGAGTGTCCTGGGCTTACTCTAGGTTGAAAATATACAGGTCAACGTAATAATTCCATGCGGCTGTGTTCAAAAATAAACAGAGTAGTTAGCTTAAATTCCCAGTGATTGTGTTTATTTTCCACTTTGATGGCGAACTTTCTGTACTGCTAACATTCACATCCAGTCATTTTCACTCGCATTGCTAGTCCCATTGTTCAGAATTCTTCCGCATTTACGCAAATACTAATGGGACATTAGAATCCTCTTGTCCTAAACTGTATATTTTCGACCTACATCCTACTTTACATCCATCCAAATCTATTACAGATTCCACTGGCCCAGCACCTCATTTAAAGTGATGTGCATTTGAATTAATTTGCAGGTGTAGACATAAAGTATTCATGGGACATAAAGCAAAGTATCCAGGGTTGCCTCTGGGGATAACATCAGTGAATACGCCGACTCAGTCACCAAATTCATAAAAAAATGCATAGATGATGTGATACTGATAGTATCTTTCAAAACTTACCCGAATCAAAAACCGTGGATTGTTTGCAGCCTTGTAGGGAAACTGAAGAAGAGATATGCTACTTATAAACACGTCAAGGTGACCGGGGACAATAGTATGGTTAAACAGTACAAATACAACCTACGCAGATCGATCAAGATGGTGAAACACAAGTATAGGGACAAAATGGAGGAGCAATTCAGTGGGTCGGCCATGAGGCGTATGTGGCAGGGGCTCCTAACGATCACGTATTACACAACAATGACGCTGAGCGGCCGAGGAGAGACCCTGAATACAACGAGGGCTACGTACTTACGGTCTCCATGGAAGATGTGTGTAAGTCATTCAAACGTGTTAACCCTTGGCAAGGCGGCCAGCCCAGATGGCATCCCTTGCTTCAAGATGTCCACTTTCATCCCTGTGCCCAAGAAAGGGAAAGTAACTGAACTGAATGTCTACCGACCTGTAGCACTCACTTCCGTCATCATGAAGCGCTTCGAGAGGCTAGTCAAATATATTTTTCCTCCCCGACACACTCGACCCTCTCCAATTCGCCTACCGTCCTGACAGATCCACAGACGACGCAATCGCCATTGCACTGCACACTGCCCTCATCCACCTGGACAAAAGGAATGCATATGTGAGGATGCTGTTCATTGACTACCGCTCGGCCTTCAATACCATAGTGCCCTCGAAACTCACCACAAAGCTCAAGGCCCTGGGACTGAACTCCTCCCTGTGCAACTGGGTCCTGGACTTCCTGATGGGCCGCCCCCCAGGTGGTGAAGGTAGACAACGTTACCTCTTCGACACCAATTCTCAACACGGGGGCCCCACAAGGGTGTCCTCAGTCCCCTCCACGACAGCGTGGGCTCACACAGTTCCAATACCCTCATCAAGTTCGCCCCTGCTGCTCCCCCTATGGACCTTTCCCACCCCTCCTCAATGGACATTTACCCTGCCCCCACTCCAATAGACATTTATCATTGTCACAGTTGTTAATATGTATATATTATTATTTCAATTTTCATTATCTATTTGTATTGTTTTATTTCACTTTGTCCTGCATTGTTGGAGCTCAGAGCTCAAGAATTGCACTGCACCCTGTAATTACATCTGAAACCCTGTACACGTGACTATTAAACTCTCTAATCTAATCTAATGATTTGTTTTGGACAAAACCAAAAACACACAGTGCTAGTGAACACTAGTCTGATCAAACTTCTTCCATAAAATGGAAAAGGCCTTCCATGCCTCTGGATCAGGCTGGGGTTTGTGAGTGCCACAGTGGGGACGAGGGGGGTTTCTGAAGGCTCCGGTCTTTCTGCCGACTCGTGGCGTGTCCCTTTGCGTCACCTCCCGTAAAGCCCCTCTGACTGCCTGGACTGCTCCTTACCCCTGTAATCCAGCCATGGAGGAGGTATCACAACTCACAATCCCTAATAACAGGAGTCTTTGGCCTTATTGTTCTAGTTTTAGAACACCACCACTTGCTGGAGTCACACAGTGATGCGTATAAAATCACAAACTGTGTTGTATTTTCAGCAGACTTATGACTTGAGATGACATTACAATGTGTGCAAAGTTGTACAGTATGGTTCTGGATTGTGTTGCTGTTCATCATGCGATGGAGCAATGTGATTCATCGCATGATTAACAGCAACACAACCCAGAGCCATTTACAGTTCTCTATATTTGACTCGATGGTATGAGGTTCTGTAGGCCATGTCAATCAAAGCTTGCCTGTAGCTGGGTCGTATTCACTAGGCACCAGACGGAAGTAAACAGACTAGCTGAGGTTGTCAAATAAGAAAGGCTTGTTTTCATGATCCGTTGCAAAACGTTTTGCTACGGTGTGCACTAATGAATAGGACCCTGCGCTGTGAAACTTTAGGTGTTGAAAAGAGGAGAGAGGACCCTCAAAAGAATGGAAGTAACTCAAATAAGTAAATAAGAAGTATTTCAATCTTGAATCCAAGATGGCGTAGCAGTGTGGTCGTGTATTCTGTTGTGTCCTCGTGTAAATAGCCAGTTTTTTTGTTTTTTTGTCTTTTTTTCGTATACATTTTTCTATTTATTTTTTATTTCACCTTTATTTAACCAGGTAAGCCAGTTGAGAACAAGTTCTCATTTTCAACTGCGACCTGGCCAAGATAAAGCTAAGCAGTGCGATTAAAAACAACAACATAGAGTTACATATGGGGTAAAACAAAACATAAAGTCAAAAAATACAACTGAAAATATATATACAGTGTGTGCAAATGTAGCAAGTTATGGAGGTAAGGCAATAAATAGGCCATAGTGCAAAATAATTACAATTAGTATTAACACTGGAATGATAGATGTGCAAGAGATTATGTGCAAATAGAGATACTGGGGTGCAAATTAGCAAAATAAATAACAATATAGGGATGAGGTAGTTGGGTGGGCTAATTTCAGATGGGCTGTGTACAGGTGCAGTGATCGGTAAAGTGCTCTGACAACTGATGCTTAAAGTTAGTGAGGGAGATAAGAGTCTCCAGCGTCAGAGATTTTTGCAATTCGTTCCAGTCATTGGCAGCAGAGAACTGGAAGGAATGGCGGCCAAAGGAGGTGTTGGCTTTGGGGATGACCAGTGAGATATACCTGCTGGAGCGCATACTACGGGTGGGTGTTGCTATGGTGACCAATGAGCTAAGATAAGGCGGGGATTTGCCTAGCAGTGATTTATAGATGACCTGGAGCCAGTGGGTTTGACGACAAACATGTAATGAGGACCAGCCAACAAGAGCGTACAGGTCACAGTGGTGGGTAGTGTATGGGGCTTTGGAGACAAAACAGATGGCACTGTGATAGACTACATCCAATTTGCTGAGTAGAGTGTTGGAGGCTATTTTGTAAATTACATCGCCAAAGTCAAGGATCGGTAGGATAGTTAGTTTTACGAGGGCATGTTTGGCAGCATGAGTGAAGGAGGCTAGCTATTTGTAGTTGTCCACATACTCTAGGTCAGACCCGTCGAGAGTAGTGATTCTAGTCGGGTGGGCGGGTGCCAGCAGCGTTCGATTGAAGAGCATGCATTTAGTTTTACCAGTGTTTAAGAGCAGTTGGAGGCTACTGAAGGAGTGTTGTATGGCATTGAAGCTCGTTTGGAGGTTTGTTAACACAGTGTCCAATGAAGGGCCAGATGTATACAAAATGGTGTCGTCTGCGTAGAGGTGGATCTGAGAGTCACCAGCAGCAAGAGCGACATCATTGATATACACAGAGAAAAGAGTCGGCCCAAGAATTGAACCCTGTGGCACGCCCATAGAGGTGCAGAGCTGGTGGCCGGGCTAGTGGTAGCCAGGTGGAACGCATGGCCAGCAGTAGCAAAATGCTTGTTGAAATTCTCGATTATTGTAGATTTATCGGTGGTGATAGTGTTTCCTAGCCTCAGTGCATTGGGTAGCTGGGAGGAGGTGCTCTTATTCTCCATGGACTTTACAGTGTCCCAAAACTTTTTGGAGTTAGTGCTACAGGATGCAAATTTCTGTTTGACAGTGATGAGGGGTGGTCGTTTGACCGCGAACCCGTTACGGACGCAGGCAATAAGGCAGTGATCGCTGAGATCCTGGTTGAAGACAGCGGAGGTGTATTTAGAGTGTAAGTTAGTCAGGATGATGTCTATGAGGGTACCCATGTTTACGGATTTAGGGTTGTACCTGGTAGGTTCGTTGATAATTTGTGTGAGATTGAGGGCATCTAGTTTGGATTGTAGGATGGCCGGGGTGTTAAGCATATCCCAATTTAGGTCACCAAGCAGTACGAACTCTGAGGATAAATGGGGGAAAATCAATTCACATATGGTATCCAGGGCACAGCTGGGGGCTGAGGGGGGTCTGTAGCAAGCGGCAACAGTGAGAGACTTATTTCTGGGTGGATTTTTAGAAGTAGAAGCTCAAACTGTTTGGGCACAGACCTGGATAGTATGATAGCCTGCAGAGCTCTCTCTACAGTAGATTGCAACTCCACCCCCTTTGGCAGTTCTATCTAGATGGAAAATGTTATAGTTGGGGATGGAAATTTCAGAATTTTTGGTGGCCTTCCTAAGCCAGGATTCAGACACTGCTAGAACATCTGGGTTTGGCGGAGTGTGCTAACGCAGTGAATAACTCAAACTTACGAAGGAGACTTCTGATATTGACATGCAAGAAAGCAAGGCTTTTACGGTTACAGAAGTCAACAAATGATAGCGCCTGGGGAGCAGGAGTGATACTGGGGGCTGCAGGGCCTCGGTTAGCCTCTACATCACCAGAGGAACAGAGGAGGACTAGAATAAGGATACGGCTAAAGGCTTTAAGAACTGGTCTTCTAGTGTGTTGGGTACAGAGAATAAAGGGGGCAGATTTCCGGGCGTTGTAGAAAAGATTCAGGGCATTATGTACAGACAAGGATATGGAAGGATAAGAGTACAGTGGAGGTAAACCTAAGCGTTGGGTAAAAATGAAAGATTGAGTCGGTCTCCACGTGTATGGGGGGTGGGACAAAGGAGCTATCTAAGGCAGGTTTAGCTGGGCTAGGGGATCTACAGTGAAACAGTACAATAAGAAATAACCGAAACAGCAATAAGCAAACTATATTGACATGGGAGAGAGGCATAAAGCAATCACAGGTGTAATTTGAGAGAGCTAAGACAACAGCTGGTAATGGTGACACAGTTTGGGCTGATGCTAAACATAAACAGGATGCGGTACCATAAAAAGGAACAGTCCAGCAGGCATCAGCTGTATAGCTGAGTTATCATAAGGTCCGGTGAACAGCAATAGGATAGTTCGGAGGTAGTTCGGGGGCTGCTAAAGCACTAGCGAGCAAGAGGCCACGGCTAGCATGTGCTAGCGGGCCGGGGCTAGCAGATGGAATCTTTGTGGTCGACGTCGTAACGGGAAGCCTGTTGTAACCACATCAGACGATTTCGTCGGCAGACCAGTCGTGTTGGATCGGCGGGGCTCCGTGTCAACACTAGGTGGTCCCGTCCAGTTGACAGAGAGGTAGATAGCCGGGAGATGGGCCTGGCTTTTCAGGGAAATCAGGAACCAATATACACAATCAGTTAGGAAAGCAAAGGCTAGCTTTTTCAAACAGAAATTTGCATCCTGTAGCACTAACTCCAAAAAGTTTTGGGACACTGTAAAGTCCATGGAGAATAAGAGCACCTCCTCCCAGCTACCCAATGCACTGATGCTAGGAAACACTGTCACCACCGATAACTCTACGATAATCGAGAATTTCAATAAGCATTTTGCTACTGATGGCCATGCTTTCTTTCCACCTGGCTACCCCTACCCCGGCCACCAGCCCTGCACCCTCCGCTGCAACTTGCCCATGCCCTCCCCGCTTCTCCTTCACCCAAATTCAGATAGCTGATGTCCTGAAAGAGCTGCAAAATCTGGACCCCTACAAATCAGCTGGGCTAGACAATCTGGACCCTTTCTTTTTAAAATTAGCCGCCTAAATTGTTGCAACCCCTATTACTAGCCTGTTCAACCTCTCTTTCGTATCGTCTGAGATCCCTAGAGATTGTAAAGCTGCCGCGGTCATCCCCCTCTTCAAAGGGGGTGACACTCTAGATCCAAACTGTTACAGACCTATATCCATCCTGCCCTGCCTTTCGAAAGTATTTGAAAGCCAAGTTCACAAACAGATCACCGACCATTTAGAATCCCACCGTACCTTCCCCACTATGCAATCCAGTTTCCGAGCTGGTCATGGGTGCACCTCAGCCACACTCAAGGTCCTAAACGATTTAATAACCGTGATCGATAAAAGACAGTACTGTGCAGCCGTCTTTATCGACCTGGCCAAGGCTTTTGACTTTGTCAATCACCGCATTCTTATTGGCAGACTAAATAGCCTGGTTCACCAACTACTTCTCAGATAGAGTTTAATGTGTCAAATCGGAGGGCCTGTTGTCTGGACCTATGGCAGTCTCAATGGGGGTGCCACAGGGTTCAATTCTCGGGCCGACTCTATTCTCTGTGTATATCAATGATGTCGCTCTTGCTGCTGGTGACTCTCAGATCCATCTCTATGCAGACGACACCATTTTGTATACATCTGGCCCTTCATTGGAAACTGTGTTGACAAACCAAATGTGCTTCAATGCCATACAACACTCCTTCCATGGCCTCCAACTGCTCTTAAACGCTAGTAAAACTAAATGCATGCTCTTCAATCAAACGCTGCTTGCACCCGCCCGCCCGACTAGAATCACTACTCTCGGCGGGTCTGACTTAGAATATCTGGTTAGACCGTAAACTCTCCTTCCAGACTCACATTAAGCATCTCCAAAGTTCTCCAAAGTTAAATCTAGAATCGGCTTCCTATTTCGCAACAAAGCCTCCTTCACTCATGCTGCCAAACATGCCCTCGTAAAACTGACTATCCTACCGATCCTTTACTTCGGCAATGTCATCTACAAAATAGCTTCCAACACTCTACTCAGCAAATTGGATGTAGTCTATCACAGTGCCATCCATTTTGTCACCAAAGCCCCATATACTACCCACCATTGTGACCTGTACGCTCTCGTTGGCTGGCCCTCACTACATATTCGTCGCCAAACCCACTGGCTCCAGGTAATCTATAAATCTCTTCCAAGTAAATCCCCGCCTTATCTTAGCTCATTGGTCATCATAGCAACACCCACCCGTAGTATACGTTCCAGCAGGTATATCTCACTGGTCATCCCCAAAGCCAACACATCATTTGGCCGCCATTCCTTCCAGTTCTCTGATGCAAATGACTGGAACGAACTGCAAAAATCTCTGAAGCTGGAGACACTTATCTCCCTCACTATCTTCAAGCATCAGTTGTCAGAGCAGCTTACCGATCACTGCACCTGTACGCAGCCCATCTGTAATTAGCCCACCCAACTACCTCATCCCCATATTGTTATTTACATTGGTATTTATTTTTGCTCATTTGCACCCCAGTATCTCTATTTGCACATCATCTTCTGCAAATCTATCACTCTAGTGTCAATACTAAATTGTAATTATTTTGCACTATGGTCTATTTATTGCCTTACCTCCATAACTTACTACATTTGCACACACTGTATATAGATTTTCTATTGTGTTATTGACTGTACGTTTTGTTTATTCCATATGTAACTCTGTGTTGTTGTTGTTTTTATCGCACTGCTTTGCTTTATCTTGGCCAGGTTGCAGTTGTAAATGAGAACTTGTTCTCAACTGGCTTACCTGGTTAAATAAAAGTGAAAAAAAAAAATAAAGTACACCAAAACACAGCACACGCTAGGAATAAATAAACATTAAAGCGTTTCTAAGTAAATCATATCACATGAGGGAAAAGGACTAAATAGAACAATTGGCACATGTAACACATGCAGAGTTACAGAGAGCTAGGAAGTAGGTTAAAGTTTAATGGCCTTTATTAGGTAAGAGCAGGCAATGTTTCCACATACAGTACAGTACACACAGTTACACACAGGACAGGAGTCCTTGGCTAAACCCTCACCCCTTCTCCCTCACACAGACGCAATCTGTGACTCTCTGTCTCCGTCTGTCTCTCTCTCTCCCCACTATGTACCATTCTGTTTCTCTCTCTCTCTCTCTCTCTCTCTCTCTCTCTCTCTCTCTCTCTCTCTCTCTCTCTCTCTCTCTCTCTCTCTCTCTCTCTCTCTCTCTCTCTCTCTCTCTAGTATAGGAGTGCTGAGGTCTCAGAATAAGCTTCAGCTATATTAGGAAACAGCTATATTGGATTTGCACACAAGGCCCTTTTATAGCAGGTCTTTTCAGCATGACTCGTGTTGCAATAAGATTTCACACTCCACTGAGTACAACTCTCGTAATGAGACAGCTTTGGGTTTTTTCTCTCCAGGAAACCAGAGAGAGAGGAAAGTGCAGAGCCCATAGTTTGCAGAGCACACACACAAACACACAAATGTACGCACACACATTGCATTTCCACCCAGTAAGGCCTCTACTGCATGAGAGAGGCTTAACAGAGTTGTGATGATTAGACAAAAATGTATCACAGCTTCAGGTTAAGATGGACAACAGAAACTCTATACCACTTCTAGTATACATGGTGCAGCAGATGAGCTGAATGCATGCAAGGTGAACATGTGAAAGCAGTGAATGTGAGACCGAGATGATTCTTCAACAAGTTGACTCTGAGTCGCTACTTTCATTATAGCCTATCTGTAAATATGAAGGGAATTTCCATACTCTACTGAGAAAGCCCAAACCTTGGATGTGCACTTTCAGGTGCTGAGTGTGCTCACAGTTTGACTCTGAAGACCTATTACATGTGTGAATTGTCAACCATCAGTTTCAGACAGCTTTCTGCAGAGCTTGAGTAAAACAGATTGTTAGGTATTTACTCCCTAAGAGCCCAATAAGCACACACTTCAATCACACACACACACACGTCCTCCATTTCCCTCTGCAGCTGCATGCCAGCATTAGTCTTTGAAATGCTTTAAAAGTCAATTCATCAACTAAAAGTCTGTGTTTTTACTCTAATGACTGCCACTGTAGTCTAGTCTGGATTAGAGGGCTGGGATACAGAGAGAGGTTAAAATCCTACTGACTGTTCCACCTAGCAGAGAAACAACAAGGGGGAAACATGGACTCCTTTCAAGTGTACTAATAGGCCTCCTTAGACAGAGGTGGAGGACATGCTGAAATTACGTTGAACCAATGTGGAATAGAAGTTGAATTGATGTCTGTGCCCAGTGGGACAGTAGCTGCTCCGCTGGTTTGTTGCTACAGGACAGATTTTATTAACTTTACCTTTGACTGTCTGGCCATGATGATCATGTACAATTTTTTTGTGTGACCACATTTCTATTTTTTGTGTGAATTGTTTTCATGTGGGGGGGGGGGGGATCACAGGCACAAAATACAAATTCGTATAATTTGATATTCAGTTCGTATTCACCTGTGGGCAAACACTCGAAAAGAACAAACATTTAAAAAAGGTACATAGATACAAAGTATTGATCATTCTGATCATATTACAGAGTTAAACAGTTATAGTAAATGTTGTATGTAAAGGAAAATAAACAAAAATAAATTCATTATCATATTTCCCAGTACGCTCTACTGCAGGTAGATTTTTTAGGATTGTTTTTAATATCTGTGTTTTTGCATGTACATTGATTGACTGATTCGTTTTATGCTACACAAATAAAAATAACATACATTTTTCTAGTTAGATTTATTTCACCTGTTACTGTAAATGGTTGTTCTGGTTTAAGTGATTTAGGTAGTGTTTTCTATCAAGTTTCCTAACCCCGACAGTCATTCTGAATGTAGGTTGTGGGTGAATAAAAATTCTAACTGTTGGATATCCTAACTCTGGCAGGATTCCAATAGGAATTACACATCACTTTGCAAGCCAGCATAATGTGACTTGCAGGCCTGATGTGGCCTGTAAATCAGGAGTTTCCTAACACCACTGTGTTAGGGTAAAACTAAGCCATCAATTAGACCAATATAGAAGGCCTTATGATATACAGTGGGGAGAACAAGTATTTGATACACTGTCGATTTTGCAGGTTTTCCTACTTACAAAGCATGTAGAGGTCTGTAATTTTTATCATAGGTACACTTCAACTCTGAGAGACGGAATCTAAAACAAAAATCCAGAAAATCACATTGTATGATTTTAAGTAATTAATTTGCATTTTATTGCATGACATAAGTATATGATCACCTACCAACCAGTAAGAATTCCGGCTCTCACAGACCTGTTAGTTTTTCTTTAAGAAGCCCTCCTGTTCTCCACTTATTACCTGTATTAACTGCACCTGTTTGAACTTGTTACCTGTATAAAAGACACCTGTCCACACACTCAATCAAACAGACTCCAACCTCTCCACAATGGCCAAGACCAGAGAGCTGTGTAAGGACATCAGGGATAAAATTGTAGACCTGCACAAGGCTGGGATGGGCTACAGGACAATAGGCAAGCAGCTTGGTGAGAAGGCAACAACTGTTGGCGCAATTATTAGAAAATGGAAGAAGTTCAAGATGACGGTCGATCACCCTCGGTCTGGGGCTCCATGCAAGATCTCACCTCGTGGGGCATCAATGATCATGAGGAAGGTGAGGGATCAGCCCAGAACTACACGGCAGGACCTGGTCAATGACCTGAAGAGAGCTGGGACCACAGTCTCAAAGAAAACCATTAGTAACACACTACGCCGTCATGGATTAAAATCCTGCAGCGCACGCAAGGTCCCCCTGCTCAAGCCAGCGCATGTCCAGGCCCGTCTGAAGTTTGCCAATGACCATCTGGATGATCCAGAGGAGGAATGGGAGAAGGTCATGTGGTCTTTTTGGTCTAAACTCCACTCGCCGTGTTTGGAGGAAGAAGAAGGATGAGTACAACCCCAAGAACACCATCCCAACCGTGAAACATGGAGGTGGAAACATCATTCTTTGGGGATGCTTTTCTGCAAAGGGGACAGGACGACTGCACCGTATTGAGGGGAGGATGGATGGGGCCATGTATCGCGAGATCTTGGCCAACAACCTCCTTCCCTCAGTAAGAGCATTGAAGATGGGTCGTGGCTGGGTCTTCCTGCATGACAACGACCCGAAACACACAGCCAGGGCAACTAAGGAGTGGCTCCGTAAGAAGCATCTCAAGGTCCTGGAGTGGCCTAGCCAGTCTCCAGACCTGAACCCAATAGAACATCTTTGGAGGGAGCTGAAAGTCCGTATTGCCCAGCGACAGCCCCGAAACCTGAAGGATCTGGAGAAGGTCTGTATGGAGGAGTGGGCCAAAATCCCTGCTGCAGTGTGTGCAAACCTGGTCAAGACCTACAGGAAACGTATGATCTCTGTAATTGCAAACAAAGGTTTCTGTACCAAATATTAAGTTCTGCTTTTCTGATGTATCAAATACTTATGTCATGCAATAAAATGCAAATGTATTACTTAAAAATCATACAATGTGATTTTCTGGATTTTTGTTTTAGATTCCGTCTCTCACAGTTGAAGTGTACCTATGAAAATAATTACAGACATGCTTTGTAAGTAGGAAAACCTGCAAAATCAGCATGTACTGTCATAGAGTTACTTTGTATGGATAGGATTTGCATAGCAACTCACTTGCTGAAAGTCACAGGCATTTAAAATAATATAATTCAACAACCATGTTTCTGTCACTAACAAATACAGTCATGGGTGTTAATTCAACAATTTACTCAAAAAGAAAATTAGGAAATATGCAAATTAGACTTAACACCATACAGTGTTAAAACAACACCGAACACAGTGTAAAAATACACTGAAATAGTGTAACAGCGTCAGCACAAAGCAAAGTGAGTTCAGTTTGCTCTAAATCAAGTGTTATGTTTTACACTGTAGGTGTTGTGTATTACTCTACAGTAGAGCTATGCAAACACAACAATTGAGTTCCTTTGAACACTCTAAGAGTAAAATGAGGAACACTGCAACAGAGTTCAATCTTTAACACTTTCAAATGTCTTATTTTAACACCAGTACAGTGGGACTCATATGTTCACTGAAAATATTGTAGATGTTACACTTTCAGAGTTAAACGTACACCATTGACTTTGCATTGAGGGGAGATATGTGAGAGAAAGAAAATATGAAGAGAGAGGAAAACACTATTGTAAAACTGACTCTGGTGTACCTCCTTTAGAATTCTTGAAAGACATCTAGAAACCGATCCGTCTCAGAGAAAGACCATGTTGAGCGTGGGGCAGTGTTTTTGTTTTTGCCGTCCTGAAATCAGAACCATGTGTAGCATCTTCGTCATCTCTCACTTCAAACACCATTTCTGGCTGCGGAGCTGGGAACATATGCCACCTGTGCAAAAACACAATAAACATCTTTCATGTTCTCCTTGGCATTCATGCCTGCTTGACCCTACTGAACATCTATTTCTCTAGCGTCTGAGGGCTGCAAGCCACCACTGACATGCGGACACGGACACACACAAACACACACGCACTAACACACATGCACACACACACTGTTCTTCCTCCTCTGTAGTAATAGGCCTCCCAATTACTATTACTGGTAGCGATATGTGGATGATGGAAGAAAGGATGTTGGTGAGGTGTGTAGGTGTATGTGTGTGTGTGTGTGTGTGTGTGTGTGTGTGTGTGTGTGTGTGTGTGTGTGTGTGTGTGTGTGTGTGTGTGTGTGTGTGTGTGTGTGTGTGTGTAAAGACCAGGGGAAGTATTCTGAGGTTATTGGATTAATGCCAGGATGCGACAGAGACACTCCACACTTCCCCTCTCATACGCCAGGCTGCACAGGAACAATACTCTATTACATTTACCCTCATAGAGAGAGAGAGAGAGAGAGAGAGAGTGAGAGAGAGAGAGAGAGAGAGAGAGAGAGAGAGATTGAGAGAGAGATTAGAGAGAGAGAGAGAGAGAGAGAGAGAGAGAGAGAGAGAGAGAGAGAGAGAGAGAGAGAGAGAGAGAGAGATTGAGAGAGATTGAGAGAGAACGTCAGTTTGATGTCCTAAAAGAGCGGGCATCAGTTTTTAATATCAGAGGAATCAGTGTCATTGGTGCATGATATAATGCAATGGTTTTCATAGTGTTATGTGATATAGACACACATGCATGGAAAGTGATGGATGACTGAGGTCCCAACAGCGGGTGTTTGGATCTTGTCTGCCTGTCAGTCTCCAGCCTTTATTGCCACGAGTCACCTAAAATGCATGCACACACACACACACACGCACACACGCACACACACACGCACACACACACACAAACACACACACACACACACACACAGACATACACGCACTCTGCTGCAGGGAGGAGATATGGAACCACCAGGGCTAATCCTGATAAATCCCTCTGTTCTCTACACAGTTGCCACGGGGCCTCAGTAACCATCCTCTGGGTGAGTCAGGGTGTGTGTGTGCTAAGCCCTGTCCTCTTGGGATCAGAGGGGAACAGGTGTATACTTCACTCTGAGCACAGGTCATCCCTCTATCCTCTTGTTTGTTCGACTGCCAAAGGAATGGTTACGACATGACTCACTACTCCTGCTGCACCAAGATACACACACACACATTTTCGGAATTTTCCCTCGTGGGGATTGAATCCATGTTGCAAGTACCACGCTCTACCAACTGAGCCACACACACAAAGGACCAAGCAATCCAGACAGACATTCCTGAGATCACAGACATATTCTGCGGTCTCTTCTTCAGATACCACACATTTATACCAATGGGGAAAAAATATTTTATGATTCCATTCTTTGGATTTCTCCTAATGCAAATACTTGTGAAAGTGGTTCTCATTAAGAACAATGGAATGCAAACCAGTAGATGAAGGTGTCTGGGAACAAAACTGTTCATTTCACTATGTTCATTTGCAAAACAACGTTTTCAACACTCCCACACATGCACCTACCCAACTAGATACGCAACAACTTCCCTCAATTCCCTGTGAGCACTGTCCCTGTCCAGACAGAAGCCGATAAGTAGAACAGACAAACAGTAGTTCTAGAAGACTATTCCAGTTCTAAGGATTTAAAATAGCCTGAGCCTTTCCAGGGAACTTCTGATTCCAGTAGCCGCCACCTCTTCTCACGCACATGGTGTGGTTTTAGTTGAGTGTATAGGAGTGAAGGGATGTAAGAGGATGACTGTACTCTGCTGTTTAGATCCCCTAAGTTGTGTAAGGTAAATAAGAATAAGGACGGTCATCACTATCTGGCCATGCTACAAAAGGCAGAAGTACAGTTCTTTCTGACCAAAATGATTGTCAGGATTTGAACCACCAACTTCAACCCTTACCCAACCCCTGACCTTAACCCCAACTCTAACCCTAAACTGAGGACAAATACCTCATGGGGTTGCTCATGAATTTGGATGATATTACCACTTTTGTCCTTTCTAGCATGGCCATCTAACGCCTTCCATGTGAACACTCTGGATGTATCCTTGTGTACTTTCCCAAGCCCGTACAGACAGCAGGTTAAGACTAATATGATTTACAACGGTTTATTTTCAGCCTACCGGTTCTTTTTAAAGTTACAATCCCCTCTATTCTTAGTAAGAACCTGTCTTCTGATGTCTATCTGTGGCTCCCTTTGTTTCCAAATACAGAAATAGGAGTTCAGCTGTAAATAATTCATTCTGACCCTGTTAGACATGTGTCTGGGGTTATTCAGCAAAACTAGGAGGAATATGGAAGCTGAGTGTCTGTGGGTCAGAGAGAGTCAGTTACCGGTCAGCACATGTCAACTGAGGGAATTTCTGCAGTAAGTCTGATCTGTTTATGTTATTCAGCAAAATGGTCTTTCTACAGATGTTCGGATGGGTACAGTGCATGCTGGTATAAAACATTAGAACAAAGGTATAATCAGTTCAAATTGCAGCAACTATAACAAAGGTACTGGCTATACACAAGCAACCGTTTAGGGCGTGTGGTGGTTATCAATACTTGTATGACTGATTGTTTGTCTGTCTGTCAGCACTCCCTCCTTCCTCAGGTTGTTGAATGTAGGTGTGTTCCTTTGTCTATGGGTTTCAAAGTTACTGTATGACTGTCAGTGTGTCTGGCAGTCTACGCGGCTTCCTAACCCTGGTTGTTGAAGGTAGGTGTGTTCCTGGGTGTGTCTTTGGGTGAAGACATAAGAGAGATATATATCCTGCATGAACAGACCTTTATACATTATTTGGTGAACAATGCAGACACTTAAACACAAGATAAAACATACACGCACAAACGCATACACACACACTGCAAAGACAGGCTATACTCTCCCTTTCTTTCTCTCTCTCTCTCTCTCTCTCTCTCTCTCTCTCTCTCTCTCTCTCTCTCTCTCTCTCTCTCTCTCTCTCTCTCTCTCACACTCTCTCTCTCTCTCTCAATAGGATTGATAAGATCTTCCACCTGCCATAACATCATGGATAAATCCGAGCTCTACTTTAATCTGGAAGACTCCCTTCTGCCGATTTAAGACCTTACTTCATTAACAGTAGCTGTGTGTGTGTCAGAGAGAAAGAGACAGAGACAGAGAGACTGTTTGTGTGTTTGTGGTACGCACTACGGGGGCCCAGTCTCACCCCACTACCGTGTAGGTTGTGTACGTAGCGTAAGGAGAGGCAGGGGACAGGCCCACTATTTGTGTGAATGTGTGTCTCTGTGAGAACTAGAACAGCAAAAACAAGGCCTATGTGACTACACAGTGATCCTGTACAGCTGGACTGCCAGACAGACAGAGAGGCAGACACAGGCTCCAACCTGTGGTCAGGTGAAGGATTGACGACTCCCCACACACCATTCCCCATCTGTTCATCATTCCCCCCCCGAAACACCTGCACACTGGGCAGAGGCACCACCTGTCTGGTGTTGTGGTATGGTTAAAATAAAACAACAACAACAACACAAGACTGTCCAATCAGAGACCTGGATAGAGTGGGTGACTATAAACATGTCCAAATAACAGGTTTTACAACTTGGTCATGATTGACACCAGCATTGACTTGACTTGCTGTGCTACTATAAAGTCTTCAATGGTCCAAGAAGGCCAGGCATGTGTCAGATGCTTTTCTATATGATGCATGTTGTAGCTATTAAAATTTAACACACAAGCTTTGCATGCACCAAGTACCCTGTTGTCTGACATCCCAATGGACATTTACTTATTAATCACTGCTACAGTTGTTATGATGTACACTACCAGTCAAAAGTTTGGACACACCTACTCATTCAAGGGTTTTTCTTTATTTTTACTATGTTTTACAAAACTATGAAATAACACATATGGAATCATGTAGTAACCAAAACAGTGTGAAACAAATCAAAATATATTTTATATTTGAGATTCTTCAAATAGCCACCCTTTGCCTTGATGACAGCTTTGCACACTCTTGGCATTCTCTTGGCATTCATGAGATAGTCACCTGGAATGCATTTCAATTAACAGGTGTGCCTTCTTAAAAGTTAATTTCTGGAATTTCTTTCCTTCTTAATGCGTTTGAGCCAAAATAGTTGTGTTGTGACAAGGTAAGGGGGTATACAGAAGATAGCCCTATTTGGTAAAATACCAAGTCCATATTATGGCAAGAACAGCTCAAATAAGAAAAGAGAAACAACAGTCCATCATTACTTTAAGACATGAAGGTCAGTCAATACGGAACATTTCAAGAACTTTCAAAGTTTCTTCAAGTGCAGTTACAAAATCCATCAAGCGCTATGATGAAACTGGCTCTCATGAGGACCGCCACAGGAATGGAAGACCCAGAGTTACCTCCGCTGCAGAGGATAAGTTCATTAGAGTTACCAGCCTCAAGTCACAGACACATCTCAACATCAACTGTTCAGAGGAGACTGTGTGAATCAGGCCTTAATGGTCGAATTGCTGCAAAGAAACCACTACTAAAGGACACCAATAAGAAGAAGAGACTTGCTTGGGCCAAGAAACACGAGCAATGGACATTAGACCGGTGGAAATGTGTTCTTTGGTCTGGAGTCCAAATTTGAGATTTTTGGTTCCAACCGCCGTGGCTTTGTGAGACGCGGTGTGGGTGAACGGATGATCTCCGCATGTGTATTTCCCACCGTAAAGCATGGTGTGGGGTTGCTTTGCTGGTGACCCTGTCTGTGATTTATTTAGAATTCAAGGCACACTTAACAAACATGGCTATCACAGCATTCTGCAGTGATATGCCATCCCATCTGGTTTGGACTTAGTGGGACTATCATTTGTTTTTCAACAGGACAATGACCCAACACACCTCCAGGCTGTGTAAGGGCTATTTTACCAAGAAGGAGAGTGATGGAGTGCTGCATCAGATGACCTGGCCTCCACAATCCCCCAACCTCAACCCAATTGAGATTGTTTGGGAGTCGGACCGCAGAGTGAAGGAAAAGCAGCGAACAAGTGCTCAGCATATGTGGGAACTGCTTCAAGACTGTTGGAAAAGCATTCCAGGTGAAGCTGGTTGAGAGAATGCCAAGAGTATGCAAAGCTGTCATCAAGGCAAAGGGTGGCTATTTGAAGAATCTCAAATATAACATATATTTTGATTTGTTTAACACTTTTTTTGGTTAATACATGATTCTATGTAGAAATAGTAAAAATAAAGAAAAACCCTTGAATGAGTAGGTGTGTCCAAACTTTTGACTGGTACTGTATATAGTGCTATTTCTATTTCCATTGTTGTTTTTTTATAACCATTTTCATTCTTTTATTTCACTTTGTCCTGCATGTTGGAGTCTAAGATTTTCACTGTACCCTGCTATCACATCTGCAATCCTGTACCTGTGACTATTAAACACTCTGAATATGAGAATGCTTGTAAAACCAAACACACATCTTACTGATGCCGATGGCTGCATGGTTTAATAGCTGGGGGGTAGTTGCCTCTTGACACTGATCTGCTGTCAGTTCTGAGTTTTCTCCCCGTATGGTTAAATGTAGGATTTTGGGATAATAAACTTTTTATTGATCCCTGTGTTAGTGGATAACCAAGCGGTGTGTGGTCTGTGCAAATAGTGGGTGACACAAAGAGGCCATTACTGAAGATTCCTGTGAAATTACACACACACACACACACACACACACACATGCACGCACACACACACAACCCAGCACACACGCCACCTGCCACAAACAACAACTGGATGTGGTTCTGGAACCAGAGGAGCCAGAGGGGGGTTAGGACTGTGAGGAATGTCTGGCTGACAGTTCCATCACCCAGCCCTGGTATGCAGGCTGGTGTAGCTGGTTTAGATGGACCTTCAAAGGCTCTGGTCAAATGAAAGGAAAGGGAGCACGAGAAGAGGTAAGGTAGAGGCCAAAAAGGTACAGTTGAAGTCGGAAGTTTACATACACTTAGGTTGGAGTCATTAAATCTTGTTTTTCAACCACTCCACAAATTTCTTGTTAACAAACTATAGTTTTGGCAAGTCCGTAAGGACATCTACTTTGTGCATGACAAAAGTTATTTTTCCAACAATTGTTTACAGACAGATTATTTCACTTATAATTCACAGTATCACAATTCCAGTGGGTCAGAAGTTTACATACACTACGTTGACTGTGCCTTTAAACAGCTTGGAAAATTCCAGAAAATGATGTCATGGCTTTAGAAGCTTCTGATAGGCTAATTGACATCATTTGATGTCATCTGTGGATGTATTTCAAGGCCTACCTTCAAACTCAGTGCCTCTTTGCTTGACATCATGGGAAAATCAAAAGAAATCAGCCAAGACTTCAGAATAAAAATTGTAGACCTCCACAAGTCTGTTGTGCACAGCGCCGGAAGAAGATGGCTGCCGTTTTACAGCCCTCTAACCAATTGTACTATTATGTGTGTTTTTCCGCGTTATTTGTAATTTATTTTGTACATAATGTTTCTGCCATCGTCTCTTATAACCAAAGAGAGCTTCTGGATATCAGGACAGCGATTACTCACCTCGCGTTGGACGAAGACTTTTTCTTCAACGAGGCGTTCGCGAAGGATATTCTACAGACACCCAACAAGGCCCAGATCCCCGTCATTCGCGTGAGGAAGAGATGGAGATATCGTGGACGCAGATCCGGGTGCCTTGTAAGGATCCGACGGCGAACGAGTAAACTGCCTCTCCCATCAATCCTATTAGCCAACGTTCAATCTTTTGAGAATAAAATTGACGATTTAAGATTACGGTTATCCTACCAACGGGACATTAAAAACTGTAATATCTTATGTTTCACGGAGTCGTGGCTGAACGACAACAATGACAACATTCAGCTAGCAGGCTATACGCTACATCGGCAGGACAGAACGTCTGACTCTGGTAAGACAAGGGGCGGCGGTCTGTGTATATTTGTAAACAACAGCTGGTGCACAAAATCAAATACTAAGGAAGTCTCGAGGTTTTGCTCGCCTGAGGTAGAGTATCTTATGATAAGCTGTAGACCACACTATTTACCAAGAGAGTTTTCATCTATATTTTTCATAGCTGTCTATTTACCACCACAAACCAATGCTGGCATTAAGATTGCACTGAATGAGTTGTACAAGGCCATTAATCAACAGGAAAACGCTCATCCAGATGCAGCGCTCCTAGTAGCCGGGGACTTTAATGCAGGGAAACTTAAATCCGTTCTACCTCATTTCTACCAGCATGTTAAATGTGCAACCAGAGGGGAAAAAACTCTAGACCACCTTTACTCCACACACAGAGACGCATACAAAGCTCTCCCTCGCCCTCCATTTGGCAAATCTGACCATAACTCTATCCTCCTGATTCCTGCTTATAAGCAAAAACTGAAGCAGGAAGCACCAGTGATTCGGCTAATAAAAAAGTGGTCAGATGACGCAGATGCTAAGCTACAGGACTGTTTTGCTAGCACAGACTGGAACATGTTCCGGGATTCTTCAGACAGCATTGAGGAGTTCACCACATCAGTCACTGGCTTCATCAATAAGTGCATCGATGATGTCGTCCCCACAGTGACCGTACGTACATACCCCAACCAGAAGCCATGGATTACAGGAAACATCCGCACTGAGCTAAAGGGTAGAGCTGCCGCTTTCAAGGAACGGGACTCTAACCCGGACGCTTATAAGAAATCCCGCTATGACCTCCGACGAACCATCAAACAGGCAAAGAGTCAATACAGGTCTAAGATTGAATCATACTACACTGGCTCTGACGCTCGTCGGATGTGGCAGGGCTTGAAAACTATTACAGACTACAAAGGGAAGCACAGCCGCGAGCTGCCCAGTGACACAAGCCTACCAGACGAGCTAAACCACTTCTATGCTCGCTTCGAGGCAAGCAACACTGAAGCATGCATGAGAGCACCAGCTGTTCCGGACGACTATGTGATCACGCTCTCCGTAGCCGATGTGAGTAAGACTTTTAAGCAGGTCAACATTCACAAGGCCGCAGGGCCAGACGGATTACCAGGACGTGTACTCCGAGCATGTGCTGACCAACTGGCAAGTGTCTTCACTGACATTTTCAACATGTCCCTGACTGAGTCTGTAATACCAACATGTTTCAAGCAGACCACCATAGTCCCCGTGCCCAAGAACTCTAAGATAACCTGCCTAAATGACTACCGACCCGTAGCACTGACGTCTGTAGCCATGAAGTGCTTTGAAAGACTGGTCATGGCTCACATCAACAGCATAATCCCAGAAACCCTAGACCCACTCCAATTTGCATACCGCCCCAACAGATCCACAGATGATGCAATCTCTATCACACTCCACACTGCCCTTTCCCACCTGGACAAGAGGAACACCTACGTGAGAATGCTATTCATTGACTACAGCTCAGCATTCAACACCATAGTGCCCTCTAAGCTCATCACTAAGCTAAGGATCCTGGGACTAAACACCTCCCTCTGCAACTGGATCCTGGACTTCCTGACGGGCCGCCCCCAGGTGGTAAGGGTAGGTAACAACACATCTGCCACACTGATCCTCAACACGGGGGCCCCTCAGGGGTGCGTGCTCAGTCCCCTCCTGTACTCTCTGTTCACCCATGACTGCATGGCCAGGCACGACTCCAACACCATCATTAAGTTTGCCGACGACACAACAGTGGTAGGCCTGATCACCGACAACGATGAGACAGCCTATAGGGAGGAGGTCAGAGATCTGGCCGTGTGGTGCCAGGACAACAACCTCTCCCTCAACGTGACCAAGACAAAGGAGATGATTGTGGACTACAGGAAAAAAAAGAGGACTGAGCACGCCCCCATTCTCATCGACGGGGCTGTAGTGGAACAGGTTGAGAGCTTCAAGTTCCTTGGTGTCCACATCACCAACGAACTATCATGGTCCAAACACACCAAGACAGTCGTGAAGAGGGCACGACAAAGCCTATTCCCCCTCAGGAGACTAAAAAGATTTGGCATGGGTCCTCAGATCCTCAAAAAATTCTACAGCTGCACCATCGAGAGCATCCTGACTGGTTGCATCACCGCCTGGTATGGCAACTGCTTGGCCTCTGACCGCAAGGCACTACAGAGGGTAGTGCGTACGGCCCAGTACATCACTGGGGCAAAGCTCCCTGCCATCCAGGACCTCTATACCAGGCGGTGTCAGAGGAAGGCCCTCAAAATTGTCAAAGACTCCAGCCACCCTAGTCATAGACTGTTCTCTCTGCTACCGCACGGCAAGCGGTACCGGAGTGCCAAGTCTAGGTCCAAAAGACTTCTCAACAGCTTCTACCCCCAAGCCATAAGACTCCTGAACAGCTAATCATGGCTACCCGGACTATTTGCACTGCCCCCCCACCCCATCCTTTTTACGCTGCTGCTACTCTGTTAAGTATTTATGCATAGTCACTTTAACTCTACCCACATGTACATATTACCTCAACTACCTCAACTAGCCGGTGCCCCCGCACATTGACTATGCAACGGTACCCCCCTGTATATATAGCCTCCCTACTGTCACTTTATTTTACTGTATATATAGCCTCCCTACTGTCACTTTATTTTACTTCTGCTCTTTTTTTCTCAACACTTTTTTGTTGTTGTTTTATTCTTACTTTTTTGTTTAAAATAAATGCACTGTTGGTTAAGGGCTGTAAGTAAGCATTTCACTGTAATGTCTGCACCTGTTGTATTCGGCGCATGTGACCAATAAAATTTGATTTGATTTGATTAAAAGTCTGGTTCATCCTTGGGAGCAATTTCCAAACGCCTGAAGGTACCACGTTCATCTGTACAAACAATAGTAAGCAAGTATAAACACCATGGGACCACGCAGCCATCATACCGCTCAGGAAGGAGACGCGTTCTGTCTCCTAGAGATGAATGTACTTTGGTGTCGAAAAGTGCAAATCAATCCCAGAACAACAGCAGACCTTGTGAAGATGCTGGAGGAAACAGGTACAAAAGTATCTATATCCACAGTAAAATGAGTCCTATATCGACATAACCTGAAAGGCCGCTCAGCAAGGAAGAAGCCACTGCTCCAAAACCGCCATAAAAAAGCCAGACTACGGTTTGCAACTGCACATGGGGACAAAGATTGTACTTTTTGGAGAAATGTCCTCTGGTCTGATGAAACAAAAATAGAAATGTTTGGCCATAATGACCATCGTTATGTTTGGAGGAAAAAGGGGATAGCTTGCAAGCCGAAGAACACCATCCCAACCGTGAAGCACGGGGGTGGCAGCATCATGCTGTGGGGCTGCTTTGCTGCGGGAGGGACTGGTGCACTTTACAAAATAGATGGCATCATGAGGAAGGAAAATGATATGGATATATTGAAGCAACATCTCAAGACATCAGTCAGGAAGTTAAAGCTTGGTCGCAAATGGGTCTTCCAAATGGACAATGACTAAGGCTACCCAAAACATTTGACCCAAGTTAAACAATTTAATGGCAATGCTACCAAATATTAATTGAGTGTGTGTAAACTTCTGACCCACTGGGAATGTGATTAAAGAAATAAAAGCTGATATAAATCAGACATTTCATATTCTTTAAATAACGTGGTGATCCTAACTGACCTAAAACAGGGAATTTTTACTAGGATTAAATGTCAGGAATTGTGAAAAACTGAGTTTAAATGTATTTGGCTAAGGTGTATGTAAACTTCCGACTTCAACACTACATATCAGGAGGTAGAAGCGCAACTGTTGCTCATTTTAGAAATGGCGCTTCTATTAGTTCCTTAAAAAAACATTGACATTGTATGAAGCCTGAGGGGCAATAGAAATGGTAATAGAGACAGATCCCATCTAGAATGGGGAAGAAGCAGAGTCCTCCAGTCAACCATTCAAAGCCACTTCACTATTAGTGCCATCTTACAATGGAAAGAAACGAAGGGCCTTTAGTATCTGACGTCCTCAGCAGTCTACCAGTCATCCACATCCACAGACAGAGCGAGACAGACACAGGCAGACAGATAAGTCCAGAGACAACAATGAGTGTAGTGGGGAATAGAAACAGCATAAGCAGCATATGGCCTCTCCTCTGCAGTACTTCCTTAGGTCAGCCACTCCACAGACGGACAGAGAGAGAGGCAGACAGAGAGAGAGAGAGAGAGAGAGAGAGAGAGAGAGAGAGAGAGAGAGAGAGAGAGAGAGAGAGAGAGAGAGAGAGAGAGAGAGAGAGAGAGAGAGAGAGAGAGAGAGAGAGAGAGAGAGAGAGAGAGAGAGAGAGAGAGAGAGAGAGAGAGAGAGAGAGAGAGAGAGAGAGAGAGAGAGAGAGAGAGAGATGAGAGAAGAGAGAGAGAGAGAGAGAGAGAGAGAGAGAGAAGGCAGGGCTGGTAGGGCTAGGAGTCAGCTGTAGGGCTGGGAATTGCCAGGGACCTCACGATACGATGATATTATGATACTTAGGTGGCGATACGATATGTATTGCGATTCTCACGATTCTATATGTATTCCGATTAGGTAATTTCGATCAGTCATGGAAATAAAGTGCTGAAAACAAATTGGCTCCCTATTTAAAAACAAGATGGAGAACAAGCTGAAGGGGACTAAAGGGTTTCCTGACAGCTACACGTCAGACTGACCTCTCCAGAGGTCAGAGGTTAGAGGTCACCACACTCCATTAGAGGGGTTAAGCCCTGCCTCTCACTGGAGCAGGACGGAGACGAGACCAGCGCGTGGTTAACAGATCCAGGGGACTGACTGACTTTGTCACTCTAATTGTCTCATTGTCTCAGCTTCAACATCAGGTTGCAGGAGAGGGTTGAACAACCGAAGGACAAAACACCAACCACATCAGCATTTTTATCTACAAAATTGTGATTTTTCAGGTGATCTTTTTTGTTTTTCGATGTATTCCAGCAAGTTTTCTGTTCTGTCTTACCTGGTATTTCAAAGTAATTTATCTCCCGTCATTTGACTTTGTACTGATGGCCTCTTGTGTGTGTGTGTGTGTGTGTGTGTGTTTGTGTGTGTGTATGTGTGTGTGTGTGTGTGTGTGTGTGTGTGTGTGTGTGTGTGTGTGTGTGTGTGTGTGTGTGTGTGTGTGTGTGGTGAGCTGAGGGTAAAACTAGCCCAGCAGTGTGTATCTATGAGAGACTAAAGTCAGTCAGGCTGCAGATTCAGGGGGAGTTCTCTGCGGTAGGAAACTCCACTCAACTCAGCTGTATCATCCTGTTTACTATCACAATCAGAGTTGGGCAAGAGGTAGAACAGAAAGGGAGGTTGATACGCACACACGGCACGCACGCACAGTCAGGCACGCACACGCACACACACACACACACATACACACACACACATGCACACACACACACACACACACACACACACACACACACACACACACACACACACACACACACACACACACACACACACACACACACACACACACATACACACACTACCAATGTACGGAGGAGTTGACAGGTTGTTTGTGCCATGGGGGCACCTCACACACAGTAAAGGCTGAGTCATATACTGTTGTAGGGACCTGTCCTTGTCTCCTCACCGCAGCCGTGTGGTCTAACCACGGTTAAGATGGCGCACTTTAAAGAGTGACACTGCACTCAACTCTCCTAATTGTCACTGCAACAACTTGAATTGCTAATGTTGGTATCTATTTGAGTGCTTACTGTATACATTTTCACTGATCAAGAGAAATCCTAAATAGCTACAGTATCAAGACCATGAAGTATAGGCCTAAGGAGTTTTGCAGATATGTTACAATTTTAAATCTAAAGAGGTACTTTTCCCCTGAATTTGAATGGGAGTCAACCTGAGTCACCAATGTCCTATGACTTATTTTCAAAGACACCAAAACTCTCTGAACAACAGCAAAGGAATGAGTGGAGTGCGAAGGAAGCGAACCTGATACAAACTCCAACAATGAAGAGTTTCAGTTGCAGTACAATACTCAGGGGCACAGTTGCCGTGGTGACTAAGACACATATTATACCGCAGATGCCTCATGCTGCTGCCTCCTCAGTGTTCTAACAACCTAGTGTTGTTAACAACCTAGTATCTCCTGACTCACTACTCACTGGGGTGGCTGCACAGGGGTAGTTGGTGAGTGTCTGTGTGTGTGTGTGTGTGTGTGTAGGGGTGGAGGGTTCAACGTGTGTGTGTCTTTGTGTTTGTGGGTGGTGTGTGTGTGGTGCGTGTGTGTGTGCAGGAGCACCCTCATGTGTGTGTATGTGATGAATGACCCTTTGACTCAGGCGTGTGGGCTGTGAAACCTGAGCAGTAGGCAGAGACAGAGAAGGGCAGTGGAAGCAGCAGCTCGGCAGTAAGGTAGCAGTAAGGGCTCCTCTCTGTCCTCCTCCTCAGTCCCCCCCAGCCCCAGGGGATGTAGAGCAGCTGCAGCCGTTACAGCTGGCCTCCTCACAGGCCTCTGGCCCCGTTAAGACACTATTAAACCTTGCCTTAGTCTGTCTCTGTCAACCATAGCCTCAAGCACAAATACTGTACGTCACAACTGCACTATGAACAACTGACATTGCACTGCTGACAACGGCATTGTCCATTGCAGCAGAGGACAACAGTGGTTGTTGATAATGATGTGATGGATGGATAGAAAATGACTACAGCTTGACGTGAAAGAAAGTGACTAACTTGTTCTGTGCATATAAGCAAGCAGTGGCAAGGCAAATCAACATGTTTCTTCATGGAGGAAAATCCTCACACTCAGCCATGGCTTTGAATCTAAATGACATAATTTCAATAAGAGGTCAAAGGTGAAGCAATAGTGGCTGGTGGGGTCAGTGGTAGGCCCCTGTATTGTCCATCCTCTATCCCCTGTGGGTCTCTGTATCCCCTGTAACAATGACTGGGCAGCTGCTCCGCTCATAAAGAGGCGTTAACACTGCACAGGATCAACTAGGGCAGACGATGAACATGGGTGTGTCTGTGTGTGTGTGCGTGCCTGCTTGTCTGTCTGTCTGTCTGTCTGCTCTTTTCACAGACATTGTGAAAGAAGAGGTACAAGATAATTTCCGCTACAATATTGGAAGCATTCTTTGCAGGGAGACCAGTGCATTTTAGCAGAGATAACAGGGTGTTGACATATCTGCTCAAATGCCAAAGCCATGCTATTTCTAGGAGCTATTTATTGGACATTCTACAGTAAGCTAATCTCTGTCTTTCTGTAAGGAAGGTATGAATCTCAACATTAAACTGTGAAAATGGAAATCTGATTAAATTACAGGTTGGCAGGTTGCTGTGTCCAAGCATGGTCTGTAGAATACAGTTTTGTCACAGAGCTGTGGAGTGAGTGAAATGTCTCTCTCTACATTCCTTTGCAGTTAAACAGACATCACCTCTGTTGCTTGGTGACAAAGTTTCGATCCAAACTGATTTAGTTCTGCTCGATCAGGGTTTGCAGTGCAGGTGAGAGGAGCTGTGAGGTGTGTGTGATGTTTGTCTCTAGCCTTTAGAGTAGGGGGTTGGTTTTTCACCCTCAGGGGAGAAACGCAACCTCTGCGCAGTGGGCTGGATGACTCAGAACTAACATACTGAGGTATTGCAGTATGATGAACATGATGTCTAATTGTTTTTATTTTGAGTGAATATTTGTCAACGTCAGACCACAGCTGACAGCTGACATCATCAGATAATCTGAACTATGACATCACAACATATCATCAGAAAGAATTGACATCACAACATTGAACATCATAATACATGACATCAAAATGAAGATCACCAGAACACTTTCCATTATGCAGAAGATCAGAACACATGAAATCATATTGGAGAACATCAGAAGACATGACATCACAACTCCTCATCAGAAGACATAACATCATAACAGAGAACATCAGAAGACATATCACAACAGAGAACATCAGAAGACATGACATCACAACTCCTCATCAGAAGACATAACATCATAACAGAGAACATCAGAAGACATATCACAACAGAGAACATCAGAAGACATGACATCACAACTCATCATCAGAATACATAACATCATAACAGAGAACATCAGAAGACATGACATCACAACTCATCATCAGAAGACATAACATCATAACAGAGAACATCAGAAGACATCACAACAGAGAACATCAGAACATATGACATTACAATGGAGAACATCATCCATAGAGATCCTATTATCTCTATGGATGTGTATCTGCATCCAGCTAGTCAAAAATATATTTGCTTTCTTGGTTCAGAGAGGTCTAAGTGCATGATGTCCCTGTCTTAAAAATAGCATAGCCTCCAACCACACTGCTATGAACTTTCCTTTGAATGGTATGTCTTGATATATTTCTGTGTCCTCTCTGAGTAAGCTAAAAATGAGGAGCAGCTCATTCAGAAAGACTGTGTCAATGTGTTCCTTACCCTCAGCTCCAAAATCCAATTGATCATTTCTTGCTGTATTCTAGGGTTTGATCAAGACAGCCTCTTTTGTTTTTCTGTTCATGGTGGGTATTTTGAGAGTGTCTATCCTGGCTTTCTTAGTACAAATACAAAACAGAATCTTCCAGAAATTGGCTTTGTCATTTATTCTCAGTAAAGAGCTTTTTCGGAATTGTGAGAAAAACAAAACTATGTAATACATTTTTAGTTATTCCAGTAATAGCACATGACCAAGCCAAGAGAGATATTGCTGCTTTTATTAGGCCTTACAGTAACAGCTTATAGCCAGCACATGTAAGGACCCAGGGAAGATAATACTGTACTGGAAGTGCTTCCTAATAGCTATCGATTTCCTTTCCTGCTCTATGGCCAGAGAATATCATTTTGTGTGTGTGTGTGTGTTTTGTCACAAACAGGAAGCCAGTGGGCAGTTCTGTGTGATCGTGTGTATTGTTGCTACCTCAGGATGCCCCCCACACTCTCTCTTTACATTTTAGTCATTTAGCAGATGCTCTTATCCAGAGCGACTTACAGGCGCAATTAGGGTTAAGTGCCTTGCTCAAGGGCACGTCGACAGATTTTTCACCTAGTCAGCTCGGGGATTAGAACCAGCGACCTTTCGATTACTGGCACAACGCTCTTAACCACTAAGCTACCTGCCTTTCTTTTATAAATACAAAGTACACACACACACACACACACACACACTCTCTCTCCCCATGTCACGGTGACTGTGTGCAGATCAGTGGGTCAGCACTGGAGAACTGAATGTACACTTGTTTTCCGGCACAGATGCAGACCCTCCGTGACCCTCCGTGAAAACAGAAATACAAGCCCACCTATGTTAACTATGAGTCAGTTAAACAGTCAACAGAACCCACACAGTAAGGGGGTGGAGGAAACATTGAATCAAGGGACAGGAGTCCACCGTCCTGCCCCCTCTGTAAGCACTGATCTACATCTTAGTCACTTACAGTAAACACAAGCTCTTGTCCAGAACAATCTACAGTCAGGGCATACAAGGGGGTTGTGCAACATACTGGTTATGTAGGCCAGTGGTGTCAAACTCTGGTCCTCAAGGGTCACAGTGTCTGTTGCTGATTTTTGCTTCTCCATGGAACTCAACTGATCAATTAATGTCTTTGATTGGTTAGAGTTTTCCAGATCTAAACCAGTCTCAGATTAAAAGTTAACTTCAAACAGAGGTCTGGTAAGGTGAAATGGATGCAGTACTTAAACCAGGGTTGTCAAACTCAAGTCCTCCAGAGCCTGTGTGTCTACTGTCTGCTAATGGCTATTGTAAGACTGAATTCCCTTTACTGCCATGCCTCTGTACATTCCTGGCTGGGAAGCAATAAACAGGTACTTTGTTCTGAGACACGATGTTCAGACTCTCTCTCTCTGTCCCAAATCTTACTGTAAATGTCTCAATGACTTTTCTGGTTTGCATACAGTAAACAGGTGCTTTGTTTCCCGAGCAGGAAGTTCAACTGTGACAACTAAAGTTAACACTAAAACTGCCAGGCCTCGCTACCCTCCATACTACGCCAATGAGCAGCCATTTTGACTGCAACATTCTAATAAATAAATATCATATATGCTATCAGAAAAATAATCCTTTGGTTGTGTTTATGAAGGTCTTGGGTGACATTAGAATACGAAAAGAAAATAAGAGTTTCATTCCAAAACGCTATACAGCGCATTCGGAAAGTAAGAAGACCCCTTCACTTTTTCCACACATCTACACACAAAATCCCATAATGACAAAGCAAAAACAGGTTTTTATAAATTTTTGCAAATGTATTACAAATAAAAAACTGAAATAATACATTTACATAAGAATTCAGACCCTTTACTCAGTACTTTGTTTAAGCACCTTTGGCAGCGATTAAAGCCTCAAGTTTTCTTGGGTATGACGCTACATACTTGGCACACCTGTATTTGGGGAGATTCTCCCATTCATCTTTGCAGATCCTCTCAACCTCTGTCAGGTTGGATGGGGAGCGTCGCTGCACAGCTCTTTATAGGTCTCTCCAGAGATGTTCGATCGGGTTCAAGTCCGGCCTCTGGCTGGGCCACTCAAGGACATACAGAGACTTGTCCCAAAGCCACTCCTGCGTTGTCTTGGCTGTGTGCTTAGGGTCGTTGTCCTGCTGGAAAGTGAACCATCACCCCAGTCTAAGGTCCTGAGCGTTCTGGAACAGGTTTTCATCAAGGATCTCTCTGTATTTTGCTCTGTTCATCTTTCCCACGATCCTGACAAGTCTCCCAGTCCCTGCCGCTGAAAAAAAAAAACACAGCATGATGCCGCCACCACCTTGCTTCACTATAGGGATGGTGTTGGCCAGGTGATGAGCGGTGCCTGGTTTCCTCCAGACATGACGCTTGGCATTCAATCTTGGTTTCGTCAGACCAGAGAATCTTGTTTTTCATGGTCTGAGAGTCCTTTAGGTGCCTTTTGGCAAACTCCAAGCAGGCTGTCATGTGCCTTTTACTGAGGAGTGGCTTCCGTCTGGCCACTCTACAATAAAGGCCTGCTTGGTGGAGTGCTGCAGAGATGGTTGTCCTTCTGGAAGGTTCTCCCATCTCCACAGAGGAACTCTGGAGCTCTGTCAGAGTGACCTTCGGGTTCTTGGTCACCTCCCTGACCAAGGCCCTTCTCCCCCGATTGCTCAGTTTGGCCGGGCGGCCAGCTCTAGGAAGAGTCTTGGTGGTTCCAAACTTCTTGATGGAGGCCTCTGTGTTCTTGGGGACCTTCAATGCTGCAGAATTTTTTTGGTACCATTCCCCAGATCTGTCCCTCGACACAATCCTGTCTCGGAGCTCTACGGACAATTCCTTCGACCTCATGGCTTGGTTTTTGCTCTGACATGCATTGTCAACTGTGGGACCTTATATAGACAGGTGTGTGCCTTTCCAAATAATGTCCAATCAGTTGAATTTACCACAGGTGGACTCCAATCAAGTTGTAGAAACATCTCAAGGATGATCAATGGAAACAGGATGCACCTGAGCTCAAATTCGAGTCTCATAGCAAAGGGTCTGAATACTTATGCAAATAAGGTATTTCTGTTTTTTATTTTTAATAATCCTCAAAAATGTCTAAAAACCAGTTTTTGCTTTGTCATTATGGGGTATTGTGCGTATTATTGATGATTACATGTTTTTATTTAATAAATGTTAGAATAAGGATGTAATGTAACAAAATGTGTAAAGAGTGAAGGTTTCTGAATACTTTCAGAATGTACGGTATATCCATTTTCAGAAATGTTAGTAAATTAGATTTCATTAAATTATGATAGAGATTGTTGTGTTTTTTCACTATCAACTCATGGCATGGGGCGGTTAAATGTATTTGTTTAAAATCTATCCCTTCCCTTACAAAAATGAAACTTCCCGCAATTTGTGGCAAATTTGCTGTGAACTAAATAGTATGCCAGAAAATGTTGCCAGAAGTTTGCAATGTTTGCCACTAATGGTGAATCTGCGGCAAACCTTTTTCAACAATAATATTTATTCTAGTGGTAAACAGTTCACCAGAGGATTTTTTCTGGCAAGTAATTCTCTCAAGATTCTATTTGAATCTGTGGCAAACCTGTGGCAACAATATTTATTGCCACTAGTGGCAAACAGATAACCAGAAGCCATTTCTGGTAAACACATGAGTTCTAAGACCAGTTGTCGACCAAATAGGGGGATTAGAAAAATCTGTTGGAAGATGGAAACAAAGCAATCTAGCTAGCTACCTACCAAAGTTGTGTCTAACTTATTAATTAAACTTCCTAATAAACTTTAAAATGTTGTTAGCTCATTGATGTCTAGTTAGCAATGTCATGTTTTATGGGATAGAGTGAAACACTTTGTTGAGTTTCAATCTGTCAGCGCCACTGACTGGCTAGCGCTTAGCTAGCTGGCTAGTGCTTCGCTAACTGGCTAGTGCTTAGCTAGCTAACGTTAGCTATCATATCTTTGCACAATTAATGTGATAACTAGCTAGCTAACTGATGATTTTCCTAAATACATATTTCTAGGTGACTGCATTGCTGTCTTTTTATACCAATATGCATGTCAGTATGCAAGTGTCACTTTTCAATATCATGTTAGCTAGCACAAGAGCTAAGGTAGCAACAATATGAGCTAACTTGACATCAAAGCAAAACTTTACTTTTGCAGATGGATACCCTTCCCCTACCTGTGGTGTTGGAGGAGGATGCATCAACTCCCTGTGAGCAATAGATTAGTGTATCGTCTATAAGCATGATAAGGTAAGCAAATGCATGCATTATTTTCATAAATGTAGCCCATACATTCCTTCTTTGTCACAATTAGATCTTTCATCGCTTTAAACTAGTAGTTTGCTCATCTTGATCATGTGTTGTTCTTTCTCTCTTTCTAGAAGCAATCAGTTACAAGGCAAAAAGACAGATTGATTCTTCAAATAGCCACCCTTTGCCTTGATGACAGCTTTGCACATTTGGCATTCTCTCAACCAGCTTCACCTGGAATGCTTTTCCAACAGTCTTGAAGGAGTTCCCACATATGCTGAGCACTTGTTGGCTGCTTTTCCTTCACTCTGCCGTCCGACTCATCCCAAACCATCTCAATTGGGTTGAGGTCGGGAGATTGTGGAGGCCAGGTCATCTGATTCAGCACTTAAAAGCATGTCAGACATACATTTGGGTGCCATGTAGTGCTTTAAAAATATATATTTTTTTTTTTTCAAAACTCTAAAACTAACAGGCAACCAATGCAGGGACTTTAAAATAGGTGTTATGTAAGTTCTCCTTCTGGTCTGCATTCGGAATCAGTTGAAGTTGCCCAATGTTTTTTGGGGAAGACCAGACAGGAGAGTATTGCAGCAATCAAGCCTGCTAGTAATAAAAGCATGCAATAGTCTCTCAGTTTTGGCCTGGCAGAGAAATGGACACACTATGGCAATATTTCCTAGGTGATAAAAAGGCCATTTGGTCACATTTCGTATGTGGTCCTCAAAATGTCTAAAATCCCACCTAGGTTTTTAGCCTGGTGGGTTGTATCTAGTTCCAGAGAATGTAAATGTGCCGTCAGTTTCTCTCTATGAGCTTTAGCAACAATAACCAGAACCTCGGTTTTGCCTTTGTTTAGCTGTAGGAAGTTCTGTGCCATCCATATATTTATGTCAGTGATACATTCTACCAGGGTCTATACAGATGTGTATCATCAACATAGCTATGAACATTTACACCATGCTTCCTAATAATACTACCAATGGGTAACATGTATAGACAGACTAAACAGCATAGGACCCAAAATCTAACTTTGAGGGACACAACATGAGATTGGTACTTTTTCAGACACATGCTCACCTAGGGCAATAAAATATGATCTATTTGTCAGATAAGTCCTAAACCAGTTCAGTACTGAGCCTTTGAGGCCAAACCAATTCTGGAGTCTGTCCAGGAGGATATCGTGATCTACAGTGTCAAAGGCTGCACTTAAATCAAGGAGTACGAGGACATAGAGTTTTTTGCGTCGGTGTTCATTCTGAGGTCGTTCACCACTTTGACTAGTCTCTGACATGAGAGGCATCCTAGGACTCTCACACCCTCTCTCTGTCTTTCTCTCTCCCTCCTATGCTCTTTACTTTACTCCCTCTATCTCTCTCTTGCTCCCTCTCTCCCCTCCCTCTCTCTGATTTCTGAGAAGTCTGTGGACTCTGACACCCAGGAATAAAGGCCTGATTGGGGTTGTGTGATCTACACCTCCCAGGCTCCCATAGGGTGAGCTTCAGTAAATATGGGCCCAGGGCCGTGTCAGCTTACACCACTACACAAGAGTAATGGAAACACTTTATGTAAGTCACTGCTGATGCTGTGGGATCAGGAGGGAAAAAGAGATGCGTGCGAGATAGGCATGCTATGCTGGCATTATAATAGAAGAAGAAATAAGAAGTGACTATTGAGCTTCCTAAAATTGTGCAATGCAACTAATGCATTGTTGCATACAACAATTTGGTTGAGAAGAGCGATAAGTAATCATGCATCCCAAAATAAACACACATAGGATGCCATTTGACTGGTATGAAGTCAAACTTCAAACCCTGTGGTGATCTATGATACACCATCTATCCATTCTATGTTTCCCCCCTAGCTAGCGGCAGCTTGAAAAGCAGCTCCAAAGATAGACTCCTCTGTGCAGTCCCTCAGTGGTCAATCAGCAGTCTGATGATGTCACAGAGGGGCATTCCGCCACTCTGGAAGGCCACTTGCTGAATTCCACATTCCAGCCACACATGACCCTGTCCGCCTGCAGAGGAAGCAGTGGAACGGAAAATCATCTGACACACTGAAGGAAGAACAACACCGAGACGGAACCCTCGTGCCTTCAGAGGTGTCCTTCTCAGTCAGGTGATATCATGTTACTGGCCCAGTGTTGCCTGTTGTTGATACAGTTGACACGGAAACCCTGCTGAGGAACTGTTCAGCGCTGATGTTTTGTAGCTGTCAGCTATGTACATGTTTGCAACATCACTGTCTACTCGAAATAATCATATAAGACTTGTCATACTGTATAACATGTCCTCCATCATGTAACATGAGAATTGTAAAACTATTTATTTTGCACAAGACCCTTACAGTAGTAGCACAACAACAAACAACTACAAACGTAGGACAGACAACTTGGCAACCGATGGGTCTGTCAACTGTATTTATCCCCATTGGATAAGTCAGACAGACAAATATTGTCCTTGATTGAATTACTTAAATTGCTTTCAATGGAGCAGTTACCATTGGCAAACATACCAAGAGCCCTTATAGAGTCCCTGGTCAAACGACTTTGTATTGCATCATTAGATTTGGGGCAGTTTTATACAACGTCAAAGATGGTATCTGGGTGGCTCTGTTGCTTAGTTACTGATGCTGCACCGCACACAGCACACTGCACATTGCACACTCACTGATACAATCATCTAAAACACAGGATATGGGGACTCATATGCCCCAATAAAACAAAGCAGGAAACAGCTTTAGTCCCTATAAGACAACAAACATAGACAGTCATAGCAAACGTTCCATACAAACACATCGAGCTAATGGTCAACAGCCAAGACTGAGGGGTGAGGTAACTGCTGAGTGGTTGAGCGGTCTAAGGCACTGCATCTCAGTGCTAGAGGTGTTACTACAAATCCTGGTTCGATTCCAGACTTTATCGCAACCAGACGTGATTGGGAGTCCCATAGGGCAGCGCACAATCGGCCCAGTGACGTCCGGGTTTGGCTGGGATAAGCCATCATTGTAAATAAGAACTTGTTCTTAACTGACTTGCCTAGTTAAATATAAAAACTTCAATGACTGTGTTGATTAGATATCCTTGGATTCTAAGTAGGCAATTAAATTCTCTAACATTTAGTTAAATGTGTATTTCTGGGTTCAAACGCTCTTGATGCACGTGCGTTACAGCAATCTTTTCCTCTTTACTGCAAACCTTTAGGTAGCTAGGTAGGTCACTTGAAAACAAATTGTTATTTTCAATAACAATCTAGCTGTTAGTCATCCAGGTGCATGTTGTTATGTGTTTGAACATGTGCATTCTGTCGACATCTGCTGTGGGGCCGTAGCACACATAACCAGACACCTGCTTGTGGCTGTGTGTATGAAGAAAGAGAGAGGAAGAGAGAGAGTGAGAGAGATCAAGAGAGAAAGTCAGCTGTAGGGCTGGGAATTGCCAGGAACCTCAGGATACGATATTATCATGATACTTAGTTGCCGATACGATATGTATTGCGATTCTCACGATTGTATATGTATTCCGATTCAATACTGTGATTTTATTGCAATTCGATGTTCCAAACATATTGCTCACCATATGTCTGCTGCAGAGGGACAAGAGAGAACCATGAGAAAACACGTTTTGATCAGTCATGGAAATAAAAGAGCTGAAAACAAATTGGCTCCCTATTTAAAAAGAGGATGGAGAACAAGCTGAAGGAAAAATACTGGAGTTTTTGTAACTGTATCTATTTCTTCCCCCATCACTAATCTGCTGGTGACTCACATTGAGAATCCGAGGAGCAGCAGGTCTTTGACATCCATTATTATTCCCTAGCGTCTACTGTCCTCTGCTGGTGAAATGGATGTACAGCTAGAATTAAAGAAAAAAAAATCTGTGCTGTGTCAGACATACTATTTTACCCAGTCAGTTCAGAACAAATTCTTATTTACAATGACGGCCTACACCGACGAAACTCAGACGACAATTGTGCGCTGCCCTATGGGACTCCCAATCACGGCCCGTAGTGATACAGCCTGGAATGGGACCAGGGGGTCTATAGTGACGCCTCAAGCACTGAGATGCAGTGCCTTAGACCACTGCGCCACTTGGGAGAGCACATAAGACATACAGTAGCACAGTGGGGTCAGAAATTATTGGCACCCTTGATAAAGATGAGCAAACATGACTGTATAAAATAAATAATTCAAATACTTAGCTATATTGTATGAAAATATTTGCAAATTATATGATTTTATAGTCATTTCTCTGAGAAATATATTTTGTTTACCAAGTAATATTTTTTTTCTCAAAAAGGTAGGGGTCAAAATTATTGACACCTCTGTTTTCAATACCTTTCAATACCTCACCTTGGAAGGATAACAAAACAGCCTTTTTCTAAAATGTTTTATGAGATTGGAGAACACATTGGGAGTGATGTTAGACCATTCCTCCATACAGAATATTTTCAGATCCTTGATATCCTTCGTCTGCGCTTATGGACTGTAGCTCTTACACTAAAAGGGAATTATCATCATTTTCACAAATTCGCAGTATAATTCCAAACTCATAGTGTGGAAATATATATAAAATACGGGAAAATCCCGTTTTTGACTGCACTGGGCCTCTAAGCATTGAGCCTGTGCATGTATGCACATGAATTAATCTATACATGTTGGCAATGTATACAGTCAGATCATTGAATTAACTTGGTTGTAGGGATTCTCTGAAATGGCAGATTTGCTCAATAGCCTAATCCAATCACTTTTTCATCACTATAGCCTTTCCTAGCCCTTATTCCTGGAAACCTGAACGTTTGTGCCAGGGATGATGACCATCCGTGCAACCGGAATTGATTTTACCGGCAATGGGGTGGTTTGCCACCTCTTTCTCTCTCTCACGCGCCTTCCCAGAAGTCAGCGGTCACAATTTATCAGCTCCTTGAGCCTCCACCAAGATTTACGATAAGCGTCCCGTTTCCCAGCAACTACTGACTGAAAAACCGAGCCTCATCTCGTTATCATCTTATTTCCTACATTTCATCCTCCTCTATTCATTCCAGAGGATGAGAGGCACTCTCTGTTGTTTTGTCTTCGGAAATGACTAAGATCACTTCGGTCTTCTAAATGTAGGGTAAATGCATTTAACTACCTCTTCAACATTTACAGATCATATCAGTAGGCTACAGGATAAGAATGCTCTGTCTTTTCGTTCAACATAGTCATATGGGCACATTAGACTCCACCCTCCAAACCCTAATTTCAATCTAGCCTTACTGAAATAATCATGACATTTGATTCATAGATAAAAGCAGATGTTCATTCTACATATTTCCGATGGCTTGATTACATTGTTAAGTCTAATCATAGGCTCGTTCATCATCCACAGTGACTGCATGCAGATATCAACCTTTCATACAGAGGAGAGAGACGTTTCCTCTGACACCTACAGACTATGATAATCTGATCCTAGATCTGTGTTTAGGGGCAATTTCTAACTCAAGTTTAGTGTAATTTCCTATGACTGTACTTTCATTACAATATCGCCATCATGTGGTCAAAGGACTTTGTAAATCATACATATGGTACTTGTCTGCTGTTTGTCAGCCTTACCAGCCAGCCAGCCAGCCAGCCAGCCAGCCAGCCAGCCAGCCAGCCAGCCAACCATCCAGTCTGCCTGTTCCCTTTGCCATGCCTTTTCTCATGCCTGGTCAGGACTCAGGCCTGTTTTGGGGCCAGTGCACCTGGCGCGGTCCCTTGAACTCCTAGAACGATCTGGAACGCCTAGAACCATCCGGACCCACCTAGAATCGTGCACCTGGGACAGTCTGCACTCAGAAATAAGGTACGGTTAAGGTACAGAATTGTTCCCGGGGTTACAAAAATATCAAATGACACATAATTTACCTTCAAAAGGTACACATATAATCTCACATGGTACTGTTCAGTACCTTTTATGGTACATGTGAGGATAATGTAGTATAATGGTACGTTTTCGTACCAAATATTTTGAAAATAAAAAAAGCTTAAATAAAGGTACAATCACACTCTCAAAAACCATGATCATATTTCCTAGCAGGGCGTTTTTTGTTTCAATATTTGTGTTTTTGCATTTACATTTAAGTAATTTAGCAGACACTCTTATCAAGAGCGATTTACAGTAGTAAGTGCATACATTTTCATACTGGTCCCCCATGGGAATCAAACCCACAACCCTGGCATTACAAGCTGACCCACACAGCATGCACATTGATTGATTGACTGATTGATCTGAAGCTACACAAAGATAAATAACATACATTTTTCTAAACTAATCCAATCTGTTAGTAGTTGGATTTAATACACCAGTTACTGAGATGGTTGTTTCAGTTAGGTAGTCTCATTTATACATTTTCCACACCTTGGCAGTCATTCTAAATGCAGGTTGCGGGTGATTAAAAGTTCCAATAGGAATTACATATCACTTTGCAAACCAGCATCTTGTGACTTGCCCAATGTGGCCTACAAACCAAACGTTTCAGACCACTGTGTTAGGGTAAAACTAGGCCGTCAAGTATGGCTTTATGACACAGTATATGTAATGTATTGTCATAAACAGTTTAATTTCAATGATAAAATAATCACTTAGGCACTCACTTGTTGAAGGCTACAGAACTAGAAGTCAATGAATGCAACAACCATCACTAGCAAACACAGTCATGGGTGGTAATGGTAACTCTAAAATTTACTCGAAAGGCACCCTGGGAAATATGCAAATAATCCCTACAGTGTAAAAACACAGAAAAACATTTTTTGAGTTACATTTTTGCCACTTAAAAGGAACAAACGGTGTCGTCACTGTGGTGGTAGGCCTACCCTAAAAAGGCAAATGTGTACTTTTTCCAAAGGTACGCTTTTGCACCTGTGCTATGTTGTACCCTAAGGCAGGGTTTCCCAAACTCCGTCCTGGCGCCTTGGGTGCACATTTAGGTTTTTGCCATAGCCCTACACAGCTGATTCAAATAATCAAAGTGTGATGATGAGTCGGTCCTGGGCCCCCTCCCCCTGGGTGCACGTTTTGGCTTTTGCCCTAGAACTACACAGCTGATTCAAATAACCGAGTTCGGGAAACCCTGCCCTAAGGACCACTATTGGCTCTTTTAAACTTTTACTACAGTGAGCTAAATCAGGGTCACACAGAGTGATTATTGGTAGTCTTAAACAAATCTACTTTGAAACAATAGTATACACCTCACACACATGGTTATGGGCTTAAAAAAAGAAGACACCTGTACCATGTCAGTGCCTTTTCCCTCATCAATCTACACACAATGCCCCATAATGACAAAGCAAAAACAGGTTTTTAAGAAATGTGTGCTAATTTATCAAAAAAATGACACTACAAGCTTGGCACACCTGTATTTGGGGAGTTTCTCCCATTCTTCTCTGCAGATCCTCTCAAGTTCTGTCAGGTTGGATGGGGAGCGTTGCTGCACAGCTATTTTCAGGTCTCTCCAGAGATGTTCGATCAGGTTTAAGTCCGGGCTCTGGCTGTGCCACTCAAGGACATTCAGAGATTTGTCCGGAAGCCACACCTGCGTTGTCTTGGCTGTGTGCTTAGGGTCATTGTCCTGTTTGAAGGTGAACCTTCGCCCCAGTCTGGTGCTAGATTTCCTCCAGACGTGATGCCTGGCATTTAGGCCAAGGAGTTCATTCTTGGATTCATCAGACCAGAGAATCTTGTTTCTCATGGTCTGAGAGTCCTTTAGGTGCCTTTTGGCAAACTCCAAGCGGGCTGTCATGTGCCTTTTACTGAGTAGTGGCTTTCATCTGGCCACTCTACCATAAAGGCCTGATTGGTGGAGTGCTGCAGAGATGGTTGTCCTTATGGAAGGTTCTCCCATCTCCACAGAGGAACTCTAGAGCTCTGTCAGAGTGACCGTCGGATTCTTGGTAACCTCCCTGACCAAGGCCCTTCTCCCCAGATTGGCCAGGCGGCCAGCTCTAGGAAGAGTTTTGGTGGTTCCAAACTTCTTCTATTTCAGAATGATAGAAGCCGCTGTGTTCTTGGGGACCTTCAATGCTGCAGAAATGTTTTGGTACCATTCTCCAGATCTGTGCCTCGACACAATCCTGTCTTGGACCTCTACGGACAATTCCTTCAACCACAATGTTTGGTTTTTGCTCTGACATGCACTGTCAACTGTGGGACCTTATATAGACAGGTGTTTGCCTTTCCAAATCATGTCCAATCAATTGAATTTACCACAGGTGGACTCCAATCAAGTTGTAGAAACATCTCAAGGATGATCATTGGAAAAAGGATGCACCTGAGCTCAATTTCGAGTCTCAAAGCAAAGGGTCTGAATACTTATGTAAATAAGGTATTTCTGTGTTTTTATTTTAATACATTTGCAAACATTTCGAAAAACCTGTTTTCACGTTGTCATTGTAAATTGCTGTGGATTATTTATTTTTTAAACCATTTTAGAATAAGTAATGTAACAAAATGTGGAAAAAGTTAAGGGGTCTGAATAATTTCCGAAGGCACTGGATAGTTGAAATGTATAAAATGTAGTTTGCATCCGAATATTTCACTTTATATACATCACAGAAGACTAAAATATAACAAAACCGTTTGACATAGATACAGTGGGGGAAAAAAGTATTTAGTCAGCCACCAATTGTGCAAGTTCTCCCACTTAAAAAGATGAGAGAGGCCTGTAATTTTCATCATAGGTACACGTCAACTATGACAGACAAAATGAGATTTTTTTTCTCCAGAAAATCACATTGTAGGATTTTTAATGAATGTATTTGCAAATTATGGTGGAAAATAAGTATTTGGTCAATAACAAAAGTTTCTCAATACTTTGTTATATACCCTTTGTTGGAAATGACACAGGTCAAACGTTTTCTGTAAGTCTTCACAAGGTTTTCACACACTGTTGCTGGTATTTTGGCCCATTCCTCCATGCAGATGTCCTCTAGAGCAGTGATGTTTTGGGGCTGTCGCTGGGCAACACGGACTTTCAACTTCCTCCAAAGATTTTCTATGGGGTTGAGATCTGGAGACTGGCTAGGCCACTCCAGGACCTTGAAATGCTTCTTACGAAGCCACTCCTTCATTGCCCGGGCGGTGTGTTTGGGATCATTGTCATGCTGAAAGACCCAGCCACGTTTCATCTTCAATGCCCTTGCTGATGGAAGGAGGTTTTCACTCAAAATCTCACGATACATGGCCCCATTCATTCTTTCCATTACACGGATCAGTCGTCCTGGTCCCTTTGCAGAAAAACAGCCCCAAAGCATGATGTTTCCACCCCCATGCTTCACAGTAGGTATGATGTTCTTTGGATGCAACTCAGCATTCTTTGTCCTCCAAACACGACGAGTTGAGTTTTTACCAAAAAGTTATATTTTGGTTTCATCTGACCATATGACATTCTCCCAATCCTCTTCTGGATCATCCAAATGCACTCTAGCAAACTTCAGACGGGCCTGGACATGTACTGGCTTAAGCAGGGGGACACGTCTTGCACTGCAGGATTTGAGTCCCTGGCGGCGTAGTGTGTTACTGATGGTAGGCTTTGTTACTTTGGTCCCAGCTCTCTGCAGGTCATTCACTAGGTCCCCCCGTGTGGTTCTGGGATTCTTGCTCACCGTTCTTGTGATCATTTTGACCCCACGGGGTGAGATATTGCGTGGAGCCCCAGATCGAGGGAGATTATCAGTGGTCTTGTATGTCTTCCAGTTCCTAATAATTGCTCCCACAGTTGATTTCTTCAAACCAAGCTGCTTACCTATTGCAGATTCAGTCTTCCCAGCCTGGTGCAGGTCTACAATTTTGTTTCTGGTGTCCTTTGACAGCTCTTTGGTCTTGGCCATAGTGGAGTTTGGAGTGTGACTGTTTGAGGTTGTGGACAGGTGTCTTTTATACTGATAACAAGTTCAAACAGGTGTCATTAATACAGGTAACGAGTGGAGGACAGAGGAGCCTCTTAAAGAAGAAGTTACAGGTCTGTGAGAGCCAGAAATCTTGCTTGTTTGTAGGTGACCAAATACTTATTTTCCACCATAATTTGCAAATAAATTCATAAAAAATCCTACAATGTGATTTTCTGGATTTTTTTTCCTCAATTTGTCTGTCATAGTTGACGTGTACCTATGATGAAAATTACAGGCCTCTCTCATCTTTTTAAGGGGGAGAACTTGCACAATTGGTGGCTGACTAAATACTTTTTTCCCCCACTGTACATCAGATTTATGGCCGTTTCTTCCTCCCCGGGGGGAGGAATATGGAATTTAGCTATTTGAGTTGGAATTTTAAGACCCCTCAAAGTATCAAAAGATAATATAAAAAAATGATTTGATGAAAAATGAATTTGGGCCTTACTGTTATTAGCCCATACAAACACATTGAATAACAGATTCACTACATGGAACAACATACATGTACATGTTCATGAGTGTTTCACCTTTACACAGAGGGGTCATATTAGCGTGTAGCCCAAACTGTTCTGACGCTACAGACAGAAGTTGGCAGATTGGCAATACTGACTTCAGACGAGTCCCAAGACGCTTGTGGAGGTCGTACAGCAAAACGGAGAACACCATTGTGTTTGTGAGAGTCCTATAGAGGGGTCATAATAGTTTGGACGCTACACTACCGGTCAAAAGTTTTAAAAACCTACTCATTCAAGGGTTTTTCTTTATTTTTTATTATTTTCTACATTGTAGAATAATAGTGAAGACATCAACACTATGAAATAACACATATGGAATCATGCAGTAACCAAAAAAGTGTTAAACAAATCAAAATATATTTTATATTTGAGATCCTTCAAATAGCCACCCTTTGCCTTGATGACAGCTTTGCACACTCTTGGCATTCTCTCATTCAGTTTCACCTGGAATGCATTTCAATTAACAGGTGTGCCTTCTTAAAAGTTAATTTGTGGAATTTCTTTCCTTTTTAATGCGTTTGAGCCAATCAGTTGTGTTGTGACAAGGTAGGGGTGTCCATGGAGAATAAGAGCACTTCCTCCCAGCTGCCCACTGCACTAGGAAACACTATCACCACCGATAAATCTACAATAATCGAGAATTTCAACAAGCATTTTACTACGGCTGGCCATGCGTTCCACCTGGCTACCACTATCCCGGCCAACAGCTCTGCACCCTCCGCTGCAACTTGCCTATGCCCCCTCCGCTTCTCCTTCACACAAATTCAGACAGCTGATGTTCTGAAAGAGCTGCACAATCTGGACCCCTACAAATCAGCTGGGCTAGACAATCTGAACCCTTTCTTTCTAAAACTAGCCGCCGGAATTGTCGCAACCCCTATTACTAGCCTGTTCAACCTCTCTTTCGTAACGTCTGAGATCCCCAGAGATTGGAAAGCTGCCGCGGTCATCCTCTTCAAAGGGGGTGACACTCTAGATCCAAACTGTTACAGACCTATTTCCATCCTACCCTGCCTTTCGAAAGTTTTTGAAAGCCAAGTTAACAAACAGATCACCGACCATTTCGAATCCCACCGTACCTTCTCCGCTATGCAATCCGGTTTCCGAGCTGGTCATGGGTGCACTTCAGCCACGCTCAAGGTCCTAAACGATATTATAACCACGATCGATAAAAGACAGTACTGTGCAGTCGTCTTCATCAACCTGGCCAAGGCTTTCAACTCTGTCAACCACCGTATTCTTATTGGCAGACCAAATAGCCTTGGTTTCTCAAATGACTGCCTCGTTGGTTCACCAACTACTTCTCAGATAGAGTTCAATGTGTCAAATCGGAGGGCCTGTTGTCTGGACTTATGGCATTCTCTATGGGGGTACCATAGAGTTCAATTCTTGGGCCAACTCTTTTCTCTGTGTATATTAATGATGTCGCTCTTGCTGCTGGTGACTCTCAGATCCACCTCTACGCAGACGACACCATTTTGTATACATCTGGCCCTTCATTGGATACTGTGTTAACAAACCTCAAAACGAGCTTAAATGCCATACAACACTCCTTCAGTAGCCTCCAACTGCTCTTAAACTCTAGTAAAACTAAATGCATGCTCTTCAATCGAACGCTGCTGGCACCCGCCCACCCGACTAGAATCACTACTCTCGACGGGTCTGATCTAGAGTATGTGGACAACTACAAATACCTAGATGTCTGGTTAGACTGTAAACTCTCCTTCCAGACTCCAGAATCTCCAATCCAAAGTTAAATCCAGAATCGGCTTCCTATTTCGCAACAAAGCCTCCTTCACTCATGCTGCCAAGCATGCCCTCGTAAAACTGACTATCCTACCGATCCTTGACTTCGGCGATGTCATTTACAAAATAGCCTCCAACACTCTACTCAGCAAATTGGATGTAGTCTATCACAGTGCCATCCGTTTTGTCTCCAAAGCCCCATACACTACCCACCACTGTGACCTGTACGATCTTGTTGGCTGGTCCTCATTACATGTTCGTCGTCAAACCCACTGGCTCCAGGCCATCTATAAATCACTGCTAGGCAAATCCCCGCCTTATCTTAGCTCATTGGTCACCATAGCAACACCCACCCGTAGTATGCGCTCCAGCAGGTATATCTCACTGGTCATCCCCAATGCCAACATCTCCTTTGGCCGCCATTCCTTCCAGTTCTCTGCTGCCAATGACTGGAACGAATTGCAAAAATCTCTGAAGCTGGAGACTCTTATCTCCCTCACTAACTTTAAGCATCAGTTGTCAGAGCACCTTACCGATCACTGCACCTGTACACAGCCCATCTGAAATTAGCCCACCCAACTACCTCATCCCTATATTGTTATTTATTTTGCTCATTTGCACCCCAGTATCTCTATTTGCACATAATCTCTTGCACATCTATCATTCCAGTGTTAATACTAATTGTAAATATTTTGCACTATTTTGCCTATTTATTTCCTTACCTCCATAACTTGCTACATTTGCACACACTGTATATATATTTTCTTTTGTATTTTTGACTTTATGTTTTGTTTTACCCCATATGTAACTCTGTGTTGTTGTTTTTCTCGCACTGCTTTGCTTTATCTTGGCCAGGTCGCAGTTGTAAATGAGAACTTGTTCTGAACTGGCTTACCTGGTTAAATAAAGGTTAAATAACAATGTTAAAAAAGGGGTGGTATACAGAAGATTGCCCTATTTGGTAAAAGACCAAGTCCATATTATGGCAAGAACAGCTCAAATAAGCAAAGCGAGGTCAGTCAATACGGATCATTTCAAGAACTTTGAATGTTTTCAAGTGCAGTCGCAAAAACCATCAAGCGCTATGATGAAACTGGCTCCCATGAGGACTGCCACTGGAATGGAAGACCCAGAGTTACCTCTGCTGCAGAGGTTACGTTCATTAGAGTTACCAGCCTCAGAAATTGCAAACCAAATAAAGGCTTCACAGAGTTCAAGTAACAGACACATCTCAACATCAACTGTTCAGAGAAGACTGTGTGAATCAGGCCTTCATGGTCGAATTGCTGCAAAGAAACTACTACTAAAGGACACCAATAAGAAGAAGAGACTTGCTTTGCTGGTGACACTGTCTGTGATTTTATTGAAGCACACTTAACCAGCATGGCTACCACAGCATTCTGCAGCGATACGCCATCCCATCTGGTTTGGGCTTAGTGGGACTATAATTTATTTTTCAACAGGACAATGACCCAACACACCACCAGGCTGTGTAAGGGCTATTTTACCAAGAAGGAGAGTGATGGAGTGCTGCATCAGATGACCTGGCCTCCACAATAACTCAATTGAGATGGTTCGGGATGAGTCGGACCGCAGAGTGAAGGAAAAGCAAGCAACAAGTGCTCAGCATATGTAGGAACTCCTTCAAGACTGTTGGAAAAGCATTCCAGGTGAACCTGGTTGAGAGAACGCCAAGAGTGTGCAAAGCTGTCATCAAGGCAAAGGGTGGCTACTTTGAAGAATCTCAAATATAAAATATATTTTGATATGTTTAACACTTTTTTGGTTACTACATGATTCCATATGTGTTATTTCATAGTTTTGATGTCTTCACTATAATTCTACAATGTAGAAAATAGTAAAAATAAATAAAAGCCCTTGAATGAGTAGGTGTTCTAAAACTTTTGACCGGTAGTGTACAGACGATTTTCTGAGAAGATGTCTCATGGTCTGACAAATACTGCTCTAGCTCTGTCATCTTTCACCGCAGATGTGGAAGTGTGACATAGGCGGATGTGGTGGATTGAGACTCATCCAATGCAAAAACTGATATCTCTAGCTTAAACTGACAGATTTTTATGGGGATTTTTTATTATGTTAATTAGAATTCCCCAGGGGTGAAATTATGAAAAATATTAATACAATTTCACCCATGAGGCCACTAGAGGGCGATTTGTTCATTTGACTGCAGGAAAGGGTATGGTACGAACTGCAAGGGTAAAATGTTGTACCTATAGCTGAAAGGTACAAATGACATACCTTACAGGGTACCACTACAGGGACAAGTGTACCCCTTTAAGAACAAATCTTTGTTTCTAAGAGTGTGGACTGTAGGAATAACATGCGGGGAGGATGCATGTTTTGGAATGATCATATCAGTGCTGTCAGTGAGAGGGCTGTGTGGCGGAGCGTTAACCAAACAACAGCCAACAGGTGTGCCTTCTTAAAAGTTAATTTGTGTAATTTCTTTCCTTCTTAATGCATTTGAGCCAATCATTTGTGTTGTGACAAGGTAGGGGGGTATACAGAAGATAGCCCTATTTGGTAGAATACCAAGTCCATATTATGGCAAGAACAGCTCAAATAAGCAAAGAGAAACGACAGTCCATCATTACGGAAAATGTCAAGAACTTTGAAAGTTTCTTTAAGTGCAGTCGCAAAAACCATCAAGCGCTATGATGAAACTGTCTCTCATGAGGACCGCCACAGGAATGGAAGACCCAGACTGACCTCTGCTGCAGAGGATAAATTCATTAAAGTCACCAGCCTCAGAAATTGCAGACCAAATAAATGCTTCACAGATTTCAAGTAACAAACACATCTCAACATCAACTGTTCAGAGGGGACTGTGTGAATCAGGCCTTCATGGTCGAATTGCTGCAAAGACAACACTACTAAAGGACACCAATAATAAGAAGAGACCTGCTTGGGCCAAGAAACACGAGCAATGGACATTAGACCGGTGGATTTTTGATTCAAACCACCGTGTCTTTGTGAGACGTGCTGTGGGTGAACGTATGATCTCTGCATGTTGGAAAAGCATTCCAGGTGAAGCTGGTTGAGAGAATGCCAAGAGTGTTTAAATCTGTCATCAAGGCAAAGGGTGGCTATTTGAAGAATCTCAAATATAAAATATATTTATTTGGTTACTACATGATTCCATATGTGTTATTTCATAGTTGTGATGGCTTCACTATTATTCTACAATGTAGAAAATAGTAAAAATAAAGAAAAACCCTTGAATGAGTAGGTGTGTCCAAACTTTTGACTGGTACTGTACATGTTGTCACGCAGTCACACACATGCCTATTAGTGAAGACATCAAAACTGTGGGGTGTGTTGAGCCAAAGGGGTAAACTAATTGAGCCACCCTTTTCTGGGAGTGTTGTATGGTCCCCTTTTGATTAAGAAACCATACACAAAATGCATAATTTGACCAAATATTCTGTGCGGGAAGAAACCACATGGAAAAGGTGGTAAGCAAGTTAGGTCCAAAAAACTGATTTTCACCAATTCAAATTAATTTATTGTGTTAGAAATTTCATGATGCTTGTATCTAAACCAAAGTAGATCATTTTAAGAATGTTCTATACATGATTTGGGGTCTCTATAAGCTTCAATATAAGGTCCTAAACCTTGGATGAAATTGCATCATCGGCTAATATAGTCCAAATATTTTTCTTTGGGTAAGTTGAGCCAATGGCCATGGAGTAAATTGAGCCAATGGCAAGTTGGGCAAAAGTTTTTTCCCCAGTTGCAATGCAAGGCATTATTTACATTTTAGTCATTTAGCAGACGCTCTTATCCAGAGCGACTTACAGTTAGTGAATGCATACATGTTTTTTTTAGTTTATTTTTAATACTGGCCCCCCGTGGGAAACATCCCACATCCCTGCCGGCCAAACCCTCCCCTACCTTGGACGACGCTGGACCAATTGTGCACCGCCCATGGGTCTCCCGGTCGCGGCCGGCTGCGACAGAGCCTGGCCTTGAACCAGGATCTCTAGTGGCACAGCTAGCACTGCGATGCAGTGCCTTAGACCACTGCGCCACTCGGGAGACCATATCGCTGGGATATGAGGAAACAACAGGGCCTATGTTAAAAGTACAAAGTGTTTGTTAGGTGTTAAGCCTAGATACTTAAAATGATTCAAAGACAAAAAAGCGATTGTGATTGTGTTGAATTGTGTTTGGGAAATAAAGATAGACATGGTTTTAAAATGGTAGTGGTAATATTTCATTCAGTACAGAAATTAGTAGGCGGCTTAACTTATCCTTAAGTTGTGCCAAGAGACCACTTTTTTTGGACAATCTTGTTTTTTCAAAACTGTAATGTTTAAATGAATTCTGATCATTTCCAGGGATACACAACATCCTGAAATATATGTAGAAATCTTTGTTCGAAAGAATACTATATTTCCCTTGATGGAGTGATGCTGAATGTAAAAAAAACAGCTGCACGTACCCCACTATGCCTTCACTAAAACCACAAAAAAATTGCAACTTTCTAATGTAAAGCCTAAAAGGTTGCCTGAGTTCAAATAAATGTTTACCTGAAAAAAAATTATGCACTGCAAAAATGCGTGTGGACCAAAATTAGTCTCTACCCTCACTACCTATTGTTTCTGCAGTGAGGAATTAGTATGTCTTCAGTATGTTTTTTTATGCAGATAATTGTTTTCTGGATTTCAAAAAGCAGTAGTAGCAGTATGCAAGTCAGGGAGCCAAATAAACGGCTCTTTCACAGATGTGATTTGGTTCCCTACGTTCACCAAAAATATGTCTGTTCAAAAAGAGCTATTCCTTCGCGAATGACCCATCACTAATGCCCAGTACTGACAGAGCTGTAGATGAACCAAACACATTGAGCTCCGGATGCCACTCTCACTTCACTATAAAGACAAAGATAGCAGGGGAATGGCTTGAACAGACACTACCATTCAAAGCAAAGTTCCATGATGGTTTGGACTACGTATTTAATGGGAAGGGAAGGGAGGGGGAGGTGAACTGATGGTTTTGGGAGCGTTGGGAACAGGTGCAGGTCAGAGGAACAGGTTCTCTCAGAGCGTGACTGTCCTCACAATGACACGTCAACAGCACATCAATAACACACACCCAACCAGGCTATCAGCCATGGAACAGGAAACTGCAAAACCACATGCTTCCTCCCTCGTTGCCATGGCATCTAGCGGGACCACCCACTGTGAAGCCAAACAAAGGGGTGTTTCATACAGTCAGCTCAAGAGTGGTTGAGGTGGGCTGGTGCTGACCGGTATGGACAACCGGCACAACTAATTCTCAACTGCTTGAGGCAGGATGTCTGTGAGCTCATCCTGGTATTGACCACTAGACAGCACTAGATATCCAGGAATAAAGTACCCATTTGGACATGAGAAACCAAGATCAAGTACGGTAGCAAACCCCCTCACAAAAAAACATACTAGGTATAGAATAGTGGTTGTTGGTTAGAAAGAGGCGGTCAGTTAGGCTGATACATTTATCCGGAAAACCATCCAACTATTCTGCTGTGGACCTACATGTGGACATTTAATAAGATGCTGAATCGACATTTTAAGATGCTGAATCGACAAAATTACACAGTCATTTTTCCCACTAATTATGATTTTTGAGATGTGATGTGACAAGTCTTTAAAATTATGAAAATACCCTGGTTTATGGCTTGAAATGGAGCAGCCATGTAAAAGGCTGAATGTGAAATCATGCAAAGTGAAGAGAGGGAAAAATTGTTCCAGATTTTGGCAGTCTATGCAGCACATTGTACAGTGTTCAACAACGGACAACTGTTATCTGCACTCACAGCCTGTGTTTGAGTAATGGCATCCACCGAATCCCACGCTAAATCAGGAGAGAAGGAGAGAGGGTGGGGGGACCTTATAATCTGAAAGCCTGTCTATCTGGGGAAAGAGACCCTATAATCTGAAAGCCTGTCTATATGGGGAAAGAGAGAGAGACAGAGAAAGAGAGAGAGACAGAGAAAGAGAGAGACAAAGAGGGAGAGAGAGAGAGGGAGAGACAGCAAGACAGAAACAGAAAGAAGGAGAGAGAGGAAGAGAAAGATTTATCTCCAGAGTTCCTCCTCACCCTCCAACAACAGGATACAGGAAATGAGTTACTCGTCTTGGGTGAACTGACGCCTCTGTCTATACGCCTCTGGTCCATTCAGTTTATGAATGGCAGGGTGTGCACGCACGCACACACGCACACGTCTCTGCATACTGTTGTGCTGACATTGATGAGACGTGAGTGTGTGTAATAAAATCCTCAGTGGTCTAAGTTTGACAGCCAGTGAAGCGGCGTGTCGCAGGTGACTAAATGACACTCAGCACACTGAGAGGGTTTGAATTCTGGAGTGATGAGAAACAGGAGATATGATTTTTTGCATACCTCCTGTTTCTCATCCCTCTATTCCTTTAACCTTTTGCTGCAGTGGGCCAAATCAGGGTCACACAGAGTGTTTCTTGGTCGTCTTAAACAAATTTACTATGAGATAAAAGTATACACCTTACACACATGGTTATGGGCTTACAAAAAAGAAGACACCTGTACCATGTCAGATATTGTTTGAAATGTATTCAGTTTTGAGTTTGCATCCCAATATTACACTTTATATACAGTACCAGTCAAAGGTTTGGACACACCTACTAATTCAAGGGTTTCTTCTTTATTTTTACTATTTTCTATATTGTAGAATAATAGTTGAAGACATCAAAACTATGAAATAACACATATGGAATCATGTAGTACCCAAAAAAGTGTTAAACAAATCAAAATATATTTTATATTTGAGATTCTTCAAATAGCCACCCTTTGCCTTGATGACAGCTTTGCACACTCTTGGCATTCTCTCAACCTGCTTCACCTGAAATGCTTTTCCAACAGTCTTGAAGGTGTCCCCACATATGCTGAGCACTGCTTTTCCTTCACTCTGCGGTCCAACTCATCCCAAACCATCTCAATTGGGTTGAGGTCGGGGGATTGTGGAGGCCAGGTCATCTGATGCAGCACTCCATCACTCTCCTTCTTGGTCAAATAGCCCTTACACAGCCTGGAGGTCCTTGTCCTGTTGAAAAAAAAAGATAGTCCCACTAAGCCCAAACCAGATGGGATGGTGTATCACTGCAGAATGCTGTGGTAGCCATGCTGGTTAAGTGTGCCTTGAATTCTAAATAAATCTGTGTCACCAACAAAGCATCCCCACACCATAACACCTCCTCCTCCATGCTTTACGGTGGGAACTACACATGCGGAGATCATTCGTTCACCCACACCGCATCTCACAACGACACGGTGGTTGGAACCAAAAATCTCCAATTTGGACTCCAGACCAAAGGACACATTCCCACCGGTCTAATGTCCACTGCTTGTGTTTCTTGGCCCAAGCAGGTCTCTTCTTCTTATTGGTGTCCTTTAGTAGTAGTTTCTTTGCAGCAATTCGACCATGAAGGCCTGATTCACACAGTCCCCTCTGAACAGTTGATGTTGAGATGTGTCTGTGACTTGAACTCTGTGAGGCATTTCTTTGGGCTGCAATTTCTGAGGCTGGTAACTCTAATGAACTTATCCTCTGCAGCAGAGGTAACTCTGGGTCTTCCATTCCTGTGGCGGTCCTCATGAGAGCCAGTTTCATCATAGCGCTTGATGGTTTTTGCGACTGCACTTCAAGAAACTTGCAAAGTTCTTGAAATGTTCCGTTTTGACTGACCTTCATGTCTTAAAGTAATGATGGACTGTCATTTCTCTTTGCTTATTTGAGCTGTTCTTGCCATAATATGGGCTTGGTCTTTTACCAAAAAGGGCTATCTTCTGTGTACCTCCCTACCTTGTCACAACACAACTGATTGGCTCAAACGCATTAAGAAGGAAAGAAATTCCACAAATTAACTTTTAAGAAGGCACACCTGTTAATTGAAATGCATTCCAGGTGACTACCTCATTAAGCTGTTTGAGAGAATGCCAAGAGTGTGCAAAGCTGTCATCAAGGCAAAGGGGGGCTATTTGAAGAATCTCAAAGGTGGGGGGATAAAAAGACATTGAGGATAGAGAGAAAAATAGTTATAAAGATAGAGAGATATAGTGCATGTGTGTGTGGGACAGAGAGCAGGGAGAGAAGGGGGGAGATATAGAAAGAGCTGATTCTTTACCTGTCATCTCTATCAAGGTGTGATGGTTAATCTGTAGATCTGCCCCCCCGTCCCTTAATCGAGCAGTGAATGTCAAACACAGATTCAACCACAAAGACCAGGGAGGTTTTCCAATGCCTCGCAAAGGGCACCTATTGGTAAATGGGTAAAAATTAAAAAAGCAGATATGTAAAATCCCTTTGAGCATGGTGAAGTTATTAATTACACTTTGGATGGTGTGTCAATACACCAAGTCACTACAAAGTTACAGGCGTTCTTTCTAACTTAGTTGCCAGAGAGGAAGGAAACCGCTCAGGCATTTCACCATGAGGCAAATGGTGTTTTTAAAACAGTTACAGAGTTTAAAGGCTGTGATAGGAGGAAACTGAGGATGGATTAACAACATTGTAGTTACTCCACAAAACTAACCTAAATGACAGAGTGAAAAGTAGGAAGCCTGTACAGAATATAAATATTCCAAAACATGCATCCTATTTGCAATAAGGCACTCAAGTAAAATAAAAATAAATGTGGCAAATCAATGCAAAATGTTATGTTTGGGGCAAGACAACACATCACTGAGTATCATCATGTTATGGGTATGCTAGTCATCGGCAAGGACTAGCGAGTTTTGTAGGATAAAAATAAACGGAATAGAGCTAAGCACAGGCAAAATCCTAGATGAAAACCTGATTCAATCTGCTTTCCAACAGACACTGGGAGACAAATTCACCTTTTCAGCAGGACAATAACCTAAAACACAAGACCAAATATACACTGGAGTTGCTTACCAAGACTATGTTGAATGTTCCTGAGTGGCCTAGTTACAGTTTTGACTTAAATTGGCTTGAAAATCTATGGCAAAACTTGAAAATTGAAGTCTAGCAATGATCAACAACCAACTTGACAGAGCCTGAAGAATTAAAAATAATAATGTAATATTGTACAATCCAGGTGTGCTAAGCTCTTAGAGACTTACCCAGAAAGACTCACAGCTGTACTCGCTGCCAAAGGTGATTCTAACATGTATAGACTCAGGGGGTTGAAAACTTATAGTTGAAGTCGGAGGTTTACATTCACTTAGTCATTAAAACTTGTTTTTAAACCACTCCACAAATTTCTTGTTAACAAACTATAGTTTTGGCATGTCGGTTAGGACATCTACTTTGTGCATGACACAAGTAATTTTTCCAACAATTGTTTACAGACAGATTATTTTACTTATAATTCACTGTATCACAATTCCAGTGGGTCAGAAGTTTACATACACTAAGATGACTGTGCCTTTAAACAGCTTGGAAAATTCCAGAAAATGATGTTATGGCTTTAGAAGCTTCTGATAGGCTAATTGACATAATTTGAGTCAGGGATGTAGCATGGCGTTTGTAACGCCAGGGTTGTGGGTTCGATTCCCACAGGGGGTAGGAAAAAAATTATAATAATAATGTATGCATTCACTAACTGTAAGTAGCTCTGGATAAGAGCGTCTGCTAAATGACTAAAATGTAAATGTAAATGTAAATTGGAGGTGTACCTATGGATGTATTTCAAGGCCTACCTTCTAACTCAGTGCCTATTTCCTTGACATCATGGGAAAATCAACAGAAATCAGCCAAGACCTCAGAAAAAACATTGTAGACCTCCACAAGTCTGGTTCATCCTTGGGAGCAATTTCCAAACGCCTGAAGGTAGCACGTTCATCTGTACAAACAATAGTTCACAAGTATAAACACCATGGGACCACGCAGCCGTCATACCACTCAGGAAGGAGACGCGTTCTGTCTCCTAGAGATAAACGTACTTTGGTGCGAAAAGTGCAAATCAATCCCAGAACAACAGCAAAGGACCTTGTGAAAATGCTGGAGGAAACAGGTACAAAAGTATCTATATCCTCAGTAAAACAAGTCCTATATCGAGATAACCTGAAAGGCCGCTCAGCAAGGAAGAATCCACTGCTCCAAAACCACCATAAAAAATCCAGACTATGGTTTGCAACTGCACATTGGGACAAAGATCGTACTTTTTGGAGAAATGTCCTCTGGTCTGAAGAAACAAAAATAGAACTGTTTGGCCATAATGACCATCGTTATGTTTGGAGAAAAAAGGGAATAGCTTACAAGCCGTAGAACAACATCCCAAACGTGAAGCACGGGGGTGGCAGCATCATGCTGTGGGGGTCCTTTGCTACAGGAGGGACTTGTGCACTTCACAAAATAGATGGCATCATGAGGAAGGAAAATGATGTGGATATATTGAAGCAACATCTCAAGACATCAGTCAGGAAGTTAAAGCTTGGTTGCAAATGGGTCTTCCAAATGAACAATGACCCCAAGCATACTTCCAAAGTTGTGGCAAAATGGCTTAAGGACAACAAAGTTAAGGTATTGGAGTGGCCATCACAAAGCCCTGACCTCAATCCTATAGAAAATGTGTGGGCAGAACTGAAAAGGCGTGTGCGAGCAAAGCGGCCTACAAACCTGACTCAGTTACACCAGCTCTGTCAGGAGGAATGGGCCAAAATTCACCCAACTTATTGTGGGAAGCTACCCGAAACATTTGACCCAAGTTAAACAATTTAAAGGCAATGCTACTAAATACTAATTGAGTGTATGTACACTTCTGACCCACTGGGAATGTGAAGAAATAAATAAAAGCTGAAATAAATAATTCTCTCTACTATTATTCTGACATTTCACATTCTTAAAATAATGTGGTGATCCTAACTGACCTAAGACAGGGAATATTTACTATAATTAAATGTCAGGAATTGTGAAAAACTGAGTTTAAATATATTTGGCTAAGGTGTATGTAAACTTTCGACTTCAACTGTATCTAATCAAGATATATTGGTGTTTTATTTTCCATTGATAAAAAAAAAGGTTAGAATTTGTCTTACACTTTGACATTACAGTATTTTGTGTAGATCGTTGACAAAAAAATGACAATTAAATCCATTTTAATCCCACTTTGAAACACAACAAAATGTGCAAAAAGGCAAGGGGTGTGAATACTTTCTAAAGGCACTGTACAGTATATACTAAAAATTATTAAGATCTGATCATTGGAACATTTATTCACGGCTTGATTCCTGAAATGTGTAAAAAAGTAACCCCATGTATCCAAAGACTAAATATAGTACGATACAGAAACGGCTGTAGATCACAAACGACAATGAGTTCAATCATATATTTGGCATATTTGGGCCTAGAACAGGTCAAATAACAATACAATATGCTTTTAAATAATTGTATTCTGAAATACATTTACAAAATACATATGCTGAAGTCATTTGATTGACACTGGATGTATGGTAAATTACGACAATCTTCAAATTTCAATGTGGCCTGTCTAGACACCTGTACTAACAATATTGGCGCCACATTTCATGCATTTACACTAAACAGAATTTGTTCTGTGTCACATTTTGATATTATACTAAATACAGTACAAGGAAGTGAATGTGTAAATGCAGTCATAATTATTGTTATGCCTTGACCATGTAGTATCACAGGCATAAATTATACATCTGAAAATGTTTGATTTTGGGGTTAACATACCTTTAGTCCAAGATTTCACACAGACTTGTGTGCATGTGTGCTGTGTGCCACTCAAATCAAACCAAATGTTATTTGTCACATGCTTTGTAAACAACAGTAAACTCAATATTATGAAGGTGTTCTTAATGTTTTGTATACTCAGTGTATGTGTGAGTGAATGGGTAGAGTCCAGTGTGTGTGCATAGAGACACTCACTCGACCACCCCAGGGAACGAGGGATGGTTTTATCCTCCGGCCAGAGAGAGAGAGAGCTCTCCCTCGCTACTTGCATTGCACTGTCATCTGTCGTCCTCCTCTCTCTTCGCCCCCTGTTAGTTTAAATATGACACGTTTCACTTCAACTTACGCTCCAATTGGAATGTAATAGATTGAGGTGTGTGTGGTAATGTGGTAAATCTGAGAATAGCAGACAGGAAACTAAATATAATAAAGAGGAGAAAAAGAATCCTTGACAAAGAGATCTGAGTACCATTTAGTGGTCATTACTGTCCACTAATGACAGAGTAGCCAATTACTGTAAAGGCAGGAAGGGGAACTGTGTAAATGCTTTGAAAAAGTTGCACGCAGTAGGGGGCTGAGCAGGAGTGTGTGTGTGTGTGTGTGTGTGTGTGTGTGTGTCTGTGTACGCTCTATGATGATGATGATGATCATGATTAGAGAGGTGTACTCAGTCCCATTTATACTTTCGTGCTCAGCCACTCCACCTTTCTCTTTCAACAGACCTTTACATAACCAAATACACACAAATTAACACTGGTGTATGATGAACATAACTAGGTCAGAATTCTTCTGCATCTCATCCAAGCTGTGTTGGACTATCTCTGCTCCTTAAGGAAGGAGAGAGAGATGGGAAAAAATATATACTGTAGTTGTTGTACACTTGAGTGTTTCACAAAGACAGACACAGTAAATCCTTGTTTTATTGTGTTCAGTGATCCAAAAAAACTTTTCATTCCTCTTCTCCTACCATGTATAAGTAGAATCCTGCACCACCACAACCACCAATCTAACCTTCCAACTTGTTATTCTGAATTCACACCTATTATTTCTGTTTTTGTATGAATTGTATGAAGGAGAGGAGTTGCCATGATTTCTGTTATTTGCTCTCAGACACTTACTGTATATGCTCTGACTCTTGCCCTACAATCAGTTTCACAGTTCAGAAGAGAAAGGTTTGACAGATACCAGTCACAGACTTGATGACTGTGGTTCTTCCACCTTCAGCAGCTGAGCATCTCCATCAGGAAGCCATGGAAGCCCAGTGAATACCTCTCCATCAACCTCCTTCTGTGTCTGTGGGCATCAGGATACGTGTCATAACGACTCAGGATGTGTCTATCTGACAGTAATAAAGACGTCTCACAGTGTGTACATTATCATTGAGTCACCAAAGCTATGGAGGATGATGTTTGTGGGTGACTTAAGCATGATTACGACATTGATCGTGAGGTATTATACAGCCAAAAACTTAAGGAACTGGCAGTCTCTCTCTCTCCTTCTCTCTCTCTCTCTCTGTGTTTTCTTCTATTGAATTATATGTAGCCTAATATTTAAACACTTAGCTAAGTGGGAGGTGGGAGCACTTGACATGAACTAATTTGAAATATGTAGTTAGGCTGTTATAAGGAATTATATAAGGCAATGGGTAACACTTTATTTTAAGGTTCCGTAATAAACCATTTATAAGGCATTTATAAATTGTGTTCACCATTTACTAATCATTAGTCAAGTATTTTTTAAGTCCCTAATCTAAAGTGAGTGCTATTTGTACTTTATAAAATACTTTACAAATGTTTTGAGTCACCAGAAAAAGATGGGGATGCCATTGGCAGACATTCCTGCAGTACCTGGGAAAAGAACAAGCACACAACACAGGATGTTTAAGGAAATATATATACATGTGTGAATATCTAGCTTACTAACATTTGCAAATGTGGGAGTAATGATAAATACATGGTGAGCAAATGGTTTGTAAATGCCTTATAAATGGTTTATTATGAACCTTAAAATAAAGTTGGATCTCTCTCTCTCTCTCTCTCTCTCTCTCTCTCTCTCTCAATTCAATTCAATTCAATTCAATTCAATAGACTTTATTGACATGGCAAGTAAAATTACTTACATTGTCAAAGTATACATATAACAAAAATGGTGGGACCAACAGCAATAATAATAGTAGTAGTGGAAATGGGATTACCATTAACAGCAACTACAACAACAATATTAATGAGAATAACAATACATTAAAGCAATAGTAGTCGACCAATCTCAACATGACTGAGAATACATATTACATGCTATGAAAGCCAAAACAAAACAGGAAATATTATTGACATTACATTACAATTTTCACTGGCTGTCCCTCAGGTTGTGGCAGGAGGACACATATTTGGCTGCCAAAATTGCACATTTTGGCTTTTCACCCAATAAATATTTGATTTTTTCTTCCTCTTTTATAGTTTCAAATTCGTTGTACTGAATGATAATTTTGGGAAAGAAAGATTCTCTTAGGTCTGAGTATTTGTCACAGTGTAATAGGAAATGCAGCTCTGTCTCTACCTCTCCCCGGGGGCAGAGTGAGCACAGCCTGTCCTCTCTGGGCAGCCAGGTTTGCCTGTGACGACCGGTCTCTATAGCCAGACTGTGCTCACTGAGTCTGTACCTAGTCAGTGTTTTTCTCAGTTTTCTATCAGTCACAGTGGTCAGATAGTCTGCCACCATGTACTGTCTGTTTAGAGCCAAATAGCATTGAAGTTTACTTTGATTTTTTGTGGTGTCTTTCCAATAGGTGATATATTTTTCTTTTTGCTTTGTGATGATTTGGTTGGGCCAGATTTTCTGAGTGCTGTCCTGAGGCTCTATGAGGTTGGTTTTGGTTAGTGAACTGAGCCTCAGAACCAGCTGGCTGAGGGGACTCTTCTCTTGTTTCATCTCTTGACATAGTAGAGCTGTGTGATGGAATGTTTTGGGGTCACTTGTTTTTAGATGGTTGTAAAATTTTATGGCTCTTTTTTCTATTCGAATAAGGAGGGGGTATTGGCCCAATTCTGCTCTACATGCATTATTTGGAGTTTTTCTTTGCACTTGCAATACAGTCTTGCAAAACTCTGCATGCAGTATTTCGATTGGATGTTTGTCCCATTTGGTAAATTCAGTATTAGAGAGCGGACCCCATACTTCGCTGCCATATAGAGCAATTGGTTCTATAACTGATTGGAAAATTTTGAGCCAGATTCTAAATGGAATTTCGATTTTAATATTCCTTTTAATGGCATAGAATGCTCTTCTTGCTTTGTCTCTCAGCTCATTCACAGCCATGTGAAAGCTACCTGTGTTGCTGATATTTAGTCCTAGATATGTGTAATTTTTGGTGTGTTCTAATAGAACTGTGTCCAAATAGAATTTATATTTGTCATCCTGATTTCCTGACCTTTTTTGGAATATCATTATATTCGTTTTTTTTAGATTAACGGTCAGGGCCCAGGTCTGACAGAATCTGTGCAGATGATCTAGATGCTGCTGTAACCCCTCCTTAGTGGGAGACAGTAGCACAAGGTCATCTGCGTACAGCAGACACTTGATTTCAGTGTTGTGTAGGGTGAGACCAGGTGCTGACGATTCTTCTAATGTTTTTGCCAATTCGTTAATGTAGATGTTAAATAGTGTTGGACTTATTGGGCAGCCCTGTTTCACTCCACGTCCCTGAGAGAAGAAGTCTGTTTGCTTGTTGCCGATTTTAATCGCACATTTGTTTTTAGTGTACATTGATTTAATAACATCATATGTTTTCCCTCCAATACCACTTTCTATTAGTTTGTAAAAAAGACCTTCGTGCCAAATTGAATCAAATGCTTTCTTGAAGTCTACAAAACACGAGTAGATTTTGCCTTTGTTTTGATTTACTTGTTTGTCAATTAGAGTCTGGAGGGTGTAAATGTGGTCTGTTGTACGATAATTTTTTACAAATCCAATCTGGCTTCTGCTTAGGACGTTGTGTTCATCCAGGAAATTATGTAGTCTGCTGTTTATGATACTGCAGAGAATTTTCCCCAAGTTGCTGTTAACGCAAATTCCTCTGTAATTATTTGGGTCAAATTTGTCTCCATTTTTATAAATTGGTGTGATCAATCCTTGGTTCCAAATATCGGGGAAAATACCTGCAGTTAGGATAATGTTGAAGAGTTTGAGTATAGCCAATTTGAATTTGTGGTCTGTATATTTGATCATTTCATTTAAAATACCATCAGCACCACAGGCCTTTTTGGGTTGGAGAGTGCAAAGTTTTTCCAATAATTATTGTTCTGTAATTGGGGTATCCACAGGATTCTGATAGTCTTTGACTGCTGATTCAAGGATTTGTAATTTTTCTTGTATATCTTGTTGTTCTGGGCTCTTTGTTATATTGCTGTAGAGGTTTGCAAAGTGATTTCTCCACATATCCCCATTTTGGATAGCCAATTCCTCATTATGAGGTTTGTTTAATTTATTCCAATTCTCCCAGAAGTGGTTTGATTCTATAGATTCCTCAATCATATCCAGCTGATTTCTAATGTGCTGTTCCTTTTTTGTTCTTAGGGTGTGTTTGTATTGCTTCAGTGTTTCCCCATATTGAAGACGTATATTTTTGTTGTCTGGGTCTCTGTGTTTATGATTAGATATATTTCTCAATGACTTTCTTAGATTTTTGCAATCATTATCAAACCATTTTTCATGATCTATTATTTTTGGTTTGCTCTTATGTTTCTTAAGATTAGCCAAGGAGGCTAATTTGTCAAATATAAAGTTTATGTTCCAAACGGCTAAATTTATACCTTCATTGGTGTAGGAGAATGTTAATGCTAAAAAGTTGTCCAGGAGAGATTGTATTTTTTGGCTACTAATTGCTTTTTGGTAGATTTCTGTACTGTTTGCACACCATCTATAGGTCTGTTTAGTACCATGTAATTTATTGGGCCGTGATGCTTCATGGTTGGGTTCTGCTCTTTTCAGATACACTGTGATTTTACTGTGGTCAGAGAGAGGTGTTAGTGGGCTGACTGTGAAGGCTCTGAGAGACTCTGGGTTAAGGTCTGTGATGAAGTAGTCTACAGTACTGCTGCCAAGGGATGAGCTGTAGGTGTAACTACCAAAAGAGTCCCCTCTTAACCTACCATTGACTATGTACAGACCCAGTGTTCGACAGAGCTTCAGGAGCTGTACTCCATTTTTGTTTTTCACTTTGTCATAGTTGTTTCTAGGGGGGTATGTGGGGAGGGAAAGGTTGTTGCTTCCCGGTAGGTGTTTGTCCCCATGACTGTTATAGTGTCTAGTTCTTCTGCTGTTCTAGCATTCAGATCTCCACAGACCAGCACATTGCCTTGGGCCTGAAATTGACTAATCTCCCCCTCTAGAATGGAGAAACTCTCTTCATTGAAGTAGGGTGACTCTGAGGGGGGAATGTATGTGGCACAGAGGAAGACGTTGTTATCTGTTAAGATAGCCTCCTTGTTGATTTTTAACCAGATAAAGAATTCTCCTGTTTTGATCAATTCGATTGAATTAGTTAGTTCAGATTTATACCATATTAGCATTCCCCCTGAGTCTCTGCCCTGTGTGATTCCTTTTAATTTGGTGGATGGTATGATTATCTCCCTATAACCTAGTGGACAGCCAGTGGAAACATCACCTCTGCACCATGTTTCCTGTAGTACTACAATATCAACATCATCAATTTCTTTAAGGAAGTCTGGGTTTCTGCTCTTTAGCCCAAAAGCAGAGGACTTCAAGCCTTGTAAATTCCAACATGCAACGTAAAAAGACTTCATAACTGTTTTTTCTTTACATTCAAAATGAGATAAACACTCACAATCCAACAAGAACTATTAAAATAGGATTTTTCAATTAAGGTAAACTCTTATTATGCAAATGTGATTTGTTTATCATTTAAGATAGTATTTGTGTCATGCCACTTGGGTGGATGTAGTGTGAGGATGGTGGAGTTCTTGTGCTCATCTTACCATGACCCTCGGCCTATCACATGTGAGCATAGTAGATTCAGCATTTGTTTGATGTCACTCATTTCGTTGGTGGGAGCTGGACCAGTTGCTCCTCTCACAGCTTGTGCATAGCTCTGTCTGCCGGGCTGTGGCTCCTCCAGGTGTGGGTCTGTGGTGGGGGGGAGGGGGGTGTTAGGCCTCGTCTGGGTGGGTCTGAAGCTGGGCTGGGGTGGTCTGTGCTGCGATGGATGTGGTGGGCATTGAGGTTGGTGGTGCTGTGGCTGTGGCTGGGGGGTCCAGAGTACTGGTCCGGGGTGTTGTCTCGGTGATCTCGGGGGGGTGGAGATTGCTCCGTTGTTCCTGGGTGGAGAGGTCGGGATGCGGTTTAAAGCGACGTCCTTGAGAGTCTTAGCAAGGATGGGGACTGTCTCCCTGTACAGGTGAACATGGTCATAGAGACAGTCCAGATCGAGGGTGGGATGGTGGGCCAGGTGTACATTGGGTCGCAGGGCACAGTCCCGGGAGAGGCTGGCGTTTATTCTTTGGATTGTGGCAGGGTGGAAGTCCTTCCTCTGTAGAAGGGTTGACACCACGATCCTTGAGTTGGGGAAGATTGCGGAGGCCTTCTCAATCACTCCCCGTAGTGAAGTCGCCACCCTCTCCTGCTGAGCACGCAGGTCGTTGCTTCCGGTGTGTATGATTATGTGGCTTGGCGACCCAAGCTGGGCCTTATCAAGCAGCGCCATGGCACTCTGCGTTGTTGGGCACCACACCTTTCTCGTTTTGTGTCTAGGGAAAAGTTTCTTCTCCTGAACAAACTTCCCATTTGAGTCCATCAACAGGACAATCTCAGCCAGTGTTTCTTCTGGACTGGAGGGGGTAGAGTTGGGGCTGGTGGGTGTTGGAGCTGGGGTGTGGCTGGTCTGTGCCGGTGCCGCTGTCAGTGGGAGGCTGTTCTGGGGGCTGGGGGGGAGGCATGCAGCCGGCAGGGCTGGGGAGGCCTGGCTGGTTGAGGTGGGCTCCTCTGCTGTGTGATGGCAGGTCATAGAGTGGTGATCTAGCTGCTCCTGCAGTCTGTCTTCTGTTCTCTTTCTCTCCTGCAGCTCCTCTCTTAGTGTGGTCAGCTCGTTATTACTGCTCTGCCTATCTTTTTGGAGCTCTCTCACCTCCTTTGTTAGATCAGCCAGCTCTCTCTTGAGTCCGTCTCTCTCTTGCTGAACTTCTTTCAACTGTGTTGCAAGGCTGCTGTCCTGCTCTGTCCGCACCTTGGTTAGGAGCTCCTCTAAGGTGTGGATGTCTGGTTGCTGTTTGCTCACACTCTCCCTGAGCAGGACCACCTCTCCCTCCAGTGTGGTGAACTGATCCCTCATGGCAGCTATGGTGGTGAGGAGGGCCTGAGCCTGCTCTGCACTGAGGGGGTCGCTCTCCTCCTGTGGCGTGTCCTCCACTATGGTGGGAAGAGAGGTGCTGGATGTGCCTTTTTGGGTGGGGATAGTGGGGGTGAGGGTGGTGCTGGTGGAGTTTGTCTTGTGGGAGGGCATGTCACTGGTGGTGTCCTTCTCTCTCTCTGCTCTCTCCTTAATGGTCTGAAAGTCTGTTTCAAACAGCCTAAGGTTACCTTGCACCATGACAGTCCCAGTCTTGTAGAGGTTGATTGTTATCATGGTGCTGTCAGGGTCATCTGTCTCTTTCACTTTCAGCTTCCACCCATTACAGATTCCCTCTTTCTTTATGGATGGGTAGTGAGAGCAGACTGCTGAGCGCCATGCATTTGGCTGGTCAGTGAGAAAGATGAGATTACTCACATCACCGTTTTTGTAGAGGTCTGTGAAAAGGGTTTCTGGCCTCCCCTTTAGTAGATTCTGTTTAAAAGCTTTCCTTGTTGTGTCATTTTTGGCCTCTGGAGGGTAGAGAATGGACTCAGCGCTGAGGGGGAGTGGGGACATGGTGCCTGTGGGCTCTGCTACTACTGCTGCTGCTGCTCTGTTCTGCTGCACCGTTGATATGGCAACCAGTTTTGTTTGTCTGCTGCTGTTGCTAGCTAGCTCCTGTTTAGCTCAAAAACTCAGTTTGGTCGTTTGATGTAGTTGTATTAACTCCCCTTGCTAGGTTTGCCTAGCTCATTTTTCTGGCTTGCTTGTTAGCCTGCTGGCTAGGATTAAGTTGTGTAGCTAGCTAGTGAGAGTCAACTTTTTTTTCTATTCTGATTTAATAGAGTTGTTGTTCATCACTTCTTGCCTTGAATTATTTTTAGATTCGAGTGTTTATCTCATTCTAAAAACAAAAAAACTGAAATAAATCAGGAGCTCATGTTGAGCATGACCTCTCTCTCTCTCTCTCTCTCTCTCTCTCTCTCACCCCCCTCTCTCTCACCCCCATCTCTCTCTCTCTCTCTCACCCCCCCTCACCTCTCTCTCTCTCTCTCTCTCTCTCTCTCTCTCTCTCTCACCCCCCCTCTCTCTCTCTCTCTCACCTCTCTCTCTCTCTCTCTCCCCCCCCTCTC
>NC_140001.1:39789178-39934392 GCF_964263955.1 Coregonus lavaretus | reverse complement strand
ATAGTAATTAACCCTTAGAATAGTGGGGGGACATGTGTGACAGCCAGGGATGTATATTTACAATATACAGTGCCTTCGGAAAGTATTCAGACCCCTTGACCTTTTTCCCATTTTGTTAGCTTACAGCCTTATTCTAAAATTGATTAAATAGTTTTTCCCCCTCATCAATCTACACACAATACCCCATGATGACAAAGCAAAAATAGGTTTTTAGAAATGTTTGCTAATTTATTTTTAAAAAACAAACAGAAATATCACATTTACGTAAGTATTCAGAACCTTTATTCAGTACTTTGTTGAAGCACCTTGGCAGCAATTACAGCCTCAAGTCTTCATGGGTATGACACTACAAGCATGGCACACCTGTATTTGGGGAGTTTCTCCCATTCCTCTCAAGCTCTGTCAGGTTGGATGGGGAGTGTTGCAGCACAGCTATTTTCAGGTCTCTCCAGAGATGTTCGATCAGGTTCAAGTCCAGCATTTGGCTGGGCCACTCAAGGACATTCAGAGACTTTTCCGAAGCCACTCCTGCGTTGTCTTGGCTGTGTGCTTAGGGTCGTTGTCCTGTTGGAGGGTGAACCATCGCCCCAGTCTGAGGTCTTGAGCGCTCTGGAGCAGGTTTTCATCAAGTATCTCTCTGTACTTTGCGCCGTTCATCTTTGCCTCGATCCTGACTAGTCTCCCAGTCCCTGCCGCTGAAAAACACCCCCACAGCATGATGCTGCAACCACCATGCTTCACTGTAGGGATGGTGCCAGGTTTCTTCCAGACGTGACACTTGGCATTCAGGCCAAAGAGTTCAATCTTGATTTTATCAGACCAGAGAATCTTGTTTCTCATGGTCTGAGAGTCTTTAGGTGCCTTTTGGCAAACTCCAAACAAACTCATTTTACTGAGGAGTGGCTTCCGTCTGGCCACTCTACCATAAAGGCCTGATTGGTGGAGTGCTGCAGAGGTGGTTGTCCTTCTAGAAGGTTCTCCCATCTCCACAGAGGAAATCTAGAGCTCTGTCAGAGTGACCATCGGGTTCTTGGTCACTTCCCTGACCAAGGCCCTTCTCCTCCGATTGCTCAGTTTGGCCGGGTGGCCTTAAATTAACAAAATGTGGAAAAAGTCAAGGGGTCTGAACACTTTCCCAAGGCACTGTAAGTAGATAGGCTTTCATAAGTTATTATGAGCCAATGGTCATCTATAAGGCATTTATTCAGTAATCTTTCTTCCTTATCTAATAAATGTGTTTATTCATTCACAACTAGACTGTTGCTGGGCCCAGCACAGGCAGTGTGGTCCACTGGCCTTCTGGTACTAGTGTTGTGGGAAAGGATGCTTAGCAGAGACAGCTCAGAGGTGAGTGCAGTGGAGGTAGGAAGAAAACAGACACAGTATCACGACTCAGGATAAGACCCAGATGCAGACACAGGACGCGGATGGTTCAGTTCTCAGATAATTTATTATAACACGGGGGCAGGTAAAGGGCCCGTCGAGGACAGGCAGAGGTTCATAACCAGGTCAGAGTCCGACTGCTACAGGATGGCAGACAGGCTCAGGGTCAGGGCAGGCAGAAAGGTCAGATTTGGCAAGACAAGACGAACTGGCAACAGACAAACAGAAAACGCAGGCATAAATACACAGGGGATAATGGGGAAATGGGAGACACTTGGTGGGGGTGGAGACAAGCACAAGACAAATGAAACAGATCAGAGTGTGACAGTACCCCTCCACCCCCACCAAGAGCGGACCGGGCTCTCTTCCAGGTACGGCGACAGCGGGGCCGAGGGTATGCTGACCTCTTCCTCTTGCTCAGGGAAGAGCTGGGGCTGATATCCCATGGAACACTCGAAAGGTGAGAGACCAGTGGGCGAGCAGGGAAGGGTGTATCGGGCATATTCCACTCACATGAGTTGCTGGCTCCAGGTGGTGGGGTTGGCAGAGACGAGGCAACGAAGCGCCATCTCCAGGTCCTGGTTGGCTCGTTCCAACTGGCCGTTAGACTGCAGGTGAAAACCGGAGGACAGACTGGCCGATGACCCAATAAGGGTGCAGAACCCCTTCCTGAACGGGACGATAAATGAGGACCGTGATCGGAGACCATGTCCACCGGAAGTTCATGGATCCGGAAGACGTGCTGCACCATGAGCTGGGCCATCTCCTTGGCTGAAGGTAACTTGGGAAGGGGAATGAAATGGCGACTTTGGAAAACCTATCCACCACCATAAGGATAGTGGTGTTGCCATCTGATGGAGGGAGACCAGTGACGAAGTCCAGGGAAATATGGGACCAGGGGCGGTGAGGAACAGGGAGTGGTTGAAGGAGGCCAGCCTGAGCTTGCCGCAGAGTCTTATTCTGAGCGCACACAGTGCAGGCAGCAACGAATGCGGAGACGTCAGGAACCATGGTGGGCCACTAAAAACATTGTTGTACAAAGGCCAGGGTCCAACGGGAGCCATGATGGCAGGTGAGTCTGGAGGAATGAGCCCATTCCAGGACCGGGGAACGGACAGAGTCCGGGACAAACATCCGGGTAGCCTCACGGACCTGGTTCTCTATACCCCAGATGAGTGCAGCCGCTGACAAGAGGTAGGGAGGATGGTATCGGGGTCCGACGGTGTAGCAGCAGGGTTATAGAGATGTGAGAGTGCATCTGGCTTCACATTCTTGGACCCCGGGCGGTAGGAGATGGTAAATTTGAACCAAGTGAATAGCTGGGCCCATCGAGCTTGCCTAGAGTTGAGGCGCTTGGAAATGCAGAGATTTTCCAGGTTCTTGTGATCAGTCCACACAATGCATGGATGTTTCTTCCCCTCTAACCAGTGCCTCCACTCTTCCAACGCCATCTTCACTGCGAGTAGTTCTCGATTTCCCACGTCATAGTTCCTCTCAGCGGAATTGAGACGATGGGAGAAGAAAGCGCAGGGATGCAGCTTTTGGTCCTGGACAGAACGCTTGGACAGGACGGCCCCCACTCCGATGTCCGAGACGTCAACCTCCACCATGAACTGATGGGACAGGTCCGGATGGATTTGGGTGTGGTAGAACAGTGCTTCAGATCCAGAAACGCCCGGTCAGCAGCCGGGGACCACATGAACAGTGAGTGCAGAGAGGAGGGAAGCCAGGGTGCTGTAACCCCGGATGAAACAGCAATAGAAATGAGAAAACCCCAGGAAGCATTGCAGCTGGACTCTGGATGTGGGTTGAGGCCAATCCACCACCACTCTCACCTTGCCAGGATCCATCTGCATGTTCCCTGCAGCGATGATGTATCTAGGAAGGAGATGGTGGAGTGATGGAATTTGCATTTTAACAAAAAGCTGGTTCTCCAGGAGACACTGAGGGACTTGTTGGACGTGGATGAAATGTTCTTGAGCTGAGCGGAACCGGTTCAACATTTCACGGAGAACATCGTTAACCAGGGCCTAGAACACTGCAGGGGCGTTGGTCAGTCCGAATGGCATCACCAGGTATTCGTAGTGCCCGCTAGCTGTGTTAAAGGCGGTCTTCCACTCATCTCCTTCCTGTATCCGCACCAGATGGTAGGCGCTTCGAAGGTCCAACTTAGAGAAGATCGTAGCCCCCTGGAGAGGCTCGAAAGCCGAGGTGAGGTGTGGTAGCAGATAAGGTTTTTTAACCGTGATGTCATTCAGGCCCCGGTAGTCGATACACAGGCTCAGGGTTTTGTCCTTCTTCTCCACAAAGAAGAACCCTGCACCGGCGGGAGAGGCAGAAGGATGGATACACCCTGCAGCCAGGGAGTCCTCAATGTACCTTTCCATTTTCTTGGTCTCCGGACCCGACAGGGAATAAAGCCACCCCCGAGGTGGTGTAGTGCCCGGGAGAAGGTTGATAGCGCAGTCGTAGGTCCGATGCGGAGGAAGTGATGTGGCTGGAACGGCGGAAAGGTCCAAGGCTTCTCCCAAGCCCGCAGGAAGACGTCCCGGGACAGGCTTCAGGCAATGAGCATGGCAGAACGGGCTCCAACCCTTGATAGAACCAACAGTCCAATCAATAAGGGGATTGTGCCTCTGGAGCCATGAAAACCCCAAAACCTGAGGAGACTCGATGAGCAGAAATTGCATAGACTCACTGTGGTTACCTGACACGCGCAGGTTGATATGAACTGTATTATGGGTGACTTTACCAATAGAGTGCCCATCTAGCACTCTGACGTCCATGGGAATGGAGAGGGGTTGAGTGAGGATTCCCAGCTCTGACACCAGCGTAGTGTCCATAAAACTCTCGTCGGCCCCAGAGTCAATGAGTAACTGGAGAGATTTAGATCGGTCACCCCACAGCAGGATGGCATGGAGAGGGGTACAAATAATGGGAGATTGGACATTCTCTGTATGGCCCACCAGCGTACTCGTACCTACTGATGAGCCTGGTCTTTTAATGGACAGGTAGAAATGTAATTTACATTTTACATTTTAGTCATTTTAGCAGACGCTCTTATCCAGAGCGACTTACAGTTAGTGAGTGCATACATTTTTCATACATGTAATGACCTGTAGTCCCACAATACAGACAGCTCTTGGTGTTCAGTCTGCGTAAACATTGTGCAGGAGACAATCTAGCTCTGCCAAGTTGCAGAGGCTCCGGAGGAGGCGAGTCTGCAGAGCTCTGTGATTCCCGGGGGAACTCGGGGAACCTCGGATTCTCTCGGTAATGTAGACACCGGGGACTTCCGGGATTCCTCGGAGGCGAGGTGGGATCCTTGGACGAGTGAATGTGACTGGGAACAGACCTCCTCTCCCTCCTATGTTCCCGTAGCCATCCATCGATCCTGTATGGTCAAGGCGATGAGAGAGTCGAGATCCATGGGCAGCTCCCGGGCTGTGAGCTCGTCTTTAACCTCCTCCGATAATCCATGAAGGAACGCGTCGAACAGGGATTCCGGGTTCTAGGCACTCTCGCCGGCCAACGTGCAGAAATCGACCGCATAGTCTGCCACACTATGGGAGTTTTGACGTAGTAGGAGTAGCTTCCGAGCAGCCTCTCTCCCGGACAACGGAGAATCAAACATCTTTTTCACCTCCCGTGATGAACTCCTCCAGACTGAAGCACACGGTGGATTGTTTTTCCCACACCGCCGTAGCCCAGGCGAGAGCCCTCCCGGACATCAGCGTTATAAGGTACGCTATCTTCGAGCGGTCCGAGGGAAAAGAAGAGGGCTGCAGCTCGAAGATGAGGGAGCATTGGGAGAGAAACGCCCAGCAGGTTCCTGGATCCCCAGCGTAATGCTCTGGAGGAGGAGGTAAGCAGGGTTCTCGGGAAGCTGGGGTAGGCTGGGGAGAAGCGCCGCTGGTACTGGGGTTACTGAGAGCCTGGGGGATTACTGTTGTGGCTTGCTGCCTGGTATGTAATCCACAGAATTGCTCCAGCAACGCAGTGAAAGCATGGTCATGGCGTCCCGCCAATGTCTGGAGTCCTTCCATAAGGTTTTGAAGTAACTCCTCGTGTCTTCCAATTGCGGAGCTGGTCCGAGTCTGCTGGGTCAGTCATGGCCAGTTTGTACTATCAGGTGAAACAGATCAGGGTGTGACACACAGATGTACTGCCAGTTCCTTAATATGTTGACATGCGGTGATGTGGCTGAAATGCCAAGGCTGAATTTTTGTCCCAGTCTGCCCCTGAACTTAGCCTTAAGATGCTTTTGGGAAACCGAGCCCAGAGCAGTAGGAATCTACTGTATATTGTGTATATTGATTTGGTGTGTCCACTTGATTTAATGTCGAAATGAGTGTGCCCTGACCTGCCATATACTGTATACAAATGGTTAGTCCTGCCTTTGCATCTGAAAAACTGACTTGATCGCTCTTTTATCGTACAATGCGTTAATAAATAATAATATATGACATTTAGCAGATGCTTTTTATCAAATGCAACTTGCAGTCATGCATGCATATGGGTGGCCCCAGGAATCAAACCCACAATCCTGGCGTTGCAAGTGCCATGCTCTACAAACTAAGCCATACAGGCCCCCGTTTAGTATTACGTTTGTGTACCGCCACACATGAGATGAATGATTATTGGATTTAGCCCATTAATGTAATTAATGCACGTAGTCTTTGGTTCATTAAGCCATCTTGTGCCATGATAATAAATCCCAGATTACATCCCATGTTATATAATCCTACATTAGCCATAGAGAATATAACAGGCACTAAATCCTATGGCATCTTTTTGAAGAAGAGGCACCACTGTGGCATCACCAGAGTTAAGATATCGTCACACGGTTTAAGCCGTGTTCTGAATATGAAGACTTAGCTAAATCCCTCAGCTTTACTTTATCTCATATCAGACACTTCAGGGAAAGTGCTGTGGGTTGGAGTTTTCATCCCCGCGGTCTGATTCGTTAGGGGCTTCCTTCACTGCAGCCACTATCCATATATCTCCTCTCCTCCATCCAGTCTAAATGACTATAGTCGGCTGCTCCCCATCTCCTCTGGGGATTAGTAGAGCTAAACGCAGAGAGAGGCTCAGTAGTATATGTGCGATGGCTGCTCCTCGGATCGCAAATTCAACCAGTGATTGAGGGGAGCAGGGAGCTTCGTGTGGCCCCCACTGAGCAAGCCAAGCTGTGAGGCGCCATGTTGCCAAAATGACCTCAAACCGACATTAAAGCAACCTTCGGCGGGATTTAGCGGGCCGGCATTCTCGCTGGAACGCGATGATAAGGCTGCAGATTAACTGATGAGACTGGAGGGGATGAGACCGACCCCCGCGATACATGAGATTAAGGAGACACACCTACCCCCCCCCCCCCCCCCCCCCCCCCACACACACACACACACACACCAAAGCCAACGGCATTTGGTCAGCAGAAATCTGACATCTATTTTAATGTGATTTGTTACATACCGCATATTGCTCTGTATCGTTGCAGGTGGCTGTAGATCTATCTGCAGAATTAGTGTAAAACATGATAGGTTATTTAAAAATACGCGAACAGGTATTTGGTCAGCAGAAACATCACATCTATTTTGATTTGATTTTTTCTTCCCTGCGTACAGCCCTCTATGTATCTTCATAGGTTCACAGCTTTAGAATTACCTGAATAATTGTACTAAAACATATGATAGATAATTTAATCTCCTAAATGCAGAGACATCGTTAGGTACCTCTATCGAACTCTAAAGAGCAGATGGCCAAACTGTATATTTCTCCCATTAATCGAAGGCAAATATTCATCACAGATGAGATCCCTTAAAGGGGCAATCTGCAGTTATAAATTAATTATATATACACCCATTGATTCTTGAATAATATAATTTATAAATGCCTCATGAGCTTAGTTCAACTGTCTTACCCAATCAGAACCCCAAATATAAACTTGTTTCACTCTAGTGTTTATAAACATTGTAAATGTAAACAAACACTGTATTGCCTCAAAACATGCTTAAAACTATAATTGTGATATCTTGGATGGTCAGTCTTTGCATCCACAGCTCCGTCTATAAATTTGAGAGTGCTTACATTTCTCCAGACGCATCCCTTTGCTTTTTACCAAAACGCTTTGTTATTTTTTCAACTGCAGATTGGCACTTTAACCATAGTTAATCTAGAAAGGTTTATACAGGTTAGGACACAGACAATAAACTGGAGGTTGGGCACAAAGCAAATTCTCCAAAAGCTTATTACCTGAACAAAACAATACCAGAGTGAAGAAAGCAAGCATTTACTGTATATCTAACCCTCCAGAACCAGATCTGTGCAACCTCATCACTGTGCACCATCATCGCTCAAAACATTATTCCTCTCAGAACAAAAAGCCATCTAACAGTGTGTGGGTTCATTTTGGTTGCTTCACCCCTGCTGCAAGGCCAGGAGATCACCCTCCCTTTTATATTGGCTGAGCACCAGCTCTCACTGACGGACATGCTGCTGACAGTGATGCATGGAGACTTATCGCTCTGCAGGCAGAATAACAGGGCCGTGCTATGTCCTGCATGATAATAATATCAATGGGCTGTAAAAGGAAGCCTGCAGGCTTAATCAATAGCCATGGAAAATATTATGTCATGCCTGCTCTCCAGAGGGACTGATTAGTCTCGTGTATTGTAATCAGTGGAAGATACATGAACAGACCTGATGAGTCTTCTCGCTCAGGCTCCAAGTTGGCCCAGGGAGAATAGGAGAATAGGATGGAATAGGACTGACAGTACAAAGATGATATCATAGAGGATAAACAGGAAACAATATGTGGAGAGGCTCCATTCGGAGATCAGCGACCCCATCCGGTTTATTCAGTTCTATACACTATGAAAGTGATATGGAATTTTTTGGCATCTTGTTATTGTTTGACATACCTTTGGATAGACTTCTAGTGTGCGTCATTCTGAGTGACATTTAAAAAAAAAAGACAGGTGTTGGATGGGAATCTTGAAATGAACAATTGTTGCCCTATTGTTCGTTATCTAATTTTAGACTCAAAGAACTCTCCACATTCGCCTGTCCATTTACTATTGGCTTGTAATATTCCCTGGATGAGTGTAGTGTCAGATAATGGCCTGCCTCCCAGATGTCTACCTTTCTATTTGTAACATAGCAACATTAAACTGCCTTAACAATCAAGTTAAGCCCGTTTCTTACTCTATATTGTAAAGTAACAGGTTGTAACTTGATGCTTGAGAGATTGTGTTTCTCTGCAGCCAAAGGTTTGATTGAATATGTACATGTCCTGTCTAAGAAGCTGTGATGAGATGTGTGAGTTAGGCTTAATCCAATCTTCAAGGTCCACAACACAACAGCTTTCTGTCATTACCAATGTTTCCCTCACTCTACACACTCAGCCACATCAATACTCACTGGACGTGGTGTGCTGAATGCGAGCAAAGAAGTCGATTTAATTTTCCTGGCGGACTTGAAAACAAACATATTATGTATGCCAAAAGCACTCTGATATTTGAATAATGAAACAACTCGACATTCAAATCTGAGCATGGCTCTTTTTAAGCAGAACCTGCTCACTCAATTTGTTTGAATTTGACATAGCTCACAAACTAGTGGGCAACATTTATTCTCCCTCATTAAGCATTGTTCCCATTCAAGTTGCATTCGTCTTCTGTTCCTCAACATGCCAACTAGAGTTCCCATCACACATACTGTTGGTAGCCTACTACAGGCTGGAAAGCGACTGCTCCTTCAAGAGCCCTCTAAACACAACTACAACAAAACACAAAATGTCACGATTATGTACGTTTCCCCGACAAATACAAAGGAGTGCCTCTTCACCTGTCAATCTGACCATTAACATTCTGTCAGCTCCCCAAACCAAGCTCCACATTTTACTTTCCCACATCGCAGAGCAGGGAGTTTGGACAAAAGAGGCCTACACTGATGACTGGATTACCTCATGCCCTCTCACTGAAGTGGCTGGTCAGACTGTTCTCTGTCTATCTTCCTTTATAGTGTACAAGCAGAGAGAGATGGAAGCAAAGAGCGAGAGAAAGAGAGAGCGAGAGAGAGCGAGAAAGAGAGACAGAGAGAGAGAGAGAGAGAGAGAGAGAGAGAGAGAGAGATAAGTAGAAACCATAAGAGAGAGACCTCCCTGTTCTGCATTCAGACCAGAGTGTATAAGTAGGCCAAATGGGGCAATTAGTACAGATGGAGATAGGAGATAGGGTTTACTCTAAACAGTGGACTGTTACCTCACCAGGAGTGCTCTAGAGACATCGTTCAACCTACATGAACACCCCCCAGACCACCATTACATTACATTGATCTCACCATGTACAGGAGCCAGTAGACAGATATCTGTTCCACAGCAGTTTAGTATGTAAACGCTACACCACAGACACATTGAAACACATTGAGTAAAATATTGCAGCCCTTATGATTATGGATAAGAAGTGTATGGTGGTCCTCTGCAGGATAAATGATTTGTCATTGATCAGGTATCCAGGTTGAGAGTTGCGAGCAGTAGTGTTAGATGGAATCATAGCTTGAATAGCTCAAAGCTGTTAGCGGTAGGTGGCTCTGAGTGTTTCAAATCATAAATGAATTGGAGATGCAGGTAATACCTCACTGGACCGAGCTCATCGATTTTGACCTGTTTGGCAGACACTGTGGAACGCGAGGCGCTGCATTTACTGATTTAACCTTGAGCTGCTGAATAATTGTATTTTCATTTGATGAAGGACCAAGTGTTTTATCTGAGACATTGAGAGTTCACGCTACACCTTCGGTGGGATCAAGCAGAGTATTTAGAAGAATAGGCAGGTGATAGTGAGTGGTAGTCAGGGTTTTAATCATTAAGGACTGCAGTTTTGTGTGGCTAATTGAAGAAAATATGACTTTGATGTATAACTTTAAAAGAAGTGGTTATTTTTGGTAAGACAATATTTTAATATTCCAAAGTGCAAAGGCTAAATATTCCAAAGGCTCCATCGTATCTACTGTGATGTCGGCCCAGCAGGTTGCTCTGGTAATTGTGTCTGACATTATTATTTTGTTTAGCAACAACAGGCTGAATCCTCCTGAGCTTGAGGCTACGCTCCAGACATCTCCACACCCATGAGAGATGGCAGAGAGAGAGAGAGAGAGAGAGAGAGAGGAAGAGAGAGAGAGCACTGTGACCGACATTCTGCATTGGCGGTAGAAGACAAATTGATTTTCTCCACGTGGATAGTTCTGGTATGGTGGCTGCTTTGGGCAAAGGGGAATAAGAGATATGTCATAGCCACTTGACCACATTGGCCAACAGAATGAGGAGATGGAAACCCAGAGGCGACAATACTGAGGCTTTGCTGTGTTAGGCCTTGCAAAGCCCCTTTTCTGTATGCTATTGGATAACTATAACTTCTACCACTCAGGGAAATCGCCCTGAACAGTTGAAGTAATGCTTTAACCTATTCTGTGCTTCTGGTCAGCGAAAGTGAAGAATCAATACTGTCAAATGACCAACTGACTGGTACTATCAAGGTTAGATCTTCAAAGCTGTGTAACTAAAGTCAGTGGGTGCTGTTTGTCCTGTAGGTTTGATTTTATCGTTACTGGAATGTTTTGAGGTGGCTGTAGATCACTGCAGAGGCCAAGTCCAATATGTCACCCCACCAACGGCATTACGACTGGGGAGTTTAAAGGTGCGGAAAGTGGAGAGTTCTAAAACTGTCACTCCAGTGGCGATGCTTGGGCAATTAAAGTGTGCAATTAAAGCTTTTATAATCAGCACTTTCACTGAACTGGTGCGCCAGAGTTGTGCTTTAAATTGCCAAATGCAGACTCTGCCAAGAAATGTTTTTAGATTTGTGTTGAATGGAAATGCAATGAGGAATGAGTTATAGTGGGGATGGAGAGTAATAAGAGCAAAGATTTTTTTAACTAACCCAAGATTCACCACAGCCTGTCATTTCCATTGGGAGCAAATGAAGCATAGTGGGCAGAACAAGCAATGAGGTGGAGAGCCAAGCACGAGCTAGCGAGATCCTATTGGTGCGTTCGAGCATGTACAGTTGAAGTCGGAAGTTTACATACACTTAGGTTGGAGTCATTAAAACTTGTTTTTCAACCACTCTACACATTTCTTGTTAACAAACTATAGTTTTGGCAAGTCGGTTAGGACATCTACTTTGTGCATGACACAAGTAATTTTTCCAACTATTGTTTACAGACAGATTATTTCACTTATATTTCACTGTATCACAATTCCAGTAGACAGAAGTTTACATACACTAAGTTGACTGTGCCTTTAAACAGCTTGGAAAATTCCAGAAAATGATGTCATGGCTTTAGAAGCTTCTGATAGGCTAATTGACAAAATCTGAGTCAATTGGAGGTGTACCTGTGGATGTATTTCAAGGCCTACCTTCAAACTCAGTGCCTCTTTGCTTGACATCATGGGAAAATCAACAGAAATCAGCCAAGACCTCAGAAAATAAATTGTAGATCTCCACAAGTCTGGTTCATCCTTGGGAGCAATTTCCAAATGCCTGAAGGTACCACGTTCATCTGTACAAACATTGTATGCAAGTATAAACACCATGGGACCACGCAGCCGTCATACTGCTCAGGAAGGAGATGCATTCTGTCTCCTAGAGATTAACGTACTTTGGTGCGAAAAGTGCCAATCAATCCCAGAACAACAGCAAAGGACTTTCTGAATATGCTGGCGGAAACAGGTACAAAAGTATCTATATCCACAGTAAAACAAGTCCTATATCGACATAACCTGAAAGGCCGCTCAACAAGGAAGAAGCCACTGCTCCAAAACTGCCATAAAAAAGCCAGACTACGGTTTGCAACTGCACATGGGGACAAAGATCGTACTTTTTGGAGAAATGTCCTCTGGTCTGATGAAACAAAAATAGAACTGTTTGGCCATAATGACCATCGTTATGTTTGGAGGAAAAAGGGGGTTGCTTGCAAGCCGAAGAACACCATCCCAAACGTGAAATACGGGGGTGGCAGCATCATGCTGTGGGGGTGCTTTGCTGCAGGAGGGCATCATGAGGAAGGACAATTATGTGGATGTATTGAAGCAACATCTCAAGACATCAGTCAGGAAGTTAAAGCTTGGTCGCAAATGGGTCTTCCAAATGGACAATGACCCCAAGCATACTTCCAACGTTGTGGCAAAATGGTTTAAGGACAACAAAGTCAAGGTATTGGAGAGGCCATCACAAAGCCCTGACCTCAATCCTATAGAAGATTTGTGGGCAGAACTGAAAAAGCTTGTGTGAGCAAGGAAGCCTACAAACCTGACTCAGTTACACCAGCTCTGTCAGGAGAGGAATGGGCCAAAATTCACCCAACTTATTGTGGGAAGCTTGTGGAAGGCTACCCAAAACATTTGACCCAAGTTAAACAATTTAAAGGCAATGCTACTAAATACTAATTGAGTGTATGTAAACTTCTGACCCATTGGGAATGTGATGAAAGAAATAAAAGCTTAAATAAATAATTATCTCTACTATTATTCTGACATTTCACATTCTTAAAATAAAGTGGTGATCCTAACTGACCTAAGACAGGGAATTTTTACTACGATTAAATGTCAGGAATTGTGAAACACTGAGTTTAAATGTATTTGGCTAAGGTGTATGTAAACTTCAAACTTCAACTGTATTTGCATATTTCCATTAGTGAACGCCTACTCTGTGAAGTGCGTGTGTGCAATAACTAAATTCGCACTTGCACTCCTAAACAATGCAATATTTAGAAACTTTGGCAAAGGGTAAAGTCTACAAAACTTAATCCACTCTGTTACTAACGAATTCTTGTTTTGGCAACAGAAAACTGTATTGAGATCAAATGTTTAATCAATAAAATTTTTTGCAGAATGTCGACCCAGTTCCCTCTCGCTACATACTCTCCCACTGCCAGCCACTGGACTTCCTCTACTCACCATATTTAGTGTGGAGTGGAAATTCCTACCGGATACCTCAGATTTGTACATCCAGTGAAACATCTGGCTCCTTGTTCTATGTGTGGATAAGAGTGCTGCTTGGGTGTAGACCTAAATTAGGGTTAGTTGTGTTTGTGCTTGAAAATGTGTGTACGTGCCTGCGTGCATTCATGCACTGTGTCCGTGTGTGTGTTATTAAAATACCACAACTATGTCAGAGGAGGAACCATTGCTCCAAAGATCTACGAAAACATAACTAATACATCACCATTTATCTGAGCCATTTCCATATCATTATTTGGGCCGGTGCCATGTCACAGGGGCACAGCAACAACACCCCTGTGTCACCCAGGCCATGGGAGCGTCCCCAGTGATAAGTCATAATAAAGACGTATGATAGAATGAGATTTATCTTTCTCTCTCTCCCCTCTGGATGGATGTGTCTGCAGATCTTGGCTAAGGGGAGTCCCAGCGGAAAATTATGTTGTGTCTCTGTTTTCAATAAAACAAAACAGTAAATTATTTAGGGGCAAGCCACTGAGTGTGCATCCACCTCATTTGTATTCTCATCACCACGGTGATAGATGTGACATCATGGTGATGAATGAAAGCGCTGGGGTTTTAAAAAGCACTTCCTGTGGAAACCAAGGACAGATGGGTATATTTATTATGAGGGCGTAGTAGAGGAAAAAATTAACTAAATGAGCAGGACCAGTCAATGCCAGATATGAAGGCAACGTAGCGTTTAAAATCAAGATGTCAATGCACAAATACCCCAGTTTTTTGGGGGACTGTTTGATTTTTATTTTATTTTATTTCAGAGGGATCTTGCAATACATCAGCAGGGAAGAACCATCATGTACAATGCACATAACGAGGTGAGCATTTTTCAGATGAAAGACGATGCCCAGGCTTACCTGTGATGTTGCACGATGGTTTCATTCAATAAGTCATCGTTTTAGTCAAAGTATGATATAGTTGAGATTGAACAAAGAAGTTAAACTTTTTCAATGTCTATGTGTTTCATGATAAAATTGCATACATTTATATCTGACTATACGTGTCTTGCCAGGGATGGCTTTAGTTCATTTGGAACCACTTACAAAACATGTACTGTACATGTGCAGGCTCATTACTTCCTGTTTACAACCTGGTGCTACCGCTTACTGCTGTCCGTAATGCATTTACAGTAGTTTCATCTGGAGCTGTTGGATGGGCTGACAGTGAAATGGTGAGTAAGAAAATAGCTAATATTATTCTGATGAGCTACCGATGTTCACTTGACTATAGTAAACAGCCTGGCAAGGCACACGTTAGCCGAACGACTTCTCAGGGAATAGCTTCATGGCTAACATCACCTAGGTAACATTAGATGGATAGCTAGCTAGTGATATCAAGAGTGGATGAAGACGTGGATACTGGAAATGTTAACACAGCTGGGATACATCTTCGTTTCTGGAGAAATGTTATGCACGGGCAGCGCTGCAGTAGCATTAAGAGGAGGCCTATGGGTCACTAACTATATACAAGCTTGGCTGGTGAAGTAAACTGTGCGGTGAAGTAAATTCATATGAAGTAGCTATGTTCAAATATAACTCAATTAGTAAATCACTGCTTTACCAGTACTAGCTAAGGCTACTGCACCGCCTTTATATTCACATTTGGTTATGTGATACAAAATGCTGCAAAGTAATATCAAAACGTGCAAACTATAGTTCAGGTAAAGTTGATGTTAAATTAGTGAGCTAGCTTGCTTTCAAATATGAGAGATTGGGTATATATAGCTAGTGAAATTAGTTCATCCCTCAATTTTGCACTTTTGTGTTTAGCAGAGTAACATTCTGTCCTATCCAACAGGCACCAAATGTGATAACTTAATATTGTAGTTGCCTACATACCATTTCCTCTTAGGCTACCCATCCCAGCCCCCTTCTGATCTGCATGGCCACGGAAGTGAAACCATGACCAGACAGACACCTTCCTCCCATATGTCATTGTCAAGTTCATAGAATTTAGGCTATACATTGATCCATTAAGGACAGACAATATGACTATTCACTAACTCCACCTTTGTGTCTGTGTTTCAGGAGTCAACAGACAACAACAATTCAGCCTCACTGAAGTTTGTCCAGAAAAATGCTAGTGGACACATTCATTTGAGTAGCTTATTGTGAAGGTAGGCTATGTCACTGTAAATAACCTCATAACTCAAACACGCCCAGAAAACAGAGAGGATTTTCTCTCTCCCAAAATCTGCAAATCAGGTCACCGTCCATGATTATCCAACCCTGCTAAAATCCCTACACCACCTAGGTGAAGTAAAGGACTGCAACAAGGCTAAACAATCATGGGTGGCTTGGCCCGGGTGTTGATGTACATAGTGGGTAGGAACCCGACAGCACTATCTTGACTTTATACAGAGAGAGAGAATCCCTGCCTGATTCTCAGTTCTCTGGGATAAACTAAACACAGCAAAACAGTAATGTATGGACCGGATCCATGACAGGCATAATGACAATTCAACAACCTACCTATGTGTGTCATGTGTCTTACAGTACAGAGGACTCCCGGGCTGTGTGATGCAGCTCAAAGACCAAGGCTGAGAAAGCAGCAATATTGTAATATTGACATAAAGTGTGGATGTGGATAAAATTGTTTCCCAAAAATATCACAGAATGGTTCCCTGTTTTGTTCTGTTTATCATTCAATGCATGCTCTGATAATGTTTACATAACCAACTACAATTACAAGCTGAGCAAACAATGGAATGGAAACTAAATGATTACAATGTACAGAAAGCCCACATGTTCATTATAGTCCACTCCTGCTCTCAGGTCCTATCACACATTGACTACTGAGGATTCCCAATGTTACAATATGTTTGGGGGCCACATTGACATTTCAATTGTTATGGGGGTCCTCATGAGCACTACTGAAATTAGAACCAGAACCACAAGCCACCACTTTCTCCTCTCTTGGCTATAACCTATATTACAGTTTACACATTCTATTACAGGAATACTGGTGTTAATGTTTGGAGAATACAAGATAACTAGTAATTTTTCACTCGATACATATCAACTTTGTACACTCTTAGAAAAAAGGGTGAAAAAAGGGTTCCAAAAGGGTTCTTCAGCTGTCCCCATAGGATAACCCTTTTTGGTTCCAGGTAAAACTCTGCTGGGTTCAATCAAGTTGTAGAAACATTTTAAGGATTTTGCAGCTTGTTCCAAGACCAAGGAGCATTATAGGAAAATTATATTTTTCCCATTTCAGTTCTGGCCTTAGGAACTGTGAAAGATAGTAGCAGCTGAGAATGGAGACTATACATTTGTGATGATCTTGTAAGTGAGGAGCACAGATAAGTAGGCAATAGTCCAAGCACTGCTTTGTACACAATATGTGCCAGTGCTTCAGCTTTCTCGAAGGAAGGGAGGGCCACTAAAGTTTGTCTACATACACTCACATTTTAAACACGTTATTTGAATCCACCAATCAAATGTAGCTTTGCTAATCGCTACAGAGCACACACACACACACACACACACACACACAAAAGGATTACATCCACGTATTGTGTAATAATAATCACAAATCCCATTTCCTCAGTTCAAATCCATTCCTCCACCTGCCATGTTCAACACAACACATTCTCTGACCTTATGACCCCATCATTTATACTGTGTTTAACCACCCCTCCCCCTCCTTACAAACCCACCTCCTCTACCTCTGCCAAACCCCCCTCCTCCCACCCAAACCCCCCAAATAAACCCACCTCCACATACACACGCACACATGATAAACCTGCAATGTGATTTCATACAAATTTGTACTTTCTTGGCCGGGATCAGCATATGGGTCTTAAAAAATAAATTGCCTCTGAAATGCTTTTCTAGCAGATGGCGGCCATCTTAGCTTATCGGCGAGTAGGAGCGACTTTTGGGCCAGGGTGCGCTCTGTATCACACCACTCCCTCCCCGCCTGATTGAACATAGGTGAACCGACTGTTTTACAGTCCCACTGTTCAACATTAACCCCCAGATCCAGGCTGAAATAGTTATTACTGATGACACCCAGTGTAATTGCTAATTTTACGCTTCAGCAGACACATTTTTCACTCTTCTATCTCATTCTCCTCCTCTTTCTTTTGATCTTTTTCTTACCAGTCCGATCTTAAGTTATTCGTCCCTCTTTTTCTATTTATCTCTCTGTCTTTTTCTTACCAGTCTGGTCTTAAGAGCTATTCATTCCTCTTGGTTATCCTCTCTGTCCATAGCTGGGAGGGATAGAAGGCTGGTGTCACTGGAGACATGGGACTATAATTTCAGGCCAGTTCATTATAATCAATACATCACCTACTCAGACATGTTCAGACATGTTACCGTTTTTTCCCTCTGTGTTAAATGGCTTCCCAAATTACACCTTAGGGCCAAGTCATGCATGATGCTACAGTGAGGGAAAAAAGTATTTGATCCCCTGCTGATTTTGTACGTTTGCCCACTGACAAATACATGATCAGTCTATAATTTTAATGGTACGTTTATTTGAACAGTGAGAGCCAGAATAACAACAACAAAAATCCAGAAAAACACAACTCAAAAATGTTATAAATTTATTTGCATTTTAATGAGGGAAATAAGTATTTGACCCCTCTGCAAAACATGACTTAGTACTTGGTGGTAAAACCCTTGTTGGCAATCACAGAGGTCAGACATTTCTTGTAGTTGGCCACCAGGTTTGCACACATCTCAGGAGGGATTTTGTTCCACTCCTCTTTGCAGATCTTCTCCAAGTCATTAAGGTTTTGAGGCTGACGTTTGGCTACTCGACCCTTCAGCTCCCTCCACAGATTTTCTATGGGATTAAGGTCTGGAGACTGGCTAGGCCACTCCAGGACCTTAATGTGCTTCTTCTTGAGCCACTCCTTTGTTGCCTTGGCCGTGTGTTTTGGGTCATTGTCATGCTGGAATACCCATCCACGACCCATTTTCAATGCCCTGGCTGAGGGATTTGACGGTACATGGCCCCGTCCATCGTCCCTTTGATGTGGTGAAGTTGTCCTGTCCCCTTAGCAGAAAAACACCCCCAAAGCATAATGTTTCCACCTCCATGTTTGACGGTGGGGATGTTGTTCTTGGGGTCATAGGCAGCATTCCTCCTCCTCCAAACACGCGAGTTGAGTTGATGCCAAAGAGCTCGATTTTGGTCTCATATGACCACAACACTTTCAACCAGTTCTCCTCTGAATCATTCAGATGTTCATTGGCAAACTTCAGACGGCCCTGTATATGTGCTTTCTTGAGCAGGGGGAGCTTGCGGGCGCTGCAGGATTTCAGTCCTTCACGGCGTAGTGTGTTACCAATTGTTTTCTTGGTGACTATGGTCCCAGCTGCCTTGAGATCATTGACAAGATCCTCCGGTGTAGTTCTGGGCTGATTCCTCACCGTTCTCATGATCATTGCAACTCCACGAGGTGAGATCTTGCATGGAGCCCCAGGCCGAGGGAGATTGACAGTTATTTTGTGTTTCTTCCATTTGCGAATAATCGCACCAACTGTTGTCACCTTCTCACCAAGTTGCTTGGCGATGGTCTTGTAGCCCATTCCAGCCTTGTGTAGGTCTACAATCTTGTCCCTGACATCCTTGGAGAGCTCTTTGGTCTTGGCCATGGTGGAGAGTTTGGAATCTGATTGATTGCTTCTGTGGACAAGTGTCTTTTATACAGGTAACAAACTGAGATTAGGAGGACTCCCTTTAAGAGTGTGCTCCTAATCTCAGCTCGTTACCTGTATAAAAGACACCTGGGATCCAGAAATCTTTCTGATTGAGAGGGGGTCAAATACTTATTTCCCTCATTAAAATGAAATCAATTTGTAACATTTTTGACATGCATTTTTCTGGATTTTTTTGTTGTTATTCTGTCTTTCACTGTTCAAATAAACCTACCATTAAAGTTATAGACTGATCATTTCTTTGTCAGTGGGCAAACGTACAAAATCAGCAGGGGATCAAATACTTTTTTCCCTCACTGTATGTACAGGTACAGTATTTAATAAAATGGATGTTGACATTTAACTACTTCATTTCCTAATCCTATGATGCTTATATATAATTCGTTTGGTAACCTTTGCTATGACAAAAGGCTGGTTTTGTAGCAAATATCACTGGGGCCTCTGTCTCCTCCTCTAGGAATAGGGTAGACAACAGTGATATCTCTGACAGATTCACAACAATTTCAGTTGCTAATGTTATCATCAATCAAATTCTACCCTGCTAATGGCTAGCAACTTTTTAAAACCAACAAATATTGAGGTTTGTGTAAACAACCTTCTGTTCCATGAGGGTTGTCAACATTCTAGAAAATATGCTACTACATCCATTACACCTCACCTGTAATTAAACAACGCTCCCTAACACTCACCTAACAATGTGTACACTGTCATCCCTGGCAACGGCTATTCTAATCAACCCTAATGTCACTCATAATTGCACCTGGGATAATTATTCCACTTAATCTTTTGTGTAAGCCCCGGTGGAGTTATTTGCCGCCCCTGAATGAGCAACAGCGTGACATTAAACCCGTCATTATCGAAGCGTGCGGCAAAAGGTTAGCATGTTTAGCTAGATTAGCGTACACAGAGTGTTGAGCCCAATAGGGGTGACATCTTACATAGGGATTGCCACAGACTGAGTAGTAAGATAATTCACACCTCCATCATTCCTCCTTAACACCAGGCCTGGTTAATTGCTGCTGCTGTGAGTGCCTGTTAATGAGACAGACTCTGCAGCCAAACCAGTCCACATGCCAGCCATTCAGGCTACAGACTACAGGCAGACCAGCTACCATTCAATACCCCATTCAGCTATTGGCCAATGCAGAACCAAGCAACCGCATAAGCACAAAACTAGGTATGGATTTTTCTGGTCTTGTGTCTGTTGTTGCTTGTGCTATTTATTGCAATATCAAGCTGAAGATTGCAGTGACATAAAGTGTGCACTGATTAACTTTCTCTTGGAAAAGTTTTTTTCCAACTGCTGAACAGTGACAACATAAGCTTAACTACATATTAGTCACACAGTCATAGTATTTATATTAGCCTTACAGATCAAATAATTGGTTTGCAGCAACGTTACTAGTGGACGGTACTTTGTACCAAGGTCAGGTCCTCTGAACTGCAGTAGCCATCCTGTGACTGACTGACTGACTGAAAGATCCCCAGGAGAGGGCAGATGAGAGGCAGCAACTTATAAACACATTTCTATGCCGAAAAACAACCGTACATGCACAAATAACTCCCCATGTCTGTGCCAAAGAGGCTAAAAAGTCAAAAGGTCATAACCCTTAGTTGGCACATGCTCACTCTCATCTGCATTTGCTCTGAGGTCAGCTCCACTCGCCAGGGGAATGTATTCTGAAAGATGAAACACAGGTGAGTGTGTTGCCCTTGGATAAAGGTGCATGAAGTCACAAATGCGGAATACTGTTGAAGAGAAGGCCAGACACCAATAAATCAGATCTTTACTTGAATAGATAAGGGTGAGCAGATTTTTAAAAACATTTTATTTAAAACGTGGGGAGAAAGTCAAACCAATGTCTATGGACCCATAGAAGCAAAAAGGTGTGTACTTTACAGGGGTTGGAACCTAAATTATTTTCCAATTGTTTAGTTCTGAACAGAACCATTCATAATTTTTACGATCCACTGTTCCAACCAGCAAAATAATGTTCTGAAACATTAAAGGTTTTTATCGTTCCTTTCTGTTCCTTTTTAAACATAAATATTTTTTCTTTTGCATTTTGCTCGACATGAAATTACTTCACCAATGGATAGAGTAGCTTGCTATGGAGCGGGCAAGCTATGTACGGACAAGTTTAGTGTAGGGTGTGACATGCGACAGACATTTTGCCGGTGAGAAGAGCGCTGGGCATGAAGTGCTAGGCATCTTGTTGTTATGACATTATCTGAATTAGGCCCACATAATTATACCTATGGAGGAGCAGCTTCTATGAAGGAACTTTGAATGTCTTTGAACTTCAGAGAGTTGGCTTAACTAACGTTGGACCAGAGCTAGCCCTTGATCATGACTCTCAATTCCATTCCATTACACATAATTCCTAGAGTTTTCGAGAGCTAGACCAGAGCTAGCTAACAAGCAAGCTAGCTAAATAGCTTGTGTGTGCAGAGAGGCACCAGAATTAAAAAAAAATACGTCTTACCTTTTTGTAGTTAATAAATCCAATGTGAAACATGATAACTATAGTATCCTTAACTAGCATTGAAAAAGTTAATCCATTGTTCTCTAATTAAAAATGTCTCTCCCTAATGTCTGAATCATGCCTGCAATGTCAGTAGCTACAGTAGACTATGCATGCTTCACAGGGAGGGGGAAAGGCAGGTAGCCTACACACACACACACACACACACACACACACTGGCAAAGATTTTCAGCTGGCAGGCAGGCAGACACTGGAATAAGTTTCTGAGTGACAGTGAGGGCTTTGCATAGGCGCTTTGTTGCATTTTTTCTGGGACTGTAAAAAAATGCCTGGAGCGTAAAAGGACGTTATTAACCGGTTTCCATGCTTTTTAAATAATGGTTCTGTTCCGGAACAGTATAAATCACTTTCGTTCTCGGTTCTGGTTCTATTCCTTGAAAGATGTAGTTTATAAACAGACAAGACAGTGCTCTGTTAAAAGCAAAGCTCTTTAGAAGTGTCTGAATTGTTAGCTCAAGATAATAAAGGACTTGACAGAGGAAATGTAAAGTTATGCACTTATTTGTTGCAACATTTAGGCTACCACTTGTCAGTAATATTCAGACTTCTTCAAGGAGATGGCAAAATGAACGCTTGGCTGGAGAAAGACTGATGAAAAAAATCTATTGTAATATAAATCTATTCACGCATGAATAATATAATGACATGTTATGATGACACGGGGTGGAGAAGATGACAGCAACCACAAACACGTTTCCATAAACACATTCCTGACAAAAATAGATTTCTTACATTGGGACATGTTGTTGACAGCTGTGTTCTTAGCACGTCTAACATGATGTGCTCGTAAAGGTGATAGATTGACTACATATGAATATTGTCTTGTTTGTTCATTATGTATCAATTTAGGGAGAAAATACTCAATGGTATTCATATAGTTTCACATCAAATATAATTGGAATTGTCAAACAAAATAGGGGAAGAGCAAGAACATACTGGGTTGGGATAGGCAGGAGTACTACTCATTGACCTCATTCAATACACTCTTTCTATTCAACCTTGCCTTTTTACATTCAGAATATAAAACCACTGGTCTAGTGATACTATTATGTACAAGAGGCCATTCTCTCTCTCATCACCAGTAATCTCTGGTGGACAGATTACGTGAACATAAATGGTACTGTAGCTCTGTAATGATACAACGGGATGCGTGCGATAACGAGCAGCCTTAGTTCCGGTGCTTTGGATCAATCACGATTTCGCAGGTGTTAGATCTTTCGAATTTGAGAAGGGCAGGGGATATTTTGACCCATAGACTTGCCCGTAACTTGCAAAGAGAGAGGTTGGAGCTCTTCGTTCCGGTTCCGATCCTTGTTCTACCTCTTCTCTTAAGTACGGACCCAGAACTTAATCCAGCATCTGACTAATTACACAAGACTTAAACATAAAATCATTGTTCTTCAAACAATGTTCAATTAAAGCTCTTTCTGTTACAGTAGCCAAATTACAGATTTAGCTCATCTTCTAGACACTTACTAATCTATGAGCCATTTATGTAGTTCTGGATGAATCCACCTCATGTGAAGCACATCTGATTGACTGAGATGATTAGCAGGGGAATGAGAGCTGAAATGCCACCGGCTAATTGGCCACAGAGGGATGCTTGCGAGGAAATGCTGTCTCTGCTCTAATGTAACAGTAAACAAAGCCCTGACTCATCACTCACTGGGAGTGGAGGGGTGACTGTCCCCCAGCTTGTCGTTCGCTCAGAAGCACACAGCCACACACTCACGCAGACATTAGACAAAAGGCACACACACAAAGACATACACAGGCACACACACACACACACACACACACACACACACACACACACACACACACACACACACACACACACACACACACACACACACACACACACATTCTCCCCTGGAACTTGACTCTCATCTGAGTCCTCATCAGGTAGAAGAAGATGGTTTAAACATGCTGTACATCTAAAGGTCAGACTTTGTATAGAGGATTGTGATTATGTTATACTCAGCCTGTAACCTCACCACTGTGTTTAGTGCTTCCTGAAGAAATCCATATGGCTGCTAGCTGAGACACAGATCAGGCGTGTGTGTGGCTGTTTATGTTTCTTCTGGTCCTCACTCTCTCTCCTTCTCTCTCTCTTTTCCCAATCAATTCAATTCAAGGGGCTTTATTGCCATGGGAAACATATGTTTACATTGCCAAAGCATGTGAAATAGATAATAAACAAAGTGAAATAAACGATCAGAAATTAACAGTAAACATTATACTCACAAAATGTTCAAAACTATAGAGACATTTCAAATGTTATATTATCGCTATGTACAGTGTTCTAATCTCATCCCCAGTCTCATCCTCCCTCTCATCCCCCCTCTCTCAAACACACACCTGCCAAGTCTGAGGTCATAGGCCAGCAGCGGATAGGCTTGTCAACCCAACGTTCCAGGGGTGAACAGGGTCCCCCTGCTCCCTCCGATCAACCCCCCAACCTCTCAACCTTATCCTTCATCCCAACCCCTCATCCTCACCTCATCCCTGGACAGACGAGGTGCTGACAGACACATGGACACCCAGGGGGGGACGAGGCACGATGTGTCTGGCAGATGTTGCTGTCCTCTGGGGTCCTAGCTCTGCCGGTGAGTCCTCAATGGCCCGTGTCTCACCTCACACACAGAAACACACAGAAACACACACACTTGATTGACCCATTTCTTTCCTAGTAGCCCTCCACCAATGGAGGCTGCTGAGGGGAGGACAACTCATAATAATGGCTGGAACGGAGCGAAAGGAATGGCATCCAACCATTCCACTAATTCCGCTCCAGCCATTACCACGAGCCCGTCCTCCCCAATTAAGGTGCCACCAACCTCCTGTGCCCTCCACCACCCTGTTTGGCAGACATCTCTAGTCCTATGGATGACTTCTGGGGAAGTCGTGTACCTGAATAAAGAAAACTCAGACCTCTACTCTTCTCCTAATATTCAACATTCTCACAGAGCAATGGGAACTAGGTGGTCTCTAGAGAGAGATATCCAACACAATCTGTGGAACACAGCGTAAAACAAATCTATTTCTGTTAGCCTTGGACTCATCGACTGAGGATGGGCCTTTCTGTATTCATCACAATATTATCCATGTGTTTGTTGACACTTGAAAGTAACCAAGCATACTATCGATCTGTGGATTTTTGCGGGCTCAACTTTACATTTTGATTTCCCAGAGTAAACACAGTGTGTTTGGAAAGGGATGTAAAAAGGGATGTAAACCAAAACGCTGCTGTCTGTCTGCTGAATCCATTTGTCATATAGCCTCTGTTCAATAGCTCAATAAAGTGTGTGAAACAGCTACTGCTGAGGGAGGAACTTCAAGTAGAGAGTGTGACTCAGTTAATGTACGGTATTTCTGTCAGCGGGATGGGACAGAGGGACAGAGGGATGGAGGGATGGCTTATTTACATTGACATTTTAGTCATTTAGGTGCACCTTGTGCTGGGGACAATAAAAGGCCACTCTAAAATGTGCAGTTTTGTCACACAATACAATGCCACAGATGTCTCAAGTTTTGAGGGAGCGTGCAATTGGCATGCTGACTACAGGAATGTCCACCAGAGCTGTTGCCAAATTATTTTATGTTAATTTCTCTACCATAAGCCGCCGCCAACGTCATTTTAGATCATTTGGCAGTACGTCCAACCGGCCTCACAACCGAAGACCACATGTATGGCGTCGTGTGGGCGAGCAGTTGGCTGATGTAAACGTTGTGAACAGAGTGCCCCATGGTGGCGGTGGGATTATGGCATGGGCAGGCATAAGATACGGACAATGAGCACAATTTTGAATGCACAGAAGTACTGTGATAAGATCCTGAGGCCCATAGTGAGGCCCATTTCTTTTAAAGTATCTGTGACCAACAGATGCCTATCTGTATTCCCAGTCATGTGAAATCCATCGATTAGTGCCTAATGAAATAATTTCAATTGACTGATTTCCTCATATGAACTGTAACTCAGTAAAATCTTTGAACTGTAACTCAGTAAAATCTTTGAAATTGTTGCATGTTGCGTTTACAACAGCCCTGAATGCTGATTGGCTGACAGGCGTGGTATATCAGACCGTATACCACGGGTATGACAAAACTTTATCTTTACTGCTCTAATTACGTTGGTAACCAGTTTATAATAGCAATAAGGCACCTCGGGGGTTTGTGGCATATGGCCAATATACCACGGCTAAGGGCTGTATCCAGGCACTCCGCGTTGCATCGTGCGTAAAGAACAGCTCTTAGCCATGGTATATTGGCCATATACTACACCCCCTTGTGCCTTATTGCTTAATTCTCACCCCTTCTCTCCCTCCTATCAGAATACATAGTGTTGTCTGCTAATTAACAGTGCTTGACTTGGGCCGGAGTTGTCCGGAATGCCGCACCGGCACTTCTAATTTTGGGGGAATTTCATACTGGCTCCTCTATAAAATCAAAGTAGCCTATCACTTTCCCAGATTCACACACAGAGGCAAAAAAGGTTGATGAAAGTGGAATGAGCATTCATTTCGTGATTCCACTTTGTTCAAGTGTATTTGCCGCTAGTCTGTGAATCGACATATCAGCCTTTATCGGAATGACCCTTCAGTGCATGTTTTTGGTGCTGCATGTGTGGCAGTGCGACTGGGCCTTTTCCCGAGGAGAGAGAGCATTTCAGCAGCAGGTTTAAAATAATGACAGACAGACTAACTAGATCACCAATTCAAAACATAACTTGTAGCAGTTATCGCGCTAGTTAACTATAGCTAACTAAACATTAATTTCATTGTTGCCTTTCCAGCGGCACTGTAGAGCCTAAATAAATCTGCATCGTTGGAAAACTGGGATTCCCCTCTATTAAACAGTAGCCATGTAATTGCGACAACGTTAAATATATTCTAAGAATAGCCTAATTGACAATGAACTTGCAGTGCATAGATCTCCCCTGAAACATGAACATTTTAGCATTATATATAAACATGTCTAGTTAGATACAGTACCTTGCTTTGAAGTAGCCTACCTTATCCATTTGATCCCTGATTTATTGAATGAGGGAATAATTTTATAAAGACAAAAGTATTTGGTTGTAATGTTGAAAAAGCCTGCACACCCAGGAGCTCTCCAGATGGACAACATGTGACTAACAATGCAGTTCTATGTGGGGGCCTAAGTACCTTGACAACGGCAGGAGATGGTAGGTCTACATGGGATTAGATAAAGCAACTTTCCAATGTCAATAAAGCGTATTTTTTCATGTAGGCTATAATAATAGTTGCGGAAATGTGGTTTAAATTCATGGAGAAGTCATGGAAAATGTTAATAAACCGTTTACAGTGGATAATCAGAGGTCTCTTTAGCATAATGTCATTTGTGAATTTCGGTGAACATAGTCTAATGGACCGACTTGGAAAAAGACAGCTCCTCCACTTGTTCCATCCCAAGTCAAGCACTGCTAATGAAACCATTTATCCAAATCCACTTCAGAGGAGAATAATATGGTCTGGTCTGACAAGAGAAATAATAGCAACTTCTACTACAACATAAGCGGTCATTTTGATTAAGGCATAACTCAATGATGATGTTCATTATCAAGACAATATAATGCATTGTCAATAATAAATGACTATCTGCCTGGTTGACATTTGAAGCATCAACACTTCAAAGGGGTTTGATTGATTCCCTTGTTGATGCTTGTTAAATTCTGAAGACAATAGGATCCATTATATCTGGACTATAAAGTTGTAAAGTAATTGTCTCCAATCCTGTTCCCGGAGAGCAGTGCAGCTCTTTGGTATAGCCTAGCAAAAAGTAGTGACAGACCTGATTTAGCGTTTCAAGGTATTGATGGTTAGGTGATGAAAACAATCAATCGCTGGCACAAAGGCACACTCTATGGATTTCCACAACCATGGTTTGTGATCACTGGTATACATCAATAAACTTCAAAATGAATTGGTCATTCAACTGTGATAGTAGTGGACACAACCAATTATGGAGTGTTTGTAAGTGCACCTGAGTTGTGTTTCTGGCAGACTGTTCTGGTTTTGCTGTGATTATAGAGAATGGCACTTTGTCAAGGCTGTTTACCATATTAGCCTGATTATGATCTCTTTAATCTGTCATGAAGCCTAACCTAATGATCAAAGCCAAATGCATCTCACAGACTGCCATGAAGACGAATGCACTTACGGCAAACCTCCCCCCTCTTTCTTATTATTTATTTATGAAATTATTTCTTAATTTATTGTTTTTCAAAAAAATAAATAAACGTTTGCTAGATATTACTGCACAGTTGGAGTTAGAAACATAAGTATTTCTCTGCACCTGCAATAACATCTGCAAATCTGGGTACGTGACCAATAAACTTTGATTTGATTCCCAGAGCATGAATATGTATGACCAACATACCAGGAGTATCCAACTGATAGGTTTAAAACCGAATGTGCATTAACACTTTGCGCATTAATATTGAGAGAAGCTTCTTAAAACACATTATTCACAATGAAGTCACGTCATATAGAGCAGATTACATATAGCTTACTTAGATAAAGAAGCACATTTTGGTAGGAATGGAGCCAGTGAATTCATTCAGGCTTATGGGCCTTTATTGTGAACCCCTACTGCTCTGTGAAATCTGCAGAAAATGTGTGTGTGTGTGTGTGTGTGTGAAGCTAAGGGATAGTCACATCCAGGAAATGTCATTGACTCCCATTATACCCTCAGAGCCCCATATACCCCATTACACCATAGAACAGATTAGCTCCTATGAAGACGAATGGATCGACAGAAACACAATAACTTATCATTCTGCATGTAGAATTCCCTTTGAATTATTTACCAGCACACTCCTTATTATGAAGGTAAATGGTACAACTATAGGCCCACATTCCCAACTAACAAATCTTGGCCGAGCGACACGTAGCTGAACACCCCATGTGCACACGCGCACGCACACAGAAACACATTAGCCATTATCCTATTTACACAGCTGCAGAGAGCCATACATTACCTCTCCACTGACACGCAGGGATATTATTTATAGTCTGTCATCAGGCCAGCCATGTGTCCAACTCTCTCCTCTCTCCTGTGGTGGTGGTGGTAGGTCAGTCCAGAAGGGATTGGAGAAACAGTCACATAGGTGTTTAAAACAACCAAATTCATCACAACAACTTTATAACAAGGGGTGGAATGGGAAGACAGGTTGAGTTTAGGGTAGGAGGTGTATGTGAATGCGTGTGTGGGTGGGGGGTATGAGATTGTATGTTTTGTTCTAGCTGGTACACACAGAATCAACCACATGTGGTGCCAAAACCTGGCTGACACCTACATTCCCCACACAGTAGTGCGCCCATAGTAGACACCCAAGAACAATCAGTGGGCAGTGTGTAGTATTTGAAAGGCATTAGATCCAGTAAATATTGTAAGTGAACATTTAAGAACACAGTACTAAGCTGTCTGGAATATATTCAATGATGGATCTAAGGACCCTAAAACAGGGAGAACAGGTGCAGCTTTTAGTATTCCTGAGTTTAAAGTTGCAGTGCCACAATGTCGGTATACATAATGGAGTTGCTGGCTATACTCTTGGCTACAGAGTAGGTGGAGGAGATGAGGCCAGACAGGGTGGTCATCTTTTGATGATGATGGCGCCGGAGAAGATGGCTGCCGTTTTACAGCCCTCTAACCAATTGTACTATTATGTGTGTTTTTCGGCGTTAATTGTAATTTATTTTGTACATAATGTTTCTGCCATCGTCTCTTATAACCAAACAGAGCTTCTGGATATCAGGACAGCGATTACTCACCTCGTATTGGACGAAGATTTTTTCTTTAACGAGGCGGCCGCGAAGGATATCCTATAGACACCCGACAAGGCCCAAATCCCCGTCATTCGCATGAGGAAGAGACTGAGATATCGTGGACGTAGGTCGGGGTGCCTTGTAAGGATCCGACGGCGAGCGAGTAAACTGCCGCTCCCATCAATCCTATTAGCCAATCTTCAATCATTGGAGAATACATTTGATGACCTAAGATTACGGTTATCCTACCAACGGGACATTAAAAACGGTAATATCTTATGTTTCACCGAGTCGTGGCTGAACGACGACATGGATAACATACAGCTAGCGGGCTATACGCTACATCGGCAGGATAGAACGGCTGACTCCGGTAAGACAAGGGGTGGCGGTCTGTGTATATTTGTAAACAACAGCTGGTGCACAAAATCAAATACTAAGGAAGTCTCGAGGTTTTGCTCGCCTGAGGTAGAGTATCTTATGATAAGCTGTAGACCACACTATTTACCAAGAGAGTTTTCGTCTATATTTTTCATAGCTGTCTATTTACCACCACAAACCAATGCTGGCATTAAGATTGCACTGAATGAGCTGTATAAGGCCATAAGTCAACAGGAAAACGCTCATCCAGAGGCAGCGCTCCTAGTGGCCGGGGACTTTAATGCAGGGAAACTTAAATCTGTTCTACTTCATTTCTACCAGCATGTTAAATGTGCAACCAGAGGAAAAAAATACTCTAGACCACCTTTACTCCACACACAGAGACGCATACAAAGCTCTCCCTCGCCCTCCATTTGGCAAATCTGACCATAACTCTATCCTCCTGATTCCTGCTTATAAGCAAAAACTAGAGCAGGAAGCACCAGTGACTCGGTTAATAAATAAGTGGTCAGATGACGCAGATGCTAAGCTACAGAACTGTTTTGCTAGCACAGACTGGAACATGTTCCTGGATTCTTCAGATAGCATTGAGGAGTACACCACATCAGTCACTGGCTTCATCAATAAGTGCATCGATGATGTCGTCCCCACAGTGACCGTACGTACATACCCCAACCAGAAACCATGGATTACAGGAAACATCCGCACTGAGCTAAAGGGTAGAGCTGCCATTTTCAAGGAGCGGGACTCTAACCCGGATGCTTATAAGAAATCCCGCTATGCCCCCCGACGAACCATCAAACAGGCAAAGAGTCAATAAAGGACTAAGATTGAATCGTACTGCACCGGCTCTGACGCTCGTCGGATGTGGCAGGGCTTGAAAACTATTACAGACTACAAAGGGAAGCACAGCCATGAGCTGCCCAGTGACACAAGACTTCCAGACGAGCTAAACCACTTCTATGCTCGCTTCGAGGCAAGCAACACTGAAGCATGCATGAGAGCACCAGCTGTTCCGGATGACTATGTGATCACGCTCTCCGTAGCAGATGTGAGTAAGACTTTTAAGCAGGTCAACATTCACAAGGCCGCAGGGCCAGACGGATTACCAGGACGTGTACTCCGAGCATGTGCTGACCAACTGGCAAGTGTCTTCACTGACATTTTCAACATGTCCCTGACTGAGTCTGTAATACCAACATGTTTCAAGCAGACCACCATAGTCCCCGTGCCCAAGGACTCTAAGATAACCTGCCTAAATGACTACCTGGTTGCATCACCGCCTGGTATGGCAACTGCTTGGCCTCCTACCGCAAGGCACACTACAGAGAGTGGTGCGTACGGCCCAGTACATCACTGGGGCCAAGCTTCCTGCCATCCAGGACCTCTATACCAGGCGGTGTCAGAGGAAGGCCCTCAAAATTGTCAAATACTCCACCCACCCTAGTCATAGACTGTTCTCTCTGCTACCGCACGGCAAGCGGTACCGGAGTGCCAAGTCTAGGTCCAAAAGACTTCTCAACAGCTTCTACCCCCAAGCCATAAGACTCCTGAATAGCTAATCATGGCTACCCAGACTATTTGCACTGCCCCCCCACCCCATCTTTTTACGCTGCTGCTACTCTGTTAATTATTTATGCATAGTCCCTTTACCTCTACCCACATGTACATATTACTTCAACTACCTCAACTAGCCGGTGCCCCCGCACATTGACTCTGCACCGGTACCCTCCTGTATATATAGCCTCCCTACTGTTATTTTATTTTACTTCTGCTCTTTGTAATGAATACTCGGACAGAGTGGTAAGATCCAATCGCAGAATTGCGATGCTTTATTAGAGTACAGACAAGGGAATAGCTTAATCGTAGTCGGGCGGGCTGTGGTCAAAACCGGGCCAGGCAGAGACAGGCAGAGGTACCAAGGGAGCGGGCGTAGCCGTAGTCGAGGGCACAGGCACAGGGTCAGAGTACGGTAATCACTGGGATAAACAAGCAGAGGATTAAGCAATACGTGGAGTCAAACAACAAGGCACAGGTCGGATACACGGGTAATCAAAAACAACAAACTCTCTCTCTCTCTCTCTCTCTCGGAACAAAACGCTTAGCAAGTCACAATGGAACAATACCTCGCACCGACTGAACTTCTGAGCACACCTTATATCCTACCCTAATTACTGACAGGTGTGCTCAGAACTCAGGTGAACCAGATCGAGTCTGATGACTCCCCCTCTCTGTAGATCGGGGAAGTGTCAGACTCTGTCTAGACCCAGCCAACCCCCGATCCCTTACACTCTTTTTTTCTCAACACTTTTTTGTTGTTTTATTCTACTTTTTTTATTAAAAATAAATGCACTGTTGGTTAAGGGCTGTAAGTAAGCATTTCACTGTAATGTCTGCACCTGTTGTATTCGGCGCATGTGGCCAATAAAATTTGATTTGATTTGATTTGATCTCCTCTGACTCATGTGCAGCACTGATGAGCTTAAATTAACTTGTCACGGAGCAGACAAGAGGTGTAAGTTTTTGCAGTGCCTGGTTAGGGTGAGACAGATGGGGGTATTTGTGAGGTTCCTCTGGGTACCAGCTCATGTGGGAGTAGAGAGGAATGAGGAGGTGGATGTTCTCGCCAAGGAGGCTCTCAAACGTGCTAGTGTTGATATGGAAATGTCAATCAGTGGTTAAAAACAAATGGCAAGAGTTTTGGAATGGGGAGTGAAAGGGAAGACATCTGTATACGATCCAGGAAAAGCTGGGGGCAGGGAGGTCCTCGGGTTGAGAGAGAGAAGGGAGGAAAGTGTAATCAGAAGGCTGAGACTGGGACACACAAATTGGTAGAAAAACATCCGACTGGGAGGTGTGATCACTGTCAGGAGGAGATGGAGACAGTGGAACACATGCTATTTCAGTGCCAGCAATATTGGAGAGATTTTTATTAGATTTGAGGAGTAATGGTGTTGAAGAGCTGACAATCATCAGGGGATATATTGTTTAATTATGTGTTTCGTTTCCTTAGGGAGATGAGAATAATGGGTTGGATTTAAATCTTCCCTGTCTCTGGTCCACACTCCAGTCCAGTTGGTGGTGGTAATGCACCTTAAAGTTGGTTGCCCGAGAAATAACACAGAATGGTTTGAGAGAGGTAATGTGCTGCTGTGCTGGGGTTGTGTGTGTGTGGAGCTGTGTAGTCCAGGTATTTACATCCATTTTCTCTGTTGAATGTCGTAATGTGTGACATTTTGTAATGTGAATGAATCCAATGTTGTGTTTACGTTATGCCAGGGTATCGCCTGATCCAGGACACGGCCGGACTACAGGCCTTAACTTGTCTCGTAACTAAAGTCCAATAGTAGGGATGGTGGACAGGGAACCAGTCCAGGCACATGTACAGCACTTGCAAAACGTGTTCAAATCACGTATTCATATATAGAGAAACATTGTTGTGTGTGATTGAATTGTGTAGCTTTTCTATGGTAAAATGAATGGTGCTGCCCAGATTGTTGGCTACAGAAGCGCCATCAAAGTACTGTTAGATTTCATCTATCAGAGCTCTCACCCCTCTGCGCTGATCTTGTGGATTGTCTGTTTCTCTCCCTCTAGTCGGCCACCGCCCCGCAGATGATCTGGCGCGCACCCTCTAGTCGGTCACCGCCCCCCTGATGTTCCCGCGCTCTATTCACTGTATACATTTCAGTGTGTTGGTGGGGGGTATTTTCTTACGAAGTGTTTTTGTAGTGATATGATTTCATGCATGTTCTAATATTTAAATACTCTTGCCTTCCAGTGGTTTTGTTTTAGGAATTTGCATCCTTCCTCTTTGGCTCTCTTTCTTTCTTTCTTTCTTTCTTTCTTTCTTTCTTTCTTTCTTTCTTTCTTTCTTTCTTTCTTTCTTTCTTTCTTTCTTTCTTTCTTTCTTTCTTTCTTTCTTTCTTTCTTTCTTTCTTTCTTTCTTTATTTTCCTGCAGGAGCCTGTGTTGGGGTTGGGAGTAGGCTCCAGCTCCCCAGGGATGCAGTGCGGAGACTGTGTTTGCTGGTCGGCTAGACAGGATAGAGTATTTTATATGTATGAAACGGTCATCCATTTCCTAACCCTTGTGAAACTATTTAAACGCTGTGATAAAACTGCCATTTTGCATTTTATGAAACTGCCTCATCTGGTGATCTGGCCAGGCTTTAAGGTTGAGGTCCTTCCCCTCAAGAAACAGAAGGTGGTGTAGTCTAGTCCACTCAGGTGGCGTTTACACAGGCAGCCCAATTCTGATATTTTTCCACTATTTGGTCTTTTAATCAATCACGGTTTTTTAGAGCTAATCTGATTGGTCAAAAGACAAATTCGTGAAAAATATCAGAATTGGGTTACTTGTGTAAAAACGCAGCAATAGTGGACCTATAGGGTTAGGTTACCACACACACAGACACACACACACAAACACACACACACACACACACACACACACACACACACACACACACACTCACAATGAGCGCTACATCTATGTGAGGGTGGAGGAGAGGCAGGGCAGGGATTTGGTGAGCTGTAACATGTGCTGTACAGGGCATCTCAGGAACGGCTGAGTCATTCATAGGGTGACTGTCTGAACACCTCCTAGAACTGCCTGACAGTGAGCAATGTGGTTGTGTGTGTGTAGGCCGACAGTGAGCGATGCCTATGTAATGAGGTGATGATGGACACACCACACAATGGGCCAAACCTGTGAGATGGTCAATTACTTTTGGCTGTGTGGACCTCACCTGGTTACTGTAATATAATTCCACACTGTATGCAAACCAATGTCTTATGTGAATGTCACAATGATAATTGTAGTTCGGGAATTTACTGTTGAAAACAATGTCAGCACATACATCACGACACACAACACAATTGCTGCCATCTACAGCGGCTTGCGAAAGTATTCACCCCCCCCCCCCCCCCCCCCCCCAAAGTCAATACTTTGTAGAGCCAACTTTTGCAGCAATTACAGCTGCAAGTCTCTTGGGGTATGTCTCTATAAGCTTGGCACATCTAGCCATTGGGATTTTTGCCCATTCTTCAAGGCAAAACTGCACCAGCTCCTTCAAGTTGGATGGTTTCCGCTGGTGTACAGCAATCTTTAAGTCATACCACAGATTCTCAATTGGATTGAGGTCTGGGCTTTGACTAGGCCATTCCAAGACATTTAAATGTTTCCCCTTATGTGATGAGGTGGTGTTGAAGGAGTCAGGCGCAGGAGGGTAAATCACAGAATAACAGTCTTTAATCCGCAAAATACAGGTTTACGCAGAAATGCTTCAAACACACTCCAGGGCACAAAACAGGCGCACTGGAAAATACAAGGCACATGGGAAAAACTCCCGTCGATACAAAATACACGAGCTCCACCGAGCTTCACTAACCTCCACAATAAACAATCACCCACACAGACAAGGAAGCAGAGGGAACACTTATACAATGACTAATGAGGGAATAAGGACCAGGTGTGTGTGATTGAAGACAAGACAAATGGAGTGATGATAAATGGATCGGCAGTAGCTAGTAAGCCGGTGACGCCAAACGCCGAAACCTGCCCGAACAAGATGGGGGGGCAGCCTCGACGGAAGTCATGACAGTACCCCCCACTTGACGCGCGGCTCCAGCAGCGCGCCGACCCCGGCCTCGGGAATGAACAGGAGGACGCGGAGTAGGGCGAGCCGGATGGTGACGGTGGAAATCCCGTAACATGGAGGGATCAAGGATATCCCTCACCGGGACCCAGCACCGTTCCTCCGGACCGTACCCCTCCCTCTCCACGAGGTACTGAAGGCCCCCCACCCGACACCTCGAATCCAGGATGGAACGGACAGAGTACGCCAGGGCCCCCTCGATGTCCAGAGGAGGTGGAGGGACCTCCCGCACCTCAGACTCCTGGAGTGGACCAGCTACCACCGGCCTGAGGAGAGACACATGAAATGAGGGGTTAATACGGTAATCAGGGGGAAGTAATAACCTATAAGTGACCTCGTTGACTCTCCTCAGGACTTTGAACGGCCCCACAAACTGCGGGCTCAGCTTCCGGCAGGGCAAGCGGAGGGGCAGATTCCGGGTCGAGAGCCAGACCCGATCCCCCGGTACAAAGACGGGGGCCACACTACGGTGGCGGTCAGCGTTGGCCTTCTGACGACGCACAGCGCGCTGGAGGTGAATGTGGGCAGCATTCCACGTCTCCTCCGAGCGCTGAAACCAGTCATCCACCGCAGGAGCCTCGGTCTGGCTCTGGTGCCACGGTGACAGAACCGGTTGGTAACCTAGAACACACTGGAAAGGCGTTAGGTTAGTGGAGGAGTGGAGGAGAGAGTTCTGGGCATATTCTGCCCATGGCAAGAACACCGACCACTCCCCCGGCCGGTCCTGGCAGTAGGACCGCAGGAACCTACCCACATCCTGATTTACCTGTTCCACCTGCCCATTACTCTCGGGGTGGAACCCAGAGGTCAGGCTGACCGAGACCCCCAGACGTTCCATGAATGCCTTCCAGACCTTGGACGTGAACTGGGGACCTCGGTCAGACACTATATCCTCTGGTACCCCATGGTGCCGGAAGACGTGTGTAAACAGGGCCTCCGCAGTTTGCAGAGCCGTGGGGAGACCGGGCAGAGGAAGGAGGCGGCAGGATTTAGAAAAGCGGTCCACAACGACCAGGATGGTGGTGTTACCTTGGGAGAGGGGAAGATCAGTTAGAAAATCAACACTTAGGTGAGACCATGGTTGTTGTGGAACTGGTAAAGGTTGTAACTTACCAGCTGGGAGGTGCCTAGGTGCCTTACTCTGGGCGCACACTGAGCAGGAGGAGACATACACCCTCACGTCCTTAGCCAAGGTAGGCCACCAGTATTTTCCAGTCAGGCAGCGCACTGTACGGCCAATACCTGGGTGACCAGAGGAGGGTGACGTGTGTGCCCAGTAGATCAGACGATCACGGATAAGAGCAGGCACGTACTGTAGCCCATCTGGACACTGAGATGGAGAGGGATCCATGCGTAATGCCTGCTCTATATCCGCGTCCATCGCCCATACTACCGGCGCCACAATGCAGGAGGCCGGCAGTATGGGGGTGTTGTCGCTGGGCCACTCCTCCGTGTCATACAGCGGGGACAGTGTGTCTGCCTTCATGTTCTTCGTACCCGAAATGTATGATAGAGTGAAATCAAACCGGTTGAAGAATAGGGCCCACCTGGCCTGGCGAGGATTCGGCCTCCTCGCTGCCCGGATGTACTCCAGGTTACGGTGGTCCATCCAGAAGAGAAAGGGTGTTTCGCCCCCTCGAGCCAATGCCTCCACACGGTCAAGGCTCGGACAACAGCCAACAGCGCCGGATAAACTTTCGATAGTAGTTGGCAAAGCCAAGGAAGCACTGCACCTCCTTAACCGTGGTTGGAGTCGGTCAATTACGCACGGCTGAAATGCGATCTCCCTCCATCTCCACACCTGAGGTGGAAATGTGGTATCCAAGGAAGGAGACGGACTGCTGGAAAAACATACACTTCTCTGCCTTAGCATGAAGGTCATTTTCCAACAGTCGGGCCAGCGCCTTGCGAACCAGGGACACATGCTCGGCGCGCGTAGCGGAATAGGATGTCATCGATGTAGACCACTACACCGCGTCCAAGCATGTCACAAAACACCTTGTTCACAAAGGACTGGAAAACTTAGGGCATCACCAGGTATTCATAATGCCCCGTGGTTGTGCTGAATGCTGTCTTCCACTCATCTCCTTCTCGGATACGCACCAGGTTGTACGCACTCCTGAGATCTAATTTGGTGAAGAAGCGCACCCATGCATTGATTCAATCACTGAAGGAATGAGGGGGAGAGGATAACTAAATCTTATCATCTCCCTGTTCAGTGGTCGATAATCAATGCACAGGCGCAGACCTCTGTCCTTCTTCTTCACGAAGAAGAAACTTGAGGAGGCGGGTGAAGGGGAGGGATGTATATACCCCTGGCGCAGGGACTCTGTGACAAATGTCTCCATAGCCACCGTTTCAGCCTGTGACAGGGGGTATGTATGACTCCTGGGAGGTACAGCATCTACCCGGAGGTTTATCGCGCAATCTCCCGCCCGATGAGGTGGTAACTTAGTCGACTGCGTTTTAGAGAACGCTTGCGCCAGATTGACTGCGTTTTCAGGTATTCAGGGGGAATGCGCACGGTGGAGGTTACTGTCTGGACTTTCCACCATGGTGGCACCAATGGAAACACCTAGACACCTACCCTGACACTCTCGCGACCACCCCATGAGAACCCTCTGCGGCCATTCGAAAGTGGGGTTGTGGAGTGCTAGCCAAGGGATACCTAATACCACAGGGAAAGCAGTAGACTCAATAATGGAAAAAGTAACCTGCTAACAATGCGTCTCCTGGGTAATCATGGTGACTGGTGCAGTAACTTCCTTAACCAACCCGGACTCTAATGGTCGACTATCAAGTGCTCTGATGGGGCGTGGAATGGATCAGGGAATCAATGGAATGCCTATACAGTGTGCGAATGCCCTGTCCATAAAGTTCCCAGCTGCGCCTGAATCGACTAGCGCCTTACACTGGGGAACTACCATGTGCTCAGGAAAGGAGATGTGTATTTTACAGTGCGCAGCAGAGGGCTCTGAACGAGTGTGGGTGTTCGATACCTGGGGTGATGCGAGAGTGCCCTGCCTGCTGCCTCCAAACCCAGAAGAGCGTTGACGAAAACATGTGGTGAAATGTCCCTTCGCGCCACCAGTGTGGCACTGGTGCTGTCGTCCTCCGCTCTCTCGGCTACCGGTTCCACCCATCTCCATCGGTTCTGGATCCGAGTCGGCCGGGATGGAAACGGTCAGACCTCCTCCAGGACGTCCTCTGGTTGCCAGCAGGTTGTCCAAACGAATGGCCATGTCCACCAGTTGCGAGAAGGACAACATGGTGTCACGGCAGGCTAGCTCCCGTCGGACGTCCTCTCGCAGATGGCACCGGAAATGGTCGATCAGGGCCCGCTCGTTCCACCCGGACCCAGCTGCCAGAGTTCGAAACTCCAATGCGAAGTCCTGCGCAGTCCTCGTCCCCTGCCTCAGGTGGACCAGCCGCTCGCCCGCCTCTCAACCCTCGGGCGGGTGATCGAAGACCGCCCGGAAGAGGCGAGCGAACTCCCCGTAGTTCTCCAACGCGGCTCCTCCTTCGTTCCACTCCGCAGTGGCCCACTCCAGGGCTTTCCCCGAGAGGCAGGAGACGAGGGCGGACACCCTCTCCCGCTCCAATGGGACCGGCCGGATGCTGGAGAAGTAGAGCTCCAGTTGGAGAAGGAATCCTTGGCACAGCGCCGCTGACCCATCGAACTCCCGTGGTCGGGATATCTGGATCCCTCCGGGTGCTGGGGTGTAGGTGGCGGGATTCCGGTTGGCCAGCTGGTCTCGACAGATCTGGCTCTCTCCTCTCCAGGCGTTGGATGACCTGAAGAACCCGATCCATCGCTTCACCCAAGCTGGCTAGCATAGTTGAATGCTCCTGGACCCGTTCCACAACTCCAGGCATGCACGTCTCTCCCGCTGACTCTGTGATGAGGTGGTGTTGAAGGAGTCAGTCACATGAGGGTAAATCACAAAATAACAGGCTTTAATCCGCAAAATACAGGTTTACGCAGAAATGCGTAAAGGGCACAAAACAGGCATACTGGAAAATACAAGGCACACGGGAAAAACTCCCGTCGATACAAAATACACGAGCTCCACCGAGCTTCACTAACCTCCACAATAAACAATCACCCACACAGACAAGGAAGCAGAGTGAACACTTATACAGTGACTAATGAGGGAATAAAGACCAGGTGTGTGTGATTAAAGACAAGACAAATGGAGTGATGATAAATGGATCGGCAGTAGCTAGTAAGCCGGTGACACCGAACGCCGAAACCTGCCCGAACAAGGAGGGGAGGCAGTCTCGGCGGAAGTCGTGACACCTTAAACCACTCGAGTGTTGCTTTAGCAGTATGCTTAGGGTCATTGTCCTGCTGGAAGGTGAACCTCCATCCCAGTCTCAAATCTCTGGAAGACTGAAACAGGTGTCCCTCAAGAATTTCCCTGTATTTAGCACCATCCATCATTCCTTCAATTCTGACCAGTTTCCCAGTCCCTGCCGATGAAAAACATCCCGACAGCATGATGCTGTCACCACCATGCCTCACTGTGGGGATGGTGTTCTCGGGGTGATGAGAGGTGTTGGGTTTGCGCCAGATATAGCGTTTTCCTTGATGGCCAAAAACTCAATTTTAGTCTCATCTGACCAGAGTACCTTCTTCCATATGTTTGGGGAGTCTCCCACATGCCTTTTGGCGAACACCAAACGTGTTTGCTTATTTTTTTTCTTTAAGCAATAGCTTTTTTCTGGCCACTCTTCCATAAAGCCCAGCTCTGGTCCGTGAGTTTCGGTGGGCGGCTCTCTCTTGGCAGGTTTGTTGTGGTGCCATATTCTTTCAATTTTTTTATAATGGATTTAATGGTGCTCCGTGGGATGTTCAAAGTTTCTGATATTATTTTATAACCCAACCCTGATCTGTACTTCTCCACAACTTTGTCCCTGACCTGTTTGAAGAGCTCCTTGGTCTTCATGATGCCGCTTGCTTGGTGGTTCCCCTTGCTTAGTGGTGTTGCAGACTCTGGGGCTTTTCAGAACAGATGTATATATTCTGAGATCATGTGACAGATCATGTGACATTTAGATTGCACACAGGTGGACTTTATTTAACTAATTATGTGACATCTGAAGGTAATTGGTTGCACCAGATCTTATTTAGGGGCTTCATAGCAAATGGGGTGAATACATATGCACGCACCACTTTTCCGTTATTTTTTTCATTTCACTTTACCAATTTGGACTATTTTGTGTATGTCCATTACATGAAATCCAAATAAAAATCCATTTAAATTACAGGTCGTAATGCAACAAAATAGGAAAAACGCCAAGGGGGATGAATACTTTTGCAAGGCACTGTATGCAACCACACATTTCTGGTAATATGCTACAATCACAAACTCTATGCCATTTTTAAGTCAAGCTTCACAATCTGCCTACTGTAATTAACAATATGGTGAGATCAACACTGTCAAATTACATACATGTAGTCTCACATGTAGTATCACATTCTCTGTCTCCAAGATCCATCAACTGCCAAACTATACCACCATTTCTGCCACCACCAAGACAGATTATAGGATCTGTTGATTGATGACAGAGATGTATGTGTCCTGCAAGCATGGGCTTGTTTGTGTGTGTGTTTTTTGTTTTATTATCCTTGTGGGGACAAGAAGTCCTCACAAGGATAGTAAAACAAGTTAAAATTCAGACAAGTGGGGACCAGTCCCCACAAGGAAAAAGGTTATTTTAGGGTTAGGGGTTATAAGAGGCATCATAAGAGGCTACTGTATGAGAGGCGATGAGCGTTAAGAGAGGAGCGGGAGGTGAATATCGGGATTAAATTCAGCCAGAGGGCTGCAGTGTTGCTTCTGTCTGAGACAGAGGATATTTTATTTACACATTAGCTACGTGTCATTACCCAAGCATGCCTCCTCCACCTCTGCCACTCTCTCTTACTCCTGAGGGGGTGTGTGTGTGTGTGTCAAATCAAATCAAATCAAATTGTATTTGTCACATACACGTGTTTAGCAGATGTTATAGCGGGTGTAGCGAAATGCTTGTGCTTCTAGCTCCGACAGTGCAGTAATATCTAACAAGTAATATCTAACAATTTCCCAACATATACCCAATACACACAAAACTAGTAAGGAATGGGATTTAAGAATATATACATATATGGACAAGCAATGACAGAGCGGCATGGACTAAGATACAGTCGAATATTAAAGAATAGAATGCAGTATATACATATGAGATGAGTAGTGCAAGATATGTAAACATTATTAAAGTGACTAGTGTTCTATTTCTTAAGGTGGCCAGTGATTTCAATAGGCAGCAGCAGCCTCTAATGTGCTAGTGATGGCTTTTTAACAGTCTGATGGCCTTGAGATAGCTGTTTTTCATTCTCTCGGTCCCAGCTTACCTCGCCTTCTGGATGATAGCAGGGTGAACAGGCAGTGACTCGGGTGGTTGATGTCCTTGATGATCTTTTTGGCCTTCCGGTGTTTTATGTGTCTTGGAGGGCAGGTAGTTTGCCCCCGGTAATGCGTTCGGCAGACCGCACCACCCTCTGGAGAGCCCTGCCGTTGTGGGTGGTGCAGTTGCCGTACCAGGCGGTGATACAGCCCGACAGGATGCTCTCAATTGTGCATCTGTAAAAGTTTGTGAGGGTTTTAGGTGCTAGGCCGAATTTCTTCAGCCTCCTGAGGTTGAAGAGGCTCTATTGCGCCTTCTTCACCACACTGTCTGCGTGGGTGGACCATTTCAGTTTGTCGGTGATGTGTACGCCAAGGAACTTGAAGCTTTCCACTTTCTCCACTGCGGTCCCGTCTGTGTGTGTGTGTATGTGTGTTCATGTATCTGTGTGTCTTAGGGGAAAGATAACCATTCAGTCTACTCTCACTGTGTAATTCTGCAGTGTCGTTCTCCATTTCTGCTTTCCTTTCATTGTGTAAACGACTGTTACTGGGACACTGTGGATGATTCATTCTGTTGTGTAGTGTTTCTAATCACCGTGCCTGGCCATTTTATGTGGTTTGTTACTGCTGTTTTGTCAAATTGGATTAATTTCCTCCCTCAGTGTTCACCACTAATTATAAACACCAGAACAGATGGGACGTAAGCCCTTTCTAGAACATTCTGTACCTCTGCCAAGAAACTATGGCTACTTCTATTCCATAGTCAGTCCTTACTCGGCTGTGAATGTGAGGAGACCAAGGTACTATACTGAATGCAGAATTATATATGCGACATTAACTCACACAGATGCACACACAGAATAAAATACACACAATTCTCTCTCTCTCTCTCTCTCTCTCTCTCTCTCTCTCTCTCTCTCTCTCTCTCTCTCTCTCTCTCTCTCTCTCTCTCTCTCTCTCTCCTCTCTCTCTCTCTCTCTCTCTCTCTCTCTCTCTCTCTCTCTCTCTCTCTCTCTCTCTCTCTCTCTCTCTCTCTCTCTCTCTCTCTCTCACACACAAACAAACACACACTATAATAAAGAAACACCTCAACCTACACAAGCTGGACTCTGGAATCCGATTATGTCACACTCATTAGAAAGTTCTGAGATTGTTTTGCTTTTATCTGCAAAAGAAACACAGTCACAGATCCAACATAATGATGTGTAGGAGGAAAAACAGTCAATGCTAAGGTTTCCAAACACTGTAGCTAATTTCCAGTCTCAAACGCTATCAAAACAACTCATGAAGAAAACAAAGACCTTATAACCATGCATATTAAAGGCAAACGAAGTCTCATGCGAATTACTCACGCGAAATAGGATGGAAGGATGAGACATCTCTCTTAAGGATGTAAAGACATGATGTTCTCACCGATAGGCTGCAAATTCAAACAACATGACACATGGCCGACCTATGGCCACACAATCTTTAGCAGCCAGGTCACCTGTGATACAAGTCAGTACTCGACGTCGATCCATGTCTGAGGACGTCGGGAGATGACTTGGAAACCGGCCACTAGGGGCAACAGTGAGCGCTGTTACCTTCAAGTAGGTTTTTTTAGATTTTTGTTTAAGTATATCCCAAATCTTAACCCTTACCTTAACCATTCTGAGTTAATGACTAAACTTAACCTTAAACACTTAGAAATTTGACGTTTGGAACAACTTCGAAGTATGAAAAACGTGGATGAACATCCAATTCTGACCTGTGAGAGACTGTGAGAGAGAGTTGATATTTAGCCCCCGTTTTCTGCTAACAACCATCCCTTGCATTCCTTCCCTCCCATTTGCTTTTAAAAAGCTGTAAAGAACCGTGTGTGTGTGTGCGTGTGTGTGTGTGTATTTCATTAATTGAGATCACACTAGTTTTGTAGCTTTGTTGGAATGGGATTGAATTCATGCAATATATATTTGTTTCATGAAGCTTTGATGCATAAATGTCATTTTAAGATGTGCTAGCTATGATCTGCATCATCATATAGAGTATTAGCTGTGATCTTTTGCAAAGCAGATGGTCGGTCCTCAGTCTTAAACAGGCTGCTATTGGCCGGTGGCCTTCTCTGACCAGTGGTCATAAACCAGCCATATGCCGACCAGATTGGGACAGAGAGGATGACTGTGTAGTATGTGGTGACACAAGGTTAAGATGAAACCCTCATATGTCCCAGATGGGGAGTTGGTGACATACGCTCACTTGAAGGAGACCCATCCTGTCAGTGAATGTGAAACGGACAAAAAGAGAGCTAGTATTAGCCTAGCGGTTAGAGCGTTGGGCCAGTAACCGAAAGGTTGTTGGTTTGAATACCTAAGCCGGCATGGTGAAAAATCTGTTGACGTGCTCCAGGTGCGCCATACTACTATGGCTAACCCTGTAAAACAACACATTTCACTGCACCTATCCGCTGTATGTGACAAAAATAAAACAAATTAAGCCACAGCCACATTGCCCCAGCAATAACCATTTTCACACGACTGTGCTCACTCACCAATGGGGGCCTGTGTATTAATAGATACTGTCCAGAGTCTTCGGCGGGACATAACAGTAGAACTATCCTTAACGAACTGCAAATAGTTCCTCTTCTCACAAGGAAATGGACTCCTCTGCATCCTGACAGGTGAGGAGGAGGAGAGAAAAGGAGGGCGGTGGATGGCGAGAGAGAAAGAGGAAAGAGAGAGAGAAAGGGGTGAGCCTATACAAGGTGTCAGATTGGTTGAAATTGCTTGCTTACCCTTGTGGTGATGGGAAAAAAGGTGTGTGTGTGTGTGTGTGTGTCTGTATAATTGCAGCTAGGCCAGACAATTTCAGGGAGCTTCCTGAGAGATGGTAGTGAACAGGTGCGGTTGGATAGCCCTTACAATGACCTGTGTGTGTGTGTGGTATTGGACAGGTCCTTGACAAGAGTTGGCAGAGAGCTGAAGTGACATTTCAGTTTGGATTGTGACGCTGAGAAAATCGCCTGGGCCAAGATGGATCTGTGTCTGCAATCGGACGAGACAACAAATCCTTCACTGGAGAGAGAAGAGAGATGTCCGTCCTCTATCCTTCCTCTACTGAACAAAGCACCCTGCTTTATCATATGATACAGGGTGAAACCTTTAGATAAAGAGTGACATTTTGACAGCGAGAAAAATTGCGATATTTACCAAATACTTTATCATCATTAATATCTTTATCAGATGTTATAATTTTAATAATTTAATTCAATAATGTAATACAATGGGTTCTGTCAACAAAATCATTGACAATAATAATAACCAATAATTAAATCATTATAATCAGTAAACTCTTCAAGCTGTGTGTGTGTGTGTGTGTGTGTGTGTGTGTGTGTGTGTGTGTGTGTGTGTGTGTGTGTGTGTGTGTGTGTGTGTGTGTGTGTGTAAACTAGACATCACATTCTTGCTTCTTCTGTCCTTGTTTCCTCCACTCCTTGTCTCTCTTTGAAAGTGCATTGGAGCCCGAAGGGAGAAACCTTCCCTCCTCTCCCCCATGTGCTTTGAGAGGGAGGTGAGGAATGGAGTAAACAAGGGTTTGGAGAAGGAGACAAGGAGAGAGGATGCAACAAATCAAGGAAATGCAATTGAGATTATCCCAAGGACAGAGGAGGCAAGTATTTGACAGCTATTAACAAATGTTGACAGTGCCAGACAGACTGACTGACTGAGCTACCATAACACCCATGCCCTTTCCAGAAACAACCCCTAGCCCCTACCGAGTCTAGACACTTGTGGAGATCTGAGAGGGATTGATGGGTGGTGAGATGGTAAAAGCGCTACCTTGCCCTCTGATAGGCTTGGTGGGATTCTGGCGCTATTACTTACACCTGTCCAATTCTCTCAGATCTCCACAAGTGTCTAGGGGTAGTTTCGGGTCAGGACCCCACAACCCTTTGGGTGTGTGGTGGACTTACAGCACGACACTTGAGGCATTGTTTGGATGTTTCATTCCATTGCTATACACACACCGATTTGCACAGTTGTAAGCTGGACACACCCACGGCACCCTATCAGCCTGATTAGAGCTGGCGACCTGCTGTAAACAGTGAAATTATATATTTAGATGTCTACTATTCAAACCCTTGCTTCATTCCAGCTAGTTAGATGTGCAACCACTGACTAACTATAGCTAGTGCATATCTCTAGTCTAGCAATAGATACTGTTGTTTTGGCTGTATGGCATCATTGAATAAGATTACCAATGGTTAGCCAGGTGGCTATGATATATCAGTCAGCTAACCATTTACAGTAACAGCAGTTCATTAATGAGTCACTAAATCTTATGCAGAAATTGAGAAATCTTACCTTATCTTGGCACTGTGGCACAATATGGGCAGCTATTAATTAATTATTAATATATATTAGATTAATAGATTAATAGAACAGAGCTAGAAAGGTGACCTACTTTGAAAGGTCAGGAAATGTTGTCTGTGCACTTGACCAGGCATTCCACATTTAACCCCACCCCCATTTGAACATTTACAGTGCCTTCGGAAAGCTTATAAAAAAAAAACCCCGGAAATATCACATTTACACAGGTATTCAGACCCTTTACTCAGTACTTTGTTGAAGCACCTTTGGCAGCCATTACAGCCTCAAGTCTTCTTGGGTATGACGCTACAAGCTTGGCACACCTGTATTTGGGGAGTTTCCCGATTCTTCTCTGCAGATCCTCTCAAGCTCTGTCAGGTTGGATGGGGAGAGTTGCTGCACAGCTATTTTCAGGTCTCTCCAGAGATGTTCGATCGGGTTCAAGTCCGGGCTCTGGCTGGGCCACTCAAGGACATTCAGAGATTTGTCCCGAAGCCACTCCTGCATTGTCTTGGCTGTGTGCTTAGGGTCGTTGTCCTGTTGGAAGGTGAACCTTCGCCCCAGTCTGAGGTCCTGAGCGCTCTGGAGCAGGTTTTCATCAAGGATCTCTCTGTAGTTTGCTCCGTTCATCTTTGCCACGATCCTGACTAGTCTCCCATTTCCTGCTGCTGAAAAACACCCCCACAGCATGATGCTGCCACCACCATGATTCACCCCAGGGATGGTGGCAGGTTTTCTCCAGACGCTTGGCATTCAGGCCAAAGAGTTTAATCTTGGTTTCATCAGACTAGACAAGCTTGTTTCTCATGGTCTGAGAGTCTTTAGGTGCCTTTTGGCAAACTCCAAGCGGGCTGTCATGTGCCTTTTACTGAGGAGTGGCTTCCATCTGGCCACTCTACCATAAAGGCCTGATTGGTGGAGTGCTGCAGAGATGGTTGTCCTTCTGGAAGGCTCTCCAATCTCCACAGAGGAACTCTAGAGCTCTGTCAGAGTTACCATTGGGATCTTGGTCACCGCCCTGACCAAGGCCCTTCTCCCCCGTTTGCTCAGTTTGGCCGGGCGGCCAGCTCTAGGAAGAGCCTTGGTGGTTCCAAACTTCTTCCATTTCAGAATGATGGAGGCCACTGTGTTCTTGGGGACCTTCAATGCTGCAGAAATGTTTCTGGTACCCTTCCCCAGATCTGTGCCTCGACACAATCCTGTCTCGGAGCTCTACGGACAATTCCTTTGAACTCATGGCTTGGTTTTTGATCTGACATGCGCTGTCAACTGTCCAATAAATTGAATTTACCACAGGTGTACTTCAATCAAGTTGTAGAAACATCTCAAGGATGATCAATGGAAACAGAATGCACCTGAGCTCAATTTCGAGTCTCATAGCAAAGGGTCTGAATAATTCTAGGCAGAGTTGCAAAGAAAAAGCCATATCTCAGACTGGCCAATAAAAATAAAAGATTAAGATGGGCAGTCTGAGATATGGCTTTTTCTTTGCAACTCTGCCTAGAAGGCAGCATCCCGGAGTCGCCTCTTCACTGTTGACGTTGAGATTGGTGTTTTGCGGGTACTATTTAATGAAGCTGCCAGTTGAGGACCTGTAAGGCGCCTGTTTCTCAAACTAGACTGTCTAATGTATTTGTCCTCTTGCTCAGTTGTGCACCGGGGCCTCCCACTCCTCTTTCTATTCTGGTTAGAGCCAGTTTGCACTGTTCTGTGAAGGGAGTAGTACACAGCGTTGTACGAGATCTTCAGTTTCTTGGCAATTTCTCGCATGGAATAGCCTTCATTTCTCAGAACAAGAATAGACTGACGAGTCTCAGAATAAAGTTATTTGTTTCTGGCCATTTTTAGCCTGTAATCGAACCCACAATTGCTGATGCTCCAGATACTCAACTAGTCTCAAGAAGGCCAGTTTTATTGCTTCTTTAAATCAGCACAACAGTTTTCAGCTGTGCTAACATAATTGCAAAAGGGTTTTCTAATGATCAATTAGCCTTTTCAAATGATAAACTTGGATTAGCAAACACAACGTACCATTGGAACACAGGACTGATGGTTGCTGATAATGGGCTTCTGTACGCCTATGTAGGTATTCCATTAAAAATCAACCATTTCCAGCTACAATAGCCATTTACTACATTAACAATGTCTACACATTATTTCTGATCAATTTGATGTTATTTTAAAACAATGACATTTCTAAGTGACCCCAAACTTTTGAATGGTAGTGTATATATGTTTTTTACCTTTTAGTGTGTGTACTTTACTGTATTTATATTTGGGATATCCACTAGACAGCTACCTACTCCCCCTATACAGTATATCTATCTATCTATCTATCTATCTATCTATTTTATCTATCTGTCTACAGTGCCTTGCAAAAGTATTCATCCCCCTTGCCGTTTTTCCTATTTTGTTGCATTACGACCTGTAATTTAAATTGATTTTTATTTGGAATTCATGTAATTGACACACACAATAGTTAATATTGGTGAAGTGAAATGAAAAAAATAACTTGTTTCAAAAAATGCTAAAAAATAAATAGCGGAAAAGTGGTGCGTGCATATGTATTCACCCCCGTTGATATGAAGCCCCTAAATAAGATCTAGTGCAACCAATTACCTTCAGAAGTCACATAATTTGTTAAATAAAATCCACCTGTGTGCAATATAAGTGTCACATGATCTGTCACATGATCTCAGTATATATACACCTGTTCTGAAAGGCCCCAGAGTCTGCAACACCACTGAGCAAGGGGCACCACCATGCAAGCGGCACCATGAAGACCAAGGAGCTCTCCAAACAGGTCAGGGACAAAGTTGTGGAGAAGTACAGATCAGGGTTGGGTTATAAAAAAATATCAGAAACTTTGAACATCCCACGGAGCACCATTAAATCCATTATTACAAAATTTAAATAATATGGCACCACAACAAACCTTCCAAGAGACGGCCACCAACCAAATCTCACGGACCAGGCAAGGAGGGCATTAATCAGAGAGGCAACAGAGAGACCAAAGATAACCCTGAAGGAGCTGCAAAGCTCCACAGCGGAGATTGGAGTTTCTGTCCATAGGACCACTTTAAGCCGTACACTCTACAGAAATAGGCTTTACGGAAGAGTGGCCAGAAAAAAGCCATTGCTTAAAGAAACAAATAAGCAAACACGTTTGGTGTTCGCCAAAAGCCATGTGGGAGACTCCCCAAACATATGGAAGAAGGTACTCTGGTCAGATGAGACTAAAATTGAGCTTTTTGGCCATCAAGGAAAACGCTATATCTGGCGCAAACCCAACACCACTCATCACCCCGAGAACACCATCCCCACAGTGGGGGCAGCATCATGCTGTGGGGATGTTTTTCATCGGCAGGGACTGGGAAACTGGTTAGAATTGAAGGAATGGCGCTAAATACAGGGAAATTATTGAGGGAAACCTGTTTCAGTCTTCCAGAGATTTGCGACTGGGACGGCGGTTCACCTTCCAGCAGGACAATGACCCTAAGCATACTGCTAAAGCAACACTAGAGTGTGTAAGGTTGTGTATTTATTTTCTTAGTCAAGCTTGTGTTCTTGAACATAGCCCTGTCTTTATTTTTGTTCATTGATTTCACCTGTGTTAGTTACTCACCTGGTCTCATTAGCTCCTTATTTAGTTAAGTTCATTCTGTTTGTGCCTTGTGAGGTATTGTTTGTTTTGACTCTACTAAGCCTTTTTCTAGCTTGTTTGTGAGAACCAGTTATAGCCTTCAGTCCTAGTTTTGATTCTCCTGCCTGTTTGCCTACCTATGTATGACCATTGCCTGCCTGTGACCACGATTCCTGCCTTTTGCGAAGGCGAAATAAACACCTGCCGAGCTCTGCGCATGAATCTACACCTTCTTTTCTCCTTAAGTATTAATTACAGAGTGGTTTAAGGGGAAAACATTTAAATGTCTTGGAATGGCTTAGTCAAAGCCCAGACCTCAATCCAATTGAGAATCTGTGGTGTGACTTAAAGATTGCTGTACACCAGCGGAACCCATCCAACTTGAAGGAGCTGCATGTTGTGTAAATCAAATGATACAAACCCCCCAAAAAATCCATTTTAATTCCAGGTTGTAAGGCAACAAAATAGGAAAAATGCCAAGGGGGTAAATACTTTCGCAAGCAACTCTATCTGTCTGTCTGTCCGTCCGTCTAGTAGAATTAGATATACAGCAGTGATATCACTGAACTGTACCTGTAGCACCTGAACACAACCGACAGATCCAACAGAGACCGTGGAGCTACTTAACATGGGGACCACGCAGATAGCAGCTGCATCAGCACTATGCTGTAGTGATTTAATTACAGCATCCACATTAATGATAAGTGCCTCTCTCATGGGTGGAGATACTCACATTACATTGCATCTGCACTGCTGTCTGAGCCTGCCTCTCAGGTCTAATGAACACAGCCTAAATGGAGGGGGAATGGGACCCTGCAGCTGCTTGCTACTTCAGGAGTAGGAGGGAGTTACTCTTACATCAGGGCTAGTCAACTCTGGACTGGGAGTGCAGCAGGTAATGCAGGTTTTAGTTCCAACCAAGCTGCATACCTGACTCTACTAATGAAACAACTGAGCTAATTGATCATAATCAGTGATTGGCTGGATCTCGTCTACCTGTTCTAAACACAAATATCAGGGTTGCCTTCCCCTGTGGATACTGATCTAATGTCAGTTTGGCTTTTTCTGCCCTATTGGTTAAGGTTAGCATTGTGAAAAAGGAAGCTGATCCTAGATATGTGTGCCTGTGGGCAACTTCTACTCCGAAACAGCAACTTGTGCTGCTTCATTGGCATGCATTAGCATACCTTTACCTATAAGAGTATATTCCTCTTTGTACATAGGAAACATGTGTACTCTTTATGAAGTTGTGCAGTGACTTTATCGTTTTACAGAATCTCTCCTGCATGTCATTTCATCTTGCCGGCACGAGATCGGAATCATCTGAGGTCAGGCCAGCAGGTAGTTCGGAACCCCATCGGAACTCCGAGAGGTCCGAATGCGCAGACAGATCTCCGATCCAAGATAACATCCCTCTGAGACAGCACTCCAATGTTCCCTACATTTCTCTCTCCCTCTCTTCCTTTTTCATCCCGACTCAACAAAACCTTTTAGAAGCACCACATTTCTCCTCTTAAATAGTGATATGACAAGATTGAAAAGAGGTAGGAAAAACACATTAACAAGAGTACATTAACAAAGGGATAAAGGAGGTGGCCGCCCATGCAAGTGTGTGAGGTGTGTTTCTTTTGCGTGTGTGTGTGTGTCAAGGTTATTATAGTTTTAGTTTATTTTTCTATTCGTTTATATTTAAAATTATGTTTTGCTTCAGTTACTTTACTAGTTTTTATTCAGTTAAAGTTTTATCAAAACGTTTCTATTTCAATTTTATATGATTTAGTTTCAGTTTTAGTTGTAGTGTTAGTGACAGAAAGTAGCCTATGCATGTGAGGCTAGGAGCCATTTACAGTGCATTCGGAAAGTATTCAGACTCCTTTACTTTTTCCACATTTTGTTACGTTACAGCCTTATTGTAAAATGTATTCAATACTTTTTTCCCCTTATCAATCTACACACAATACCCTATAATGACAAAGCAAAAACAGGCTATTAGAGATGTCTGCAAAAAACGTTAAGTATTCAGACCCTTTACTCATTACATTGTTGAAGCACCTTTGGCAGCGATTACAACCTCGAGTCTTCTTGGGTATGACGCTACAAGCTTGGCACACCTGTATTTGGGGAGTTTCTCCCATTCTTCTCTGCAGATCCTCTCAAGCTCTGTCAAGTTGGATGGGGAGCGTCGCTGCACAGCTATTTTCAGGTTTCTCCAGAGATGTTCGATCGGGTTCAAGTCCGGGCTCTGGCTGGGCCACTCAAGGACATTCAGAGACTTGTCCCGAAGCCACTCCTGCATTTTCCTGGCTGTGTGCTTAGGGTCGTTGCCCTGTTGGAAGGTGAACTTTCACCCCAGTCTGAGGTTTCCTCCAGACGTGACGCTTGGCATTCACAAAATGCTATTTCTGTTTTTTATTTTTTATAAATTTGCAAAACTTTCTAGAAAACTGTTTTTCGCTTTGTCATTATGTGTTATTGTGTGTAGATTGATGAAGAACATAAAAAAAAAAAAAAACTATTTTAAAATAAGGCTGCAATGTAACAAAATGTGAAAAAAGTAAAGGGGTCTGAATACTTTCCGAATGTGTTGCATAGGTTTTGTGTTTTTGGGGATGTCACTTCTTGCCACTGTGGGGCAGTATTGCATAAGGTGATGGGTCAGGTCATCGGTTAGGTTAGGTTTAAAGGTAGACTCAGTGAGATGACGTAGATGCAAGAAGTAAACAGTTGTAGTGGGTCAATTTATGTAACAACCAGGGGTGTTGAAGCGTGAGGCTAAAGTTCTCTGCTGTTTTGGTCCCGTAGCTATCACGTTGTAGCAGCATGAAACGCACCTGTGCACATGCGTAGATACTCTGTGAGAGCAAAGTCTTGCATCGTGCTCATCTCAATGGCCGCGTAAGAGCGGATCACTTTTGTCAAGTCTGTGACCATCGTTGGTCACCGCCTTTCAAAGTGTGTTGCATTCTGGGGATAAAAATGTGACGTAACAGCATAAACGTAACAAAAATCCTGTGATCAAAGGTCATGAAGTTTTGACTGCAGTCGACTGCAAGTTTCTGTAGTTGCTCTTCACCAAATTCCTTTTGCAGCCATCGCCTGCATTGTGGGAGGCTTGAAAATTTTGGAAAGCCTTTAAAAACGTATTCTCATGAACCAAATAACACCAAAAGGTATGTATGCCCACAGTACATATTTTAACTTAGTTTGAGAAAAGCTAAAGGATTGGTTAAGAGATGGCTGAGTTGTTGATAAATCAGAAAATCCGATTTTACGTGTCGTTTTAAATCCTTAGTAAATCCACTTCACAAAGACCTATCAACTTGAAACTTTTTAGGGTCATCAAAGACATTACCATGATGATAGTTTTGGTACTTTTTTGACAATGTACCACTTATGCTTAAAATAATCATACAAAAGCTTCTTCTCATGGACTAGAAGTCAGATTCACTTCAAATTTGGTATTTGGACTCACAATAGTGAGTAAAGAGTTTGAGAAAATAACGTTGATGCATTCAAAGATGGCCGCACTATATCAGTAGTGCATATGCTAATATGTTCTAAAATTACTTTGTTTCTGGGATGGGACTTCTGTTTTTGGGAGTTGCTGGGTTATCGCATATCCGGTCGCTAAATTTCCTTTCGTAGGATACCCGGAGGCAAAGTCATTAATATCTGTTTGGTTACTGGTTGAGGCTTCTTGGGTGCATGACGACACTCCGAACCCTTACCAAAACACAAAACATGGCGGACAGTTTCTCTCACCTCGGATCTGAAACCAGTAGTAACCACCAAGTTCAATGACAGTTAACTTAAAATTAAAAGATTAATCTAACATTTCCACTCCCCAATAAAATTGTCGCAGAGGAGGGCTTCCTAGCTAGTTACAGTGTTTGAGTCATCTCAGCTCAGAACAGCTCAGCTAGCTAGTGAAATGCTAATTCGCAATGTTAGCTAGGTAATGCTTTAGCTAGACCGCTTCTAGATGTCGGGAGCTCATGAGGGCTTCAGGAGCAAGCGGTTTAGATGATTCCACCATGGGCAACAACAACTGGCTACTAGAACTGAACCGATGGACATGGGGCAATGACATTTGTGACTCATTTTGGGAAACTAGGCGTATATCGCACGTCACTACTTAACAGGACAAGCATTTTAACTCAAAAGTTAATTTTTTATTTAAATTCGTTTTTTGGTGGCAGAAATGCTTCTGGAACATATACATTTTCATGTGCCTTAATAACAAACTTGTATGCCGTCTGTAAATACGAATACAATTGTTAAATTACGAGCCTAGTTGGTTTAGCCATGGAAAAAGAAAGGAACCTTTTCGCTAGCCATGATTGGCTGAGATAATGGATGGGCTGGACATGCCGAGAGATGAGTTCGGATTGGGCTGCCATGTAGCATGCTTCTGTCTATAACATGAGATGGTCAGTATGTGTATGTAATCCCTTCTAACGCGACTTATTTGAAAGACTTTCAGCTGTCGCAGATGCACCTCCCCTGACTTCACTCCTCGACTTTCGCCTACAGTTGGTTGCTTTAGCCATACCACTCAAACATGTCCACTATTTGTGGTGTTGCTCATGGCAACATCATCTCGCTGAGTCTATCTTTTACTTTAATTAATCTTAATGTGACCTGCCAGATTCAGAAAATGTAAAATCCCATGAGAAAAAAAAGCATAAACCCTATTGAAAACCCCATTTGATTCATAATGTTAATTTTTTTTATGTTGTTAGTTTTGGAGTCAATTATACAAGTTTCAGTACAGTTTTTATTTTTCAAACGGGTTTGTTAATCATTTTATTTCAGTTTATTTAATTGTTTTTTCATGATTAGTTTTCAGTTTTAGTTTACTATAATAACCTTGGTGTGTGTTTGCCAGTGTTTGTCTCTCTTTTTTTCCCTCTCTGATCCAGAGTTTATCTGCTGGTCACTGAGGTGAGAACAGCTCCAAGCCGTCAGTCATCCAGCTGGCCAACCAAAACCTCTTTACTTCCTGTGTCACTGGAACCTATTTAGGATTTATTTGGTATCCCTAATCTCTGCAGGCCAGTCAGGAATCACAGAGCTGGACTCATGTATCTTTCCACCCTTTGGATAGGAATGGAGGAGTTGGAAAGAAAAGTGCCCAAAGGCTCAATCCTTCATGAATAACTTTAATGAAACTGCAGTGTACAAAATGCCTGATAAGACTTGCAATCTAACCAAACAAAATTAACTTGCAGGTGAAAAAGTACTACAACAGATGTCTGGTTCAAATGAAATGAAATATATGTTTTACATATCCTGAGCAAACATACACTGAGTGTACAAAACATTAGGAACACCTTCCTAATATTGAGTTGCATCCCCTTTTGCCGTCAGAACAGCCTCAGTTCATCAGGGCATGGACTCTACACGGTGTCGATACACGGTGTCGAAAGCGTTCCACAGGAATGCTGGCCCATGTTGACCAATGCTTCCCACAGTTGTGTTAAGTTGGCTGGATGTCCTTTGGGTGGTGGACCATTCTTGATACACACGGGAAACTGTTGAGCATGAAAAACCCAGCAGCGTTGCCAATCTTGACACACTCAAACCAGTGTGCCTGGCACCTACTACCATACCCTGTTCAAAGGCACTTCAATCTTTTGTCTTTCCCATTCACCTTCTGAATGGCACACATACACAATACATGTCTCAATTGTCTCAAGGCTTTAAAATCCTTCTTTAGCCTGTCTCCTACCCTTCATCTACACTGATTGAAGTGGAATTAACAGCTGACATCAATAAGGGATCATAGCATTCACCTGGTCAGTCTATGTCATGGAAAGAGCAGCATGTTTTGTTCACTGAGTGTAGATCAAATCAAATCACATTTTATTTTTCACATGCGCCAAATACAACAGGTGTAGTAGACCTTACCGTGAAATGCTTACTTACAAGCCCTTAACCAACAATGCAGTTTTAAGAAAATAAAGTTAAGAAAGTATTTACTAAATAAACTAAAGTAAAAAAGAAAAGAAAAAAAGAAAAACAAATTAACAATAATGAGGCTATATACAGGGGGTACCGGTACCGAGTAAATGTGCAGGTTAGTCGAGGTAATTTGTAAATGTAGGTGGAGGGGTCAATGCAAATAGTCTGGGTGGCCATTTTGATTAATTATTCAGCAGTAGAGATAGTAGAGATTGTGTTGTGCATACATCATGACCTGTTCAATGGCATATTTTCTGCATTTGTATTGATCACTTTGACTGAAGTGACAGTTAATGACCCAAAACTGGCCTAACTAACTATGTGTGTGAGTTGGTTTCCAACCACTTAACATCTCTATTGGTGATAATTCAAACACAAAAAGCAATTGATACCAAGCCACAAGCCGTCCACAATTTGTTGACAGCTGCACCTTGAAAAGAAAAAGCAAATTTCCTTCAGATTCTTTAACACACAGAGCCAATTAGAAAGAGAAGTAGGGAGAGAAGAAACAGAACGTTTCCATTTTACTGGGGCAGTTTTAGTGGGGTTGCCACAAACATGCATTACACCAGTTAAAAGGGAAAGCCTGTCGAGTCATTACTGTCAAAGCTAATGCACAGGGATGGGGAGTAGGCCCAGAGAGGTAGGTACTCACTAATGAATGAACACACTGCTAAGTTCAACAATTACACTGCCATGTTAATGTAAGGATAACACACCGATTGTACTGAACCACCACTTAGCTTTCAGGAAGGGGCTTTCTTTCATTTAGTTACCCATTTTGGTTTGCATTCTTGGAAAGAAAGACGAGAGCATTTACATGGCCATTGAACGTAAAGATCACAACAAATCACACTAGAAAGCCATTGCTTCAGTGATCGGTTTTCTTTCATTTAGTTGGTTGGGTTCTTATTCTTGGAGAGTAAAATGGGAAAACAGCTTAGGGAAACGTTCCTTAGACAGGTTTCCTATGGTCACTGTATTAATTGGAAAGAGAAGTTCACAGAGTTCTTAAACTCAGAGGACGGAAAAATACATGTTGGGACTGTGTAGGGCTCTGTGTATGTAGGTTCCCCCACATATCTTTCTTGGAGGTAAATAGGAAAGAGTGACAGGTTGGAATCAATGGGCCTTCTCAGTTCTCACCCCACTTTCATTGTTTTTCCTACTAATAAATAATGAATGCCGGGAACTAGCCGCATAAAGTAGATCCACTCACCCTATACACGCTTCCAAGAATAATGTACTAACTCACTTTGTATAGAAAGGTATGGCATTATCCAGTCCAAGCATCTTTTCTGAGGACCCAAGTATTTTTATTTAGTATTTGACATGTGGAATCAATTATGTGTTTTCCGCTCTATATAAATACACAATGGCAGACCAACTCATCAGAAAAGACAGACGAACCACAACTTTGTGTTCTAATTAACTGTTGACTTACCTGGAAAAGAACAGAGAAAAACCTCCAATAAAACACTGCAGTGTTGTGCTGTGCTGTTCACATTTTAAGTCCTTTTTTATTTCAACTACAGTGCCTTGCACGCGGTAATCAGATATGAAAACCAAAAAAAACATCTCCAGTTTTATTCCCTCATTACACGACTGGAATTCTCTTTCAATCCAGTAAAAAAAAATGGCAGACTGCGTGACTTATTTAGGCTAGCCTTGTCAGTATACGCTTGTTTTCTGTTACTTAGTTCCTGAGATTTATAAAGTACATTCTTAGCAATTTAGATGGTTGTTTCTACCTTGAAGGAGTAATATTTCAGATTAATTTTTAGAAACACCTAAAATGGCTTAGTAAACTAATTATTACTATAATTAGGTATTAATGTTGGTAAACACTCATTTTAATTTCATTGAGAGCTAAGTGACACAAAATATTAACTTACTTTCTGTCTTTCTGTCTGTCTATAGGCTTAGGCTCCATCATCATCATCAGTTCCGTGGTTGCCATGGCGCCGTGAGGTCGCCTAGGCAGAGAGCTCTGTAAATATTGTACATATGAGTTATTTTTAAGTGTTTTTAATTGTATATTTCGTTAACTTAAGATGATTGATCTGAAATATCTGGTGGTAACCCAAGGAGTTGCAGGCCTGATGACGGCAAGTACATTTATTTGGTTTGGCTAGCTATCTAAGCTTACTAATGGTATTTGAATAAGGCATTCACATCACCTGCTTTTTCTTCCACCTGTCCCAGTTCCTGGAAGAATGTGGACATTTTACATTTTACATTTTAGTCATTTAGCAGACACTCTTATCCAGAGCGACTTACAGTTAGTGAGTGCGTACATTATTTATTTTTATTTTTCATACTGTCCCCCTGTGGGAATCGAACCCACAACCCTGGACTGTGGTGTGAGGGAATGGCAAAGGCTTGCTTCATAGGGGACTGTTCTAGACTACTGTCGAAGTGTGGTGATCTTTTTGGGTGCTTTTACAGTTGCCGAAGCATCACCCAGGTGGGTGCTACACTTTGATAAAGGATGATCCAGCCTACTTACAGAGGAGGAGGAGACGACGTGCATGATGAAGAGCTCCGGCCTGTCTACCAGTATCTGATTGAAGTTTTCTCCCTGCCTGTCTGTATCATCGATGCTCCTTCAGCTCAAGCTACAGCTATTGACTGCCTTTCCGAACTACCTTGATATCTGAAGCTGTGGAAGACCATCAACCATGAACTACCAGATCCCTACAATTGTTTGTTGTGATTATTTAACTGTCAACCGCCAGGTGGATATTTTTTTAATCAGTTTTATAAATATCTATAGGTAGTTAATCAAATACAATGGCATTATCCATGAGAAAGCTTTTTGGTGGCAACACATTCCTTCAGGGAAAATAACAGCTGCCCGGACATTTGGAGGTGGGCGAGGGGCACACAAACATTTCAAACTGTGATTGACATCTACCTTACATTAGATTAGACAATTTTATCCAGAGCGACTTACAATAGTGAGTATATATATTTTCATACTGGTCCCCCATGGGAATAAAACCCACAACCCTGGCATTGCAACTGCCATGATCTATCAACTGAGCCACACGGGACACACAACTCAGTGTGTCTGCAAAAAAAAGCATAGTTCATCCATATATTTTCAATACATGAGTTTTCGATATGGGTGCTGCTTCTTACCTTATCATAATCCCAAAAACATCAGTTGCAAGGACGTGAAGAAGTTTTGTATTGCAATGTTTTTTGCTATTGTTGCCATTGTCAATTGTAATACAGGAAGTTGTAGCCTTCACACAATAACAGCCAGACCAGCTGGTTGCGGTAAAAAGTTCCAAAATGTATTTTTACTATCGTGGATTTATAGTCCCCTTGCTACAGTAGACATACATTCTAATCCAGATAGGCGTCTAAAACAGTCAGCCATTTTACCAAGGACCAGCTCTGATAAACCAACTAAAACTTGCTAGTTTCAAACTGGTGTAGATCGCCTGCCTGACGTCCTAGAAGTAAACTAAAAACATCTACTTGAATGTAAGAGTCTATCTATTCTTGTATTCTCTTTACACCACTATGGTTTACTTCTGTTCGGGAAACTAGGTATTGACAAAGTAAATGAAAATAAAGCCAGGCTAGAATGAAATTGAAGAAGCTAGCTAGCTGCTTCATGTTCAACTTTAGCTAGCTAGATATCTGTGTATAGATGAAATGGTGACTGAACATGGACAAAGATCTATATACTACTGGTATGTACTCTGACATTTGGCACTAGTTGCAAGTGGAAATGTTTACCTGTATAACACTCTTATTTACAATGACGACCTACACCGGCCAAACCCGGACGACGCTGGGCCAATTGTGCGCTGCCCTATGGGACTCCCAATGACAGCCGGTTGTGATACAGCCTGGAATCGAACCAGGGAGTCTGTAGTGACGCCTCAAGCACTGAGATGCAGTGCCTTAGACCGCTGCGCCACTCGGGAAAGAGCACATGGAAAAAGCAGGTATTCTTGTTTTGTACACTCAGTGTATGTATACCCTTTGAAAGTAAAACACTGGCCATGTCTGAATACCCATACTTGCATTCTAAATAGTAGGCCGTTTGAGTATGCAAAAAAATTTAGTTTAATAGTAAAACGACATTTCGAAAAGCGAGTATACTTTAAATGCCCAGATTTCATGCTCATTTTGGATTTGACAACAGCTGATCAATTAGATATGGGGATGCGCTACCGAAATCAACGAAAAGCGGGAAAAAATGCGATCATGCATGACGCATTTTCAGTATGCGAAAATAGAATGTTGAATAGTATGCGACATTTCAAAAATCTAGTATGGTTTAAATGCCAGGATGTTATACTCATTTCGGCTCTTTATCTAGTAGAATTCGATGCACACTTTTCCACAATGCATTGGAAGAGGTGGGCTGCGAATTATAGTCCCTAGTTCTCTTCAAGTAGCCAAACAAAACTAGGCTACTTACAGTAATTGTGAAGATGCCCAAAGCTTCTGCGGTGTTGTTCAAATGTAGGCTAAGTAGTTTTTGTTCTCCTTAAAATGATCATGAGTACTGTTCATCTTTTCTTTCTGTTTTGTGAATAACAGTTCTCTCACTGAAAAGTGTTTGTTGTTCTCTTGGCCTTAAATCAGAGCTTTTAAGCTAAATACTAAATCATCTTTGGATTTCTGAATGTGTCGGCATCGGGGACTCGGGATGTGGCTGCGTTATTGATGTCATGTTAATCAGGCATTTTGATTTGAACAAATGGATTGTTTCAGTTTTGTAGGCTAGGATGCCTATTTAATTATTACATTTATGGATCAAGCCTCGGCAGTCATTCTGATCTCGTTCCCAATGATCAGTGCTGTAGTTTTTATTATGTTGCTGTCCAGCGGTTCTGAATTTGCGATGCACCGGACTCTCCACTTTTTTTCTGTGCAATAGACATTTTGATTTGAACATTTGAAAGGTTTTGGTGTGTGTACTAGGCCATTTGATTTAATTTAAATATGTTTCACTAATAAATATGTTGAAATGGAACCAAATTATCTGTTTCTGTCTTCAGTCCTTTTTAAATAGGATAGATGGGCTACATGGTCTGCTACGGTATAGGTTGAATGTGATAGTCTGCCTATAACCAGCCTATAGGCCTATAACTCCATGCCTATTCTATTCAGAGTTTTCAGAGGAATTCATCGAATTGGAAATTAGCTATTATCAGGCTGGTTAATGCATTGCACGTCTGTTGAATTGGGAAAAATCCACCTGCACTCGGCCCCGCCCCACCTACTCAACCAATCAGGAGCCTCTACTGCGTTACGTCCTTGGCATACTGCATACTTTTTACTAAACGGTACGTGCTAAATAGTATGTGACAATTAGTAAATAGTATGCAGCTTAAGTATGTAGCATGCTAGTATGGGTATTCGGACATGACCACTTTAGGTATGTAGTATGCTAGTATGGGTATTCGGACATGACCACTACACTGGGCAAAAAGGGTCAATATCAGGGGATATCTTTATCTATATATATCCAGATATCTGACAATTTATTAGATATAAGGAGTAGACATGCTCCAGATACGCATGTCCTTAATTTCATATACTGAGCTAGGATATTCTCCGTAATGGGACAGTTTCTACATGCATCCAATCCGGACCTCAGAAATCTCACTGCTACCGTATGAGTCCAGGGAGATATCTGGGGTGAGATCCCTTCAAGACACGCCCCTGATGCGCATGCATGGACGATGGATGCAGATTCCAAATCAAATCAATTTTTATTTGCCACATGCGCTGAATACAACAGGTGTAGACCTTACAGTGAAATGCTTACTTACAAGCCCTTAACCAACAATGCAGCCCTTACACAGCCTGGAGGTGTGTTGGGTCATTGTCCTGTTGAAAAACAAATGATAGTCCCACTAAGCCCAAACCAGGTGGGATGGTGTATCGCTGCAGAATGCTGTGGTAGCCATGCTGGTTGTGTGCCTTGAATTCTAAATAAATCACAGACAGTGTCACCAGCAAAGTACCCCCACACCATAACACCTCCTCCTCCATTCTTTACGGTGGGAACTACACATGCGGAGATCATCCGTTCACCCACACCGCGTCTCAGAAAGCCACGGCGGTTGGAACCAAAAATCTCAAATTTGGACTCCAGACCAAAGGACAGATTTCCACCGGTCTAATGTCCATTGCTCGTGTTTATTGTCCCAAGCAGGTCTCTTCTTCTTATTGGTGTCCTTTAGTAGTGTTTTTTTTGCGGCAATTCGACCATAAAGGCCTGATTCACACAGTCCCCTCTGAACAGTTGATGTTGAATTGTGTCTGTGAACTCTGTGAAGCATTTATTTGGGCTGCAATTGCTGAGGCTGGTAACTCTAATTAACTTATCCTCTGCAGCAGAGGTAACTCTGGGTCTTCCTTTCCTGTGGCGGTCCCAATGAGAGCTAGTTTCATCAGAGCGCATGATGGTTTTTGCGACTGCACTTGAAGAAACTTTCAAAGTTCTTGAAATGTTCCCTATTGGCTGACCTTCATGTCTTAAAGTAATGATGGACTGTCGCTTCTCTTTGCTTATTTGAGCTGTTCTTGCCATAATATGGACTAGGACTTTTACCAAATAGGGCTATCTTCTGTATACCCCCCTACCTTGTCACAACACAACTGATTGGCTCAAACGCATTAACTTTTAGGAGGGCACACCTGTTAATTGAAATGCATCCCAGGTGACTACCTCATGAAGCTGGTTGAGAGAATGCCAAGAGTGCGCAAAGGTGTCATCAAGGCAAAGGGTGGCTATTTGAAGAATCTCAAATATAAAATATATTTTGATTTGTTTAACACTTTTTGGGTTACTACATGATTCCATGTGTGTTAAATTATAGTTTTGATGATGTCTTCACTATTATTCTACAATGTAAAAAAATTTAAAAATAAAGGAAAACCATTGAATGAGTAGGTGTGTCCAAACCTTTAACTGGTAGCGTATGTCTAAAAGTCACATCTGGATTCAGAATCTGTCAGGATATGGTGCAAATCCACAAAACTCTAAATATGCATTGGAAATGGTCTGTATTCTCTAGAATATAAAAAACGTGTCATGTAAAGATATCCCCTGATATGGACCCTTTTCGCCCAGTGCTATCTTTCTGCTGAAATTAAAAGCTACTGTAGGCCTAAATTCTTGGAATTATCTAGAGCCATGAATGGCAAAGTTGCCCTCAGAAAATGGACAATTTTTTTTTTTTTTTTTTTTTTCACCTTTATTTAACCAGGTAAGCCAGTTGAGAACAAGTTCTCATTTACAACTGCGACCTGGCCAAGATAAAGCAAAGCAGTGCAATAAAAACAACACAGAGTTACATATGGGGTAAAAAACATAAAGTCAAAAATACAACAGAAAATATATATACAGTGTGTGCAAATGTAGCAAGTTATGGAGGTAAGGCAATAAATAGGCTATAGTGCAAAATAATTACAATAGTATTAACACTGGAATGCTAGATGTGCAAGAGATTATGTGCAAATAGAGATACTGGGGTGCAAAAGAGCAAAATAAATAACAATATAGGGATGAGGTAGTTGGGTGGGCTAATTTCAGATGGGCTGTGTACAGGTGCAGTGATCGGTAAGGTGCTCTGACAACTGATGCTTAAAGTTATTGAGGGAGATAAGAGTCTCCAGCTTCAGAGATTTTTGCAATTCGTTCCAGTCATTGGCAGCAGAGAACTGGAAGGAATGGCGGCCAAAGGAGGTGTTGGCTTTGGGAATGACCAGTGAGATATACCTGCTGGAGCGCAGACTACGGGTGGGTGCTGCTATGGTGACCAATGAGCTAAGATAAGGCGGGGATTTGCCTAGCAGTGATTTATAGATGGCCTGGAGCCAGTGGGTTTGACGACGAACATGTAGTGAGGACCAGCCAACAAGAGCGTACAGGTCACAGTGGTGGGTAGTGTATGGGGCTTTGGAGACAAAACGGATGGCACTGTGATAGACTACATCCAATTTGCTGAGTAGAGTGTTGGAGGCTATTTTGTAAATGACATCGCCGAAGTCAAGGATCGGTAGGATAGTCAGTTTTACGAGGGCATGTTTGGCAGCATGAGTGAAGGAGTCTTTGTTGCGAAATAGGAAGCCGATTCTAGATTTAACTTTGGATTGGAGATTCTTTATGTGAGTCTGGAAGTTGAGTTTACAGTCTAACCAGACACCTAGGTATTTGTAGTTGTCCACATACTCTAGGTCAGACCCGTCGAGAGTGGTGATTCTAGTCGGGTGGGCGGGTGCCAGCAGCGTTCGATTGAAAAGCATGCATTTAGTTTTACTAGTGTTTAAGAGCAGTTGGAGGCTACTGAAGGAGTGTGATACACATGGACTGGAATTAAACAAACTACAACATGTTAAATGATAGCCATGGCAGGACTGGAAAAGTGACATAATTATGTTTTCACTACAGCGTCGGCCCAAATGTGTTTATCTTTTGAAAATGACGATAGGAAGTGTGAAGTGAAGAGGAAACAAGAGTCATTATTACTTGCCACACTCTGGAAGGATAAGCCCTTCATGCTAAACTCCCAGTGCAATACAACCTAATCTAATCTAAGACACCATTTGTACTGCTATCACGTTACACCCCTAGTGCACGCACACACACACACACACACACACACACACACACACACACACACACACACACACACACACACACACACACACACACACACACACACACACACAGATGTTTACAAAGTGTTTTCTCTCCAGACAATTAGTCTGAGTGTAGGTTGTCTTTATCAGACGGCAGGCAGTTAGCATTGAAAGGTCAGACACTAGTTGGGGTAACTTACTGCTGTTCCACCCATAGAGCCCGTATATTTTCAGAAACAACAGTTTCCATCTCCTCTGACGACATTCTGGGTCCATAATTGCAAACATTCAAAAAAGTGTCAACCTTTTCTCTGTCTCAAAATGCGCATCAGTCAATTAAAATCATTGACATAGTTGCATGTGATAAAACGCTACGTTAGATGTTCCCATTATATAACCTGGCACATTTAGCCCTATGCTAACCTGACCAGGTGGCAGTGATTATTTCCTGTAACAAATTCCGGATCAGCCTATCAAAGATCTATGACTTCATATCCACTAACCAATGGCATTTCTTAAAATAGGTCAACTTGGCCACCAGAGGGATATTTTAAACATTTTACATTACATTTTAGTCATTTAGCAGACGCTCTTATCCAGAGCGACTTACAGTTAGTGAGTGCATATATATATTTTTTAAATAAATTCATACTGGCCCCCCGTGGGAATTGAACCCACAACCCTGGCGTTGCAAGCGCCATGCTCTACCAACTGAGCTACACGGGGCAAAACCTCAAAATTCAAGGTTTACTTTTGTTCTACTTTGTCTGTCACAATTGTAATGTGCCAATATTGCATGATGCATCCTTGACTAGGCTACTAGCTACTAACGTTAGACAAAATTCAAAAGGCAAGTTTTTGCATGTATGACAAAATCCCATGTTTTTGCTTATCCGTTTCATATACTGTACATCCATGTGCTTTTACGGGGAAAAAAATAATAAAGGAGGACTATAGAACATTTAAGTTTATTGTGCATTGTTAAAAAAAGTTGAAGAGCCTTGTGGTAATGTCAAAAAGCTGTCATGTACCTCCATTACAATCGCTGCCAAGTGGCATACACCACTAAACCAGTTAACAGTAATTACTGTGGGTACAGTAATCGTGGGTTTGAGGCCCCCTCGCATCAAGAGTGGCTGCGGATCTGACTTTTCTCAGACTTTTTTTCCCCCGGACCAGCTAAAGGTCCCGAAGCTTCTGCACATATGTGTGATTCTCTATGTATATATTTTTTACTTAGCTGCTGCTCCCTCCATTACCCCTTCCTCCCTACGGAGATGCTGTTCCCTCCGTTACCCCTTCCTCCCTACGGAGATGCTGTTCCCTCTGTTACCCCTTCCTCCCTACGGAGATGCTGTTCCCTCTGTTACCCCTTCCTCCCTACGGAGATGCTACGGAGATGCTTCTCCCTCCGTTACCCCTTCCTCCCTACAGAGATGCTGTTCCCTCTGTTACCCCTTCCTCCCTACGGAGATGCTGTTCCCTCTGTTACCCCTTCCTCCCTACGGAGATGCTACGGAGATGCTTCTCCCTCCGTTACCCCTTCCTCCCTACAGAGATGCTGTTCCCTCTGTTACCCCTTCCTCCCTACAGAGATGCTGTTCCCTCTGTTACCCCTTCCTCCCTACGGAGATGCTTCTCCCTCCGTTACCCCTTCCTCCCTACGGAGATGCTGTTCCCTCTGTTACCCCTTCCTCCCTACGGAGATGCTGTTCCCTCTGTTACCCCTTCCTCCCTACGGAGATGCTGTTCCCTCTGTTACCCCTTCCTCCCTACGGAGATGCTGTTCCCTCTGTTACCCCTTCCTCCCTACGGAGATGCTGTTCCCTCTGTTACCCCTTCCTCCCTACGGAGATGCTTCTCCCTCTGTTACCCCTTCCTCCCTACGGAGATGCTACGGAGATGCTTCTCCCTCCGTTACCCCTTCCTCCCTACGGAGATGCTGTTCCCTCTGTTACCCCTTCCTCCCTACGGAGATGCTGTTCCCTCTGTTACCCCTTCCTCCCTACGGAGATGCTGTTCCCTCTGTTACCCCTTCCTCCCTACGGAGATGCTGTTCCCTCTGTTACCCCTTCCTCCCTACGGAGATGCTGTTCCCTCTGTTACCCCTTCCTCCCTACGGAGATGCTGTTCCCTCTGTTACCCCTTCCTCCCTACGGAGATGCTGTTCCCTCTGTTACCCCTTCCTCCCTACGGAGATGCTGTTCCCTCTGTTACCCCTTCCTCCCTACGGAGATGCTGTTCCCTCTGTTACCCCTTCCTCCCTACGGAGATGCTTCTCCCTCTGTTACCCCTTCCTCCCTACGGAGATGCTACGGAGATGCTTCTCCCTCCGTTACCCCTTCCTCCCTACGGAGATGCTGTTCCCTCTGTTACCCCTTCCTCCCTACGGAGATGCTGTTCCCTCTGTTACCCCTTCCTCCCTACGGAGATGCTGTTCCCTCTGTTACCCCTTCCTCCCTACGGAGATGCTGTTCCCTCTGTTACCCCTTCCTCCCTACGGAGATGCTGTTCCCTCTGTTACCCCTTCCTCCCTACGGAGATGCTGTTCCCTCTGTTACCCCTTCCTCCCTACGGAGATGCTGTTCCCTCTGTTACCCCTTCCTCCCTACGGAGATGCTGTTCCCTCTGTTACCCCTTCCTCCCTACGGAGATGCTGTTCCCTCTGTTACCCCTTCCTCCCTACGGAGATGCTACGGAGATGCTTCTCCCTCCGTTACCCCTTCCTCCCTACGGAGATGCTGCTCCCTCTGTTACCCCTTCCTCCCTACGGAGATGCTTCTCCCTCCGTTACCCCTTCCTCCCTACGGAGATGCTGTTCCCTCTGTTACCCCTTCCTCCCTACGGAGATGCTGTTCCCTCTGTTACCCCTTCCTCCCTACGGAGATGCTGTTCCCTCTGTTACCCCTTCCTCCCTACGGAGATGCTGTTCCCTCTGTTACCCCTTCCTCCCTACGGAGATGCTGTTCCCTCTGTTACCCCTTCCTCCCTACGGAGATGCTTCTCCCTCTGTTACCCCTTCCTCCCTACGGAGATGCTACGGAGATGCTTCTCCCTCCGTTACCCCTTCCTCCCTACGGAGATGCTGTTCCCTCTGTTACCCCTTCCTCCCTACGGAGATGCTGTTCCCTCTGTTACCCCTTCCTCCCTACGGAGATGCTGTTCCCTCTGTTACCCCTTCCTCCCTACGGAGATGCTGTTCCCTCTGTTACCCCTTCCTCCCTACGGAGATGCTGTTCCCTCTGTTACCCCTTCCTCCCTACGGAGATGCTGTTCCCTCTGTTACCCCTTCCTCCCTACGGAGATGCTACGGACATCTTGGTCTAGTGTAGCCTAATCTACAAACTTTTACATGTTGTACAACAAACTTCTGTTGTATCAGTAGGCTATTGCTAACATGAGCACAACACAAACAGGCAGTCTATTAAGGCAAGCTATTTATAGGCAGCATATCAAACACAAGCAAGACACAGACAGGCAGTCTTAATAGCGATGAAATGTAATTCTTTCATCGTCATTGCAAACATTGGCTAAGCAGGAGGCAGACAGGCCGTTCAAATAAGTAGTGTTCTTTTTTTCAGCAGCTCAGGCTACGATATGACAAATAGCAGTAGGCACCTGGCCATCCAAAACGAACTCACCCACTGTCAAACTCTGGGTACCGGCTACACGCTTCGGCTGCCCAGAGGTGGAACAGCTACTCTGGTGAATTTCAATCAAGGACTGTTGATCAAATCGTATGGGACTCATGAACTCAGGCTACGACATGGCAGCATTATTATAAAGATTAGATCATCACAAATGTAGGCTAAACGTGTTGTGAAAATGCTGATTGTTTTGCACCAATGCAATGTGTAGACTGCTTCCTGCCTCTGCTACTGCAATATCCTTAGTTACAACAGACAGAGAAGGTTATAGCCTAAATCCGATATTAGCCTACAAAATATATGCAGGGTTTTTATTTCTGCTGTTCAGAAATATGAGGCAGAGACGTAGGCTACATCATCATGTCGATCAAGTTGGGTCAGGGTTCAGAAGAGGGTGAGTAAAGAGAGAAAGGTGAAAGGAGGGGAAGGTGAGCAGCAGCTATGTAAAATATCTAAGTAGAGAATCCCACCAAAAGACAGTACAGAATGAAGATAGGCAGAAACTGCTTCTCCAATAGAAATCCTGATCACGCTTGTAGGCGATGTCATGACGAGGTTGGCTAGTTAAACTCATGTGCTGAAATGCGTCATCGGGTCTAACGGTCTCGCGCCAAACTGCACATGTGCAGGCTGTCAAATCAAAGGCAGTCCTTCATATAAAGTTGTTTTTTATGAAAATGAAAACCTGTCAGTTTTGTCAGTTTCACAAGGTTAAAACCCTGGATGGGAGACCAGAGCGTAGCTGTAGATAAATCAATTATCCAGTTGGAGGTGCTGCCCAGCCTATTGTTTTTTTTTCTGATAGTGCATAAAATTTGAAGTTGTTTTAAAGGTACAAATTCAACATATTTTAAACAAGGTTTGTCTATGTAGAAATTTGGTTACCATGATGACATAATAAACAGTTTGCGTTGATTACTTTTTTCAAATCCAATGTATTTTCCACGTAGATTCCACGTCACAATACGTTGACAAATTACGTTGAAACAACATTAATTCAACCAGTTTGTGCCCAAGGGAAAAAAATTAAAAGTTGCAATATTACGCATATTTTAGTATGTTTAATTGCAAAATTTGTTACAGGATACAATCATGTCCAGCTGGTATAGTTAGCATAGGGCTAAATGTGTCAGGTTATCTGATGGGAAAAGCTAACATTTAGCATCTGCGGATTTTGAGACGGAGAAAAGTTTAAGTTTAAACTTTTCCTAATGTTTGCAAGTATGGACAATCTCTCTACTCCTGTCACATATTTTACTGCTATACTTGAACCATACACCCGCCCTCTGTCCAGCTCTTATCTCTGTCTCTCATCCACAATCTATTTCTCTCTGTCTCTCATTCTTTCTTTCTTTCTCTCTTTCTTTCTTTCCCAATTTCTTTCCATGTGCCTAATAATATATAATTCCACCATAATTCTGCATGTAACCTCAACAAGTATGGCTAGAACAATTCCTTAGGCATGTACTGTAAATAAGAGACAATGATAGGCTTACCTCATCCTAATTTCCTCATGATGGATTTCTACCAATTTAACCTTTGACAGGCAACCTAAAGGTTATCCAAAGGTCATCAACTTTTTCAATTAACTAGTTCAGAAATATTTTTTATTCTACACTGTGGGACTATTAGATTACATAATGCTTTTAGAGCTTGCTTATCTCATGTAAACTGAATCAAAGACAACATAACTCAAACTTTATTATAAAATATGTATTTAGATGAGAAATACTGTGCAGAAATTTGTGACAATCCCTCTTTGTTTCGCATTTATCTCAGCATGCCTGCCTCTCTTCCTCCCTTCAGATGTTATAGACACCAGATACCACATGCCTCCCTGCATTCTTCCAACAACCTGATTATTTTTTAAAGCTTTGATAAGTGACTGCTGAGTTTAAAGGGAAAGAAGAAAAGAGAGAATAAAGGGAGAAATGAAACCCATCAGAGCTGTTTATGGGTCTGACCTTTCTCTGCGCAGACCACACGCTTTATTATCCCCTTACTCCGGCTCAGGACTCATTAGGAACGCCTGGAACGCCATCTGACATGTGGAATTCTATATACTCAAGCAGACACATCTCCCTACAAACACACACACACACATGTGCACCCACACACATTCTGGGTTCTGAGACAGTTATTAGTTTGGCAAGCGGAATGGGGATGACATCACAAGGCAGGCAGCGGTAAACAGTCTTGATTGGTGGACGGCAGTGGTTGCCAAGACAGCCGATGTCAGTGTTGGTGGTCTGTGGTCCCCATCCGTAGCTGTGCCCGAGGGCCAGTTAGCTAAATATATACAGTTCTCTCTTCTCCACAGAGTTCCAGGCAGCATGTGTTATACTGCTGATGCTGATTAGGGTATTTGTGCATGTTGTGTTTGTTTGAACAGAGGTATTTCTGCTCTCAAACCCTTGATACATGACAACCTTGTCTGGTGCACTTAGATCCGTGTCATAAATATGTGTTCTAGTAAAGTGTTTCTTTGATTCACAGACTTTTTGACATTGGAACTGAAGTTCTGTATGGCATATGTGTTTGGCGCACAAGGAAGAAGGAGAGGGAGAGAGAGAGATGGGGAGAGGAGGGAATAGAAATCACTGTTGCCCAAATAGAAATCACGAGGAAGGGATATGTGTGGATGATACACAGAGAAGAAAGAGCAGAGATAACATGGGTAGGTCTATCCATCTCTTTTTGGATCTGACGCTATTCTAATAATCTGTATTCAGGGCAGGGTGGGAAACTGAGAGTGACTTGTCTTTGTGTCTGAGGTTCTGTGATATTACTATTACCATCCTGGAAAACACCCAAATAGTGTGTGTGTGTGTGTGTTTCAAGTTTTAATAGTCGTATGTACAGGATACATGTGGTATACGCTGTCCAACAAAATGCTTACTTGCAGCTTCCTTCTCGACAATGCCAACAACAATATGAAATTGTACAATATAAGAATATGAACATAAAGTAAATGGCTCAGTAGAATATAATAATTTTTTTTGCATAAGTGTAATACAGGAAGGCACAATTTATAGTCCAATATTTACACGTGTATCAGGGAATGGGGGATGGGGGGCAAGTGTTTAAATAGTTCAGTATTAGCAATAGTAAATAAGACTCTGGTAGCAGCAGTTGTGATATGTGTGCAGCATGAAGGTATATACAGTATATGTGTGTGTGTGTGTGTGTGAGTGGGTGTGTGCATGAGTGAGTGAGGGAGTGAGTACATGTGTGCTAAGGTGCGGAGAGTCAGTGCAGGTGATCAGTCAGGTGCAAGAGTTCAGCAGTAGATAGAAACTGTCTCTGAGCCTGTAGGTATCAGACCTCATGCTTCGATACCATCTGCCCGACAGTAAGGGAGTGAACCGCTCGTGGCTGGGGTGTGTGGGGTCCTTGATGACGCTGCGGGACGTCCTCAGGCACCGTTTCAAGTAGATGTCCTGGATGGGTGGGAACATGGCCGCAGTGATGTACTGGGCCGTCTTCACCACCCTCTGGAGGGCCTTGCGGTCGTGTACGGAGCAATTCACTTGTGCTTTATTCCAGTGTGTGTGTGTGTGTGTGTGTCTTTGACCAAGACCATGACATGCATCTAACTCTGAATGTGTAGGCTTGCACTTACACCGAGAGGGAAAGTAGCCTACAGGGGGATAGAGAGGGACCCTACAAACCAAGGTGTCAGCACTGCAGCCGTTGGTCGAACCAACGGGGTCAGCACTTCTGTCACATGTGTGTCACGAGCGACCGCCATGGGTGACCAGCACTCAGCAGAAATGTCAGAGCCCTGAAAATGGTGGCACAGACTTTAGGAGAAAATCATTATATGGAGAAGGTCAGTTAGGACTGCAGCTCAGAGCTGATGGAAGACCTTGGGTGTCAGTCTTGACAGGCGCTACGTAGATTTGTTTTGCTAGTGTTGTCATTAGTGGGTTCTAGAGCTCAGCTTGTAAAGGTCTTGGTGGTATGTGTATTGTTAGTGACATTAATGTGTGTTCTTGTGATGGGTACTGTATATGTTTGAACTCCTTTTTGTGTATTTACAGTATTCAGATATAAAATAAGAACCAAGAGTAGTTTTAATTGATCATAACATATGAAATACTGAAAATTCACTGCATCATCATCTACGTTGATCTATGATTAAGTATTTACTGCAGCCATTCAACTCATTGGAGGCAGGAGAATGAAAAAAGCCAAGTCGATGTTTGATGTAAATGTGACTGACCGCCTCAATTCGGTCTTATGTAGCAACATTTGAAATTGTGTTTTTTTACATTCGATAAAAGTAGACTCAGAGCTAGAAAATGGTATATCATACACTGCAGTTGAGGAACAATTAGAAAGTAATTCTGCTTTGAAAGTTGATAAACTTGTAACCCCACTTTTGAGAAAAGGCCCTTAAATGTTTTGGTACACATACTGGAGAGCTCTTCTTTGTCTACACCCATTCAGCATCGTTCACACTCTCTTAAGCCTTAGCCCCACCCATCTCTTTAAGGATTCACATGTGAGGCCATGTGCTAAATAGAGTGAATAGTTTAGTAAACAACCAAAGATTCCAAGACTAAAAGTGGTAAAAGTAGTAGCCTACAATAAGGAAAAACTACAGGTAAAAATGCACTTTATCTATCCCTTGGCCTACAGTGTAATCTGAAAGTATTCAGACCCCTTGACTTGATTTTGTTACGTTACAGCTTTATTCTAAAATTGATTGAATTGTTTTTCCCCCCTCATCAATCTACACACAATACCCCATAATGTCAAAGCAAAAACAGGTTTTTCAATTTTTTGGCTAATTTATTACAAATAAAATATCACATTTACATAATTATTCAGACACTTTACTCAGTACTTTGTTGAAGCACCATTGGCAGCGATTACAGCCTTGAGTCTTCTTGGGTATGACGCTACAAGCATGGCACACCTGTATTTGTGGAGTTTCTCCCATTCTTCTCTGCAGATCCCCTCAAGCTCTGTCAGGTTGGATGGGGAGCGTCGCTGACAGCTATTTTCAGGTCTCGCCAGAGATGTTTGATCGGGTTCAAGTCCGGGCTCTGGTTGAGTCATTCAAGGACATTCAGAGACTTGTCCCGAAGCCACTCCTGTGTTGTCTTGGCTGTGTGCTTAGGGTCGTTGTCCTGTTGGAAGGTGAACCTTCGCCCCAGTCTGAGGTCCTGAGCCCTCTGGAGCAGGTTTTCATTAAGGATCTCTCTGTACTTTGCTCCGTTCATCTTTCCCTCGATCCTGACTACTATCCCAGTCCCTGCCATTGAAAAACATCCGCACAGCATGATGCTGCCACCACCATGGTTCACCGTAGGTTTGGTGCCAGGTTTCCTCCAGATGTGACGCTTGGCATTCAGGCCAAATAGTTCAGTCTTGGTTTCATCAGACCAGAGAATCTAGTTTCTCATGGTGGTGACAGTCCTTTAGGCTTCCGTCTGGCCACTACCATAAAGACCTGATTGGTGGAGTGCTGCAGAGATGGTTGTCTTTCTGGAAGGTTCTCCCATCTCCACAGAGGAACTCTGGAGCTCTGTCAGAGTGACCATCGGGTTCTTGGTCACCTCTGACTAAGGCCCTTCTCCCCCAATTGCTCAGTTTGGCTGGGCGGACAGCTCTAGGAAGAGTCTTGGTGGTTCCAAACTTCTTCCATTTAAGAATGATGGAGGCCACTGTGTTCTTGGGGACCTTCAATGCTACAGAATTGTTTTGCTACCCTTCCCCAGATCTGTGCCTTGACACAATCCTGTCTCGGAGCTCTACAGACAATTCCTTCGACCTTATGGCTTGGTTTTTGCTCTGACATGCACTGTCAACTGTGGGACCTTATATAGACAGGTGTGTGCCTTTCCAAATCATGTCTAATCAACTGCATTTACCACAGGTGTACTCCAATCAAGTTGTAGAAACATCTCAAGGATGATAAATGGAAACAGGATGCACCTTAGCTCAATTTCGAGGCTCATAGCAAAGGTTCTGAAAACGTATGTAAATAAGGTATTTCTGTTTTTTATTTTTTATAAATCTGCAAAAATTCAAAAAAACAGTTTTTGGTTTGTCATTATGGGGTATTGTGTGTAGATTGATGAGGATTTTTATTTATTTAATCCATGTAATGTAATGTAACGAAATGTGGAAAAAGGGAGGGGGTCTGAATACTTTCCGAATGCACTGTACATGGATGAATGCTTCCCGGCAGGCTGGAACCATTTATCTCTGTTTTGTTTGTAGCTACATCTTGTTTGGCCAGCGTTGTGTCAAGTCACTCTGGTTAACAATGGCCGTGGCAAGTGCTGAAATTAGCCCATCATTTTTTCCAACTGATCTGTCGATAGCGCCTGCTAAATTCAGGGCATCAATGTTGTTGAGAAAAGTACCAAAACTTTTGCCATTCTCGATAGCTAACGTTTTGTCTTTCAAAAACGTGACGGTAGAAAGGACTATCAACACATACTGAGCAGCTCACGTTATAGACAGAAGCATAATACATGGCAGACCAATCCAAACTCATCTACCGGCATATCCAGCCCATCCATTATCTCAGCCAATCATGGCTTGCGGGAAGGTTCCTATCTTTTTCCGTGGCTACACCAACTAGGCTCATAATTTAACAATTGTATTCGTATTTACAGATGGAATACAAGTTTGTTATTAAGGCACATGAAAGTTCACATGTTCCAGAATGCATTTCTGCCAAAAAACGTATTTTGATAAAGAAATACATGTTTACGTTCAAATGCCTCTCATGTGAAGTAGTGACGTGCGACATACGCCTAGTTTCCTGAAACGAGTCACAAATTAAATACATCATACAGAATCATACAGAAGATGAATAGCAAATCGGAAGCTTGGGACCATGAGGATCAATCTGCATTTTTGTCAAAATGTTGTTATTGACAGTCTTGTTCTGTTCAATGTTCTCTACCTATGTAGTATAGAATACAATATACACCATTCAAACCATTGAGGGTTTGGAACTTAAAGTATATTATCTCAGAATCATCTTTTTGCAGATAGAACCTTATAGTCCCAAGCTCTCGAAATCTCATAAAATGGAAAAGTGTTTGTCTTTGCATGAACAGCCAAACTGTGTACCATTCGTCAACATGCCCCTTGCCCACTGCTATACTCAGTTTCCGAGGAACCACAAATGGAATCTAGCAACTAACGTCAATGTGTTTCCAGGTGTTGTACAAAAAAAGCGTCAGGCCGTGTATTTGCGTTATGTTTTTTCTAGCTCACTCTGGCCTGCAACCTTACAGTAGAGTGGTTGGTAATGAATTAGTTTTAAAACAACCTGTCGAGTGTGCCAGAAATTCACCGGGACAGGAGGTGCACTGTTTTCCTCGGTGTGCAGTGGACGGGGGAGACAAATTGGCACTCTCGCCGGGCAAGGCCAGGGGGGCAAAGTGTACTCGTTCCTCTGCCATATTTCTAAATGCATGCAGCTGGCCTATCTCAGTTTTCAATCCCCATTCGAAATAAATACGTAGTGAAACAGATGGAGATATGACTGGCTAAATTGGACTAGGCTGTCCAAATATTGTATCACCTCATGGAAGCTTTTAAAGGTCATTCGAACTACATTAAATGTTGTTGTAGGCGAGTTTGCACTTGTACACACCCAAAACGCACAACCACGCACATACATGTGCACATACACACACACTCTCTCTACAATACTGTATACTGTACTATTTTGTTGGAGTGAATTTTTTTATCTGATAGTCTCTATCTCTCGCTACAGTTGTTGTCAGTCGACCCTTCAATAACCACTCAAGTAAAAGGTCAGGAGTAGAACGATATCTATCTCTTGGGCCAACAAATTGCTGTTTCCCCAAGCATAGAATAAGTTATTTATTTATTTATTTCACCTTTATTTAACCAGGTAAGCCAGTTGAGAATAAGTTCTCATTTACAACTGCGACCTGGCCAAGATAAAGCAAAGCAGTGTGATAAAAACAACAACACAGAGTTACATATGGGGTAAAACAAAACATTAAGTCAAAAAAAAATACTACAGAAAATATATATACAGTGTGTGCAAATGTAGCAAGTTATGGAGGTAAGGCAATAAATAGGCCATAGTGCAAAATAATTAGAATTAGTATTAACACTGGAATGATAGATGTGCAAGAGATTATGTGTAAATAGAGATACTGGGGTGCAAATGAGCAAAATAAATAACAATATGGGGATGAGGTAGTTGGGTGGGCTAATTTCAGATGGGCTGTGTACAGGTGCAGTGATCGGTAAGGTGCTCTGACAACTGATGCTTGAAGTTAGTGAGGGAGATAAGAGTCTCCAGCTTCAGAGATTTTTGCAATTCGTTCCAGTCATTGGCAGCAGAGAACTGGAAGGAATGGCGGCCAAAGGAGGTGTTGGCTTTGGGGATGACCAGTGAGACATACCTGCTGGAGCGCATACGACGGGTGGGTGTTGCTATGGTGACCAATGAGCTAAGATAAGGCGTGGATTTGCCTAGCAGTGATTTATAGATGGCCTGGAGCCAGTGGGTTTGGCGACGAATATGTAGTGAGGACCAGCCAACAAGAGCGTACAGGTCACAGTGGTGGGTAGTATATGGGGCTTTGGTGACAAAACGGATGGCACTGTGATAGACTACATCCAATTTGCTGAGTAGAGTGTTGGAGGCTATTTTGTAAATGACATTGCCGAAGTCAAGGATCGGTAGGATAGTCAGTTTTACGAGGGCATGTTTGGCAGCATGAGTGAAGGAGGCTTTGTTGTCACGATCGTCGTAAGAACCGGACCAAGGCGCAGCGTGATAGGCGTACATCTTTTAATGAGTACTTTAACACCAACAACAAAACGATACGTGAAGTCTAAAGGTTCACCAACACAAACCTATACAGATCAAGATCCCACAATAAACTAGTGCCAAAAGGCTGCCTAAGTATGGTTCCCAATCAGAGACAACAAGAATCAGCTGCCTCTGATTGGGAACCACCCTGGCCAACATAGAAAACACGAACTAGAACACAACATAGAAAAGAACACATAGAAACTCCACACCCTGGCTCAACATATAAGAGTCCCCAGAGCCAGGGCGTGACATTTGTTGCGAAATAGGAAGCCGGTTCTAGATTTAACTTTGGATTGGAGATGCTTAATGTGAGTCTGGAAGGAGAGTTTACAGTCTAACCAGACACCTAGGTATTTGTAGTTGTCCACATACTCTAGGTCAGACCCGTCGAGAGTAGTGATTTTAGTCGGGTGGGCGGGTGCCAGCAGCGTTCGATTGAAGAGCATGCATTTAGTTTTACTTGTGTTTAACCTAACGCAGGCCCCGTGTAGCTCAGTTGGTAGAGCATGGCGCTTGCAACGCCAGGGTTGTGGTTTTGTTTCCCACGGGGGGCCAGTATGAAAAAATGTATGCACTCACTAACTGTAAGTCGCTCTGGATAAGAGCGTCTGCTAAATGACTAAAATGTAAATGTAAATATTGAAGAGCAGTTGGAGGCTACGGAAGGAGTGTTGTATGGCATTGAAGCTCGTTTGGAGGTTTGTTAACACAGTGTCCAATGAAGGGCCAGATGTATACAAAATGGTGGCGTCTGCGTAGAGGTGGATCTGAGAATCACCAGCAGCAAGAGCGACATCATTGATTTACACAGAGAAAAGAGTCAGCCCAATAATTGAACCCTGTGGCACCCCCATAGAGACTGCCATAGGTCCAGACAACAGGCCCTCCAATTTGACACATTGAACTCTATCTGAGAAGTAGTTGGTGAACCAGGCGAGGCAGTCATTTGAGAAACCAAGGCTATTTAGTCTGCCAATAAGAATGCAGTGGTTGACAGAGTCGAAAGCCTTGGCCATGTCGATGAAGACGGCTGCACAGTACTGTCTATTATCGATCGCGGTTATAATATCGTTTAGGACCTTGAGCGTGGCTGAGGTGCACCCATGACCAGCTCGGAAACTGGATTGCATAGCGGAGAAGGTACGGTGTGATCCGAAATGGTCGTTGATCTGTTTGTTAACTTGGCTTTCAAAAACTATCGAAAGGCAGGGCAGGATGGATATAGGTCTGTAACAGTTTGGATCTAGAGTGTCACCCCCTTTGAAGAGGGGGATGACCGCGACAGATTTCCAATCTCTGGGGATCTCAGACATTACAAAAGAGAGGTTGAACAGGTTAGTAATAGGGGTTGCGACAATTTCGGCAGCTAATTTAGAAAGAAAGGGTCCAGATTGTCTTGCCCAGATGATTTGTGGTTGTCCAGATTTTGCAGCTCTTTCAGAACATCAGCTGTCTGAATTTGTGTGAAGGTTTTTGTGCTGGTCAAGGGCAGTCAAGTCTGAGGAGAACCAGGGGCTATATCTGTTCTTAGTTCTGAATTTTTTGAATGGGGCATGCTTATTTAAGATTTAGACTTATTTATCCTCTACTGACGGAATGAGATTGATTACCATCCAGGATACCTGGGCCGGGTCAATTAGGAAGGCCTGCTCGCTAAAGTGTTTTAGGGAGCGTTTGACAGTGATGAGGGGTGGTCGTTTGACCGCGGACCCGTTACGGACGCAGGGAATAAGGCAGTGATCGCTGAGATCCTGGTTAAAGACAGCAGAGGTGTATTTAGAGGGTAAGTTAGTCAGGATGATATCTATAAGGGTGCCCATGTTTACGGATTTAGGGTTGTACCTGGTAGGTTCCTTGATAATTTGTGTAAGATTGAGGGCATCTAGTTTGGATTGTAGGATGGCCGGGGTGTTAAGCATATCCCAGTTTAGGTCACCAAGCAGTACGAACTCTGAATATAGATGGGGGGCAATCAATTTACATATGGTGTCCAGGGCACAGCTGGGGCTGAGGGGGGTCTGTAGCAAGCGGCAACAGTGAGAGACTTATTTCTAGAAAGGTGGATTTTTAGAAGTAGGAGCTCAAACTGTTTGGGCACAGACCTGGATAGTATGATAGAGCTCTGCAGGCTATCTCTACAGTAGATTGCAACTCCACCTCCTTTGGCAGTTCTATCTAGACGGAAAATGTTGTAGTTGGGGATGGACATTTCTGAATTGTTGGTGGCCTTCCTAAGCCAGGATTCAGACACTGCTAGAACATCAGGGTTGGCGGAGTGTGCTAAATCAGTGAATAACTCAAACTTAGGAGGCTTCTGATGTTAACATGCAAAAAACCAATGCTTTTACGGTTACAGAAGTCAACAAATGATAGCTCCTGGGGAGTAGGAGTGATACTGGGGGCTGCAGGGCCTGGGTTAACCTCTACATCACCAGAGGAACAGAGGAGGACATGAATAAGGGTGCGGCTAAAGGCTTTAAGAACTGGTTTTCTAGTGCGTTGGGTACAGAGAATAAAGGGGGCAGATTTCCGGCTGTTGTAGAATAGATTCAGGGCATTATGTACAGACAAGGATATGGAAGGATACGAGTACAGTGGAGGTAAACCTAAGCATTGGGTAATAATGAAAGAGATAGCATCACTGGAGGCACCGATTGAGCCGGTCTCCGCATGTATGGGGGGTGGAACAAAGGAGCTATTTGAGGCAGTTTGAGAGGGACTTGGGGCTCTACAGTGAAATTGTATAATAAGAACTAACTGGAACAGCAATAGGCAAGGCATATTGACATGGGAGAGAGGCATAAAGCAATCACAGGTGTTATTCGAGAGAGCTATGTCAACAACTGGTAATGGCGATGAAAGTTTGGGCTGAGGCTAAACAGATAAACAGAACAGGGTACTGTGTAAAGGAACAGTCCAGCAGGCATCAGCTGTGCAGCTGAGTGATCATAAGGTCCAGTGAACAGCAATATGTGAGTCCGAGAGCAGTTCGAATTGGTGCTATAGCACAGGCGAGCAGGAAGCATGGCTGTTGTTTGGGTGTGCTAGCGGGCCGGGGCTAGCAGATGGATCTTCGTGGACGTCGCAACGGGAAGCCTGTTGAAACCACAGACGATTACGTCGGCAGCCCAGTCGTGATGGATCGGCGGGGCTCCGTGTCGACTCTAGGAGGTCCCGTCCGGTTGACAGAGAGGTGGATAGCCGGGAGATGGGCCTGACTCGAGGCTAGCTAAAGGCTGATTAGCCAATAACAACATCCATTTGGTTGCAGCTAGCTAGTTGCGATGATCCGGTGTTAAAGGTCCAGTGATTCAGTGATTACGGCAAAAAAAAACGACATGTTCTGGGTCGATAACGCGCTGTGCAGACAGTGCAGACTGGCCGATAATAGTCCAGGCTAGAGCTGGCTGATAGGTAGTGCAGGCCACGGACAATGGTGAAAAACCACTAACGGTGGCTAATAGCATGTAGCTAGTTAGCTGGCTACTCCCGTCCAGTAGACAGAGAGGTAGATAGCCGGGATATGGGCCTAGCTCGAGGCTAGCTCAAGGCTAACTGGTGCTTGCTTCGGGGACAGTGGTGATTAGCCAACAGCAACATCCATTCGGTTGCGGCTAGCTAGTTGCAATCCGGTGTTAATGTCCAGTGATTCAGTTATTCCGGCAGAAAATCCGATGTTCTGGGTGAAAAACCGCTAACAGTGGCTAATAGCAAGTAGCTAGTTTGCTGGCTAGCTAGTTACAACTGGAGATTCTAGATAAAAGGTAAGTCAATAATAGAATCCATTCCACATTGAGTGAGGCGGGTTGCAGGAAAGTATATTTAGTAGAAGGATGAAATGTGTGATAGGAAAATATGTACGAAAAATACAACAACAAAAAAACAAAAAAACAGGCTATATACACGGACACACAAGAGTACACGACCGCACTGCTACGCCATCTTGGAAGATATCTGGAAAGAGAAAATAGCTGTAGTTTAGAATCAAAATGAAAAGTATTGTAGAGTTCTTAATAGAACAACGGCTCAGGTGGTAAACTGACATATCATATATCTATTTAGCTAATGATTTTATAAAAGGCAATTTCCAGTAGAGTGAATACAGTCATAATAAATATATGTGAACAAACCTAGGCTACTGTATAGAGCTAGCTATATGGTGGTATTCAAGCTGAGGTTAATCAATACATGCAAACAGATATTTTGATTAGGTAGCTAACTAGCTAACGTTATGTAGCTAAAGTTAGCTTGCTAGTACAAAGTCCAGCAGCCAGCCTATGTTGCTAGCTAACACCAGTCAGCTGAAAGCTAGCTAGCTACCAGACAGGCAAATAAAGGTAGCTAGACATAAATGTGGTTTTGTTTTGATTAGCTAGCTAGCTAGCTAACATAATGTTATACCAGTCAGATGAGAGCTAACGTTGGCTAGGTAGCTAACCAACAAGAGAGGAAAGCTAGCTAGCTATATTTTGCCAATTAAAGTGGAACTGACAGCATTTTAGCATTTTCAAAATTGGTTCATATATACCACCAGGAAGAATATGCCACATTGCTTTTACATTTTCTGACAAGCGAGCACTTAGATATGGTCATTTTCACGTTTTCATAAATTCATAGAATGTTTGGGAATGACGTATACTAAGGAATTTGTGAAAACTCTGTAGCAATATAGAGTGGGAAAGCGGCCGTGCGTTTGGACAATTAATAGACACTGCAGTAAATAAAACTGAATAAAAACATCTGTGTTGTCCAGGACTGGTGTCTACACAGAACAGTGCTCCATAGCCAATCAGAGCTTCAGTAGGCCTATATGCAAATAAGCTATTGCCACACAGGCCTGCCATCATTCACTTTGAACTGGACTGTGTGTTTACAGGAAGTAGCAACAGCGCGACTTTTGATCATTAGAACGCATTCACCAAAAGTCACAAAATACACCTGAATCGATTTCTGCAAATATGTGAATACCACGGGAGTCCTCTTACATTTGGGAACTTCACAGTCCTATTGATCAAGCAACCATGAAAAGGTAGGCTCTCTCCCTCAGTTATGCACATCAACAACAATAAGAACAGCAACTAATGCTAGCCAGAGTGAGATTAGCTTAAAACACTATCTAGATAAACCCTCTCAAACTTTTTCAGCTAGTAGGCAGTCAAAATTGCACTGATAAACGATGGGGAATAGTAGCCTGCTCGTCCTTCTGCAGCTTGCCTGCCAATGCATGCTTGTCCCAACCCACCACTCTGTTCACAATGTTGACATCAGCAAACCGCTCGCCCACACAACGACATACACGTGGTCTGTGGTTGTGAGGCCGATTGGACATACTGCCAAATTCTCTAAAATGATGTTGGAGGCAGCTTATGGTAGAGAAATGGACATTAAATTATCTGGCAATAGCTCTGGTGGACATTCCTGCAGCCAGCATACCAATTGCATGCTAGCTAACCAAATGACACCTGCATCTCTAGCTGTAGCCACTGAAAAACGATATGAGGGGAAAAAGTCAGTCACTCACCCACTCCTCCAATGACATGACATCCTCCCAGCAGCTAGCTAGCTAGCTAACGTTGGACTCTGTGTTTTTAGCTTGCTAAATAAATAGCTAGCTAGATAAATAGATACACTTGCCCAGGGGTGTCAAACTCAATCAGCGCATGAACCATATTGAAAACACATAACGAATTCGCGGGCGGGACATAGCCTATTTGTTTTTACAAAAAAACGTGCAACTGCACCCCAAACTGGCCATTGTTCTATTAGAAAAAAGATGGCCCTTTGTAATGTCCACTTATGTACATAGGATGCTGTATATGGCATTTTAACATATTAAAACAAAAGACATAAATCATATTTGTCCAGCCTTTGTTGCTATGCTTGCAGATGTGAATAATATTTTGCAACCCTAATCAAAAAGTATGTAATAATTTCAAATAACAAAAATGTAGCTATGTATAGGTTGTTGTAACATTTAAACTTAAAACATGTTTTTCATTTTCTTGCATTGCATGGATCACCGGTGCGGTTGAATGCAGCATTGCTGCATGGTGAACTCAAAATGTAGCTATTGTAGTTGAGTAGCCAACCTAGGCTACTGCTCAAATGTTTCTCTGTTGCATGGTGTTTTGTTGCAGGTTTTGTTTTTTGTTTATTAATTGTCAAGCTTTAAAAACCAAAGTCAGACAGCAACATTTTAGTAGCCTAGCTAGGACTGTGGCATGCGTCTGTACACTTTCCCTCTGCTGCGCGCTGTAAACGGGACACACGAAAGCAATGCAATTGAAGTGAAATTCATCGATGCGATCACATCAGGCTATAATTTCATAAAGTAGGTGACTCAACTGTTGACTAATTTATACACGCTTGTGTGTCCTATTCGGCCCGTGGGCCTTGTGTTTGACACATGTGCGCTAGCGTGTTAGCCACGTTATGACTGACCTGTGAACATTGCCCTTGCTAGTTTGATTGTATTGACATTCCCAGCCTTAGTTACAGTCATCCGTTTTTGTTCAAAATATTGAGTCATTGAAACTGAAAAGGTGCATTCTCAATGGGTTGTGGCAGCAAACAATGTACCAGGCCAGCTGTGATTTACAACCTGATAGCAATATTTTTTGACTACCAAGATATGTATTGGTGAATTATATTAATCATGCATTGAACTACATCCATCTATTCTGCCAACAATGCCTTACTCTATGTCAAGGATTTTTTTGTCAAATAGAACCTGTTTTTAAAACCTCTTATAAAGATGGTTTTGAAGCATAAACTCGGAATTTGATCTTTTTGACTGATATTATGATTGTCTGTTTGTTTCATATCTGCAAAGTAGTTAAAACGCTGTCAGTTCCACTTTAAGGTTTTTCACATAAGGCTGAAGTCATTATGTGTAAACTGCTGATCTAGACACTTGGGTGTAATCGGAGCACAAACAACTATGCACAAATAAACTAGCGAACGTCCTTGGCTCCTATGATAGCCAATTAACTTTAGTTAGCTAAGTAACCTCAGCCAACATAAGATTGTAACGTTAATTAACGTGTATGGCCAGTTCATACACCACAATAGATCATACTTTCTTACACAAAACATAACTAGGTAGTTAGGTTAATATTAAAACCACCAAACTTTGGGAAACTGCCACGCAACTCACATTTATTTGCATTGCACAGACCAAGCAACAGCTACGGTAAAAGGAGGTAGCCAGATTTCAGATATGACAAACACTGTAGTTAGCTTCCTACGCTACATTTCCTTGAAGAACAACCATGAGAAACCATAGCCGAGAAAACAAATTGTTTTGTTAAGAAAGTAAGCTAGATATGAACCGCATATAGTAAATGGTTGAACCCCAAACACACACGTAAACAGAACCTCAGTTGTGCATGCTAGCATCAATTTACCAGACTCGACTGACAGCATTGCTGTTTCAAACATGTGTAGAATAAATTCCAGCTCCTGCATAAGCTCTTTCTCCTGCTGTCTTGTCATTCTTATAATCCAAATGTGTGCTGACTGATCAACAGTGTCAAGTTACTTTTCAGTGTGTTCACAGAAAATCTGAAGTGGCCATGCAAAAGTAAAAAGTAGGTAGGGAAGGGGCTGCACATGGTGCACCAGGGTAAAACAACTTGCGCCACATTCCGTGCGCCAACCTGGTCTTATAGACATAACATAGTAAACGAAAATCCTGGACACTGAAATTAGAATGATATGTTACGTTTGGTATGGCTACATAAGATAGAAGGTTACTGTATAATTTTCCTATTTCTAAAGTAAATCTCTATTTTTGATGTAAATGGCATGTTATAGAACGGTCCAGACAGTTTTTATGTGATTTGGCTTGTTCTTGAGAAACTTACCCCAGCTGCGATTCACTTCCTCATTGCTCGTTGTGCAGTATCAGGGCACAACCTACACATCACTATACAGAGAGCGTGTCCATTTCTAAATGTATTTTGCATGCCCTGATACTGTACAAAGAGCAATGAGGAAGTGAATCGAAGCTGGGGTAAGTTTATCAAAAACAAGCCAAATCACAGAAAAAATAGAGATTTACTTCAGAAATAGGAAAATTCTCCTTTAAGGCAAAAATGAGGGTGGTTGGTTGGGGTGGAAGGATGGGCGTATAAGCAAATGTCTAGCAACCCAAAAGTTAAGTGTTCGAATCTCATCATGGACAACTAGCATTTCAGCCAATTACCAACTTTGCATCTACTTACTACTTTTTAGCTACATTGCAACTACTTAGCATGTTAGCTAACCCTTCCCCTAACCTTAATCCTTTAACATAACTCCTAACCTTAAACCTTTAACCTCACTCCAAACCTTAACCGTAAAACCTAACCTAGCTAACGTTAGCCACCTAGCCAACATTAGCATTAGACACCTAGCTAATGTTAGTTACAACAAATTGGAATTGGTAACATATCATATGTATGGCAAATTCATAACATAGTTTACAAATTGAAATTCGTAACATCATACGACTTGCAATTCGTAACATACCACATGAATTGTAATTCATAACATATCATGCTAAATGGATGATGGACATCCACAAATGAATACATACCATACGAAACGTAACATATAATGCTAAACTAGCTGCTCTGATTTCCGTACAGAATAATATGAAATGCTATAAGATCAGGTTGCCGCCTGTAAAAAGAAAAGGAAATGGCTTTTAACTACGTGATTAAATTAGTCTGTTTTCAACAAATCAACTGTTTTAGAGTATTGTATGTTAACCAAGCAAGATAAATAAACGTGAAATCACTACTGAGTGAATGAACAAAATCATTTTGGAATGAACGCTTCAAGACATTTAAATGGTTTGTCGAAGTCTATGGGTATTTCTCAAAATGCTTTCAACACAAATTGGAGCACGGGTCCAAATGAAAGTATGCGAAACGGAACAGTTTGTACATATTTTGAAGCATACATTGATGCAAACTTCACCGGAAAGTATGCAAAGAAATATGGCTCAACCACGTAAAGAATTATGCAACATTTCTTGAAATCAATGGCGGACGTCATTTGAGCTGAAGCGAGAGAAAATAAACTGAATAATGAAATGTTTCCTATTCACATCTCATATGTTGCCTGACCACAATATTTTATCTTGATAGTTTAACATATAAAGTCCCCCGGTACCAGTCGAAAAAATTTATGGAAGTATATATGGAGACTGTTTAGTGACAAAAATATGTTTTTTTTCTCTTTCTTTTTTTTCCTGGTCTTTCTTATGTCTCTCAGATATAGGACAGATACTTCAGATCAAACTTTTAGATTTTTGGGGGGACTATCTGTTGTTCCATTTAGTGAATCTGTTATTCAATGCGTCTGTATAGGCTAATAGCAGAAAGGCCCAAGTATGTTTTTTTTTATATACTTCAAGGGGTCTTAAAATTCAAAATCAAATAGAAAAATTATTCTTGGTATGATCTTCTTAAAACAATTCCATATTACCACTAACCCCCCTTTGGGTTAGTGGAGAGGCAGGCAAGTGACAATGAGTGCCATGGTGGTGTGTACTACTATGTGCGTCTTGCTAGAACGGAGAGATCAGCTCTCAGACTCCCAAGGAAGAGGTTGTTGCCCTCACCCGTGAGATGCATGCTATCCCTATGGCATGGTTTCCTAAATTCAGTCTTTGACTAGGAGATTCCAAGACATTTAAAAGTTTCCCATTAAACCACTCCAGTGTTGCTTTAGCAATATGCCAAGGGTAATTGTCCTGCTGGAAGGTGAACCTCCGTCCCAGTCTCAAATCTCTGGAAGACTGAAACAGGTTTCACTCGAGAATTTCCCTGTATTTAGCGCCATCAATCATTCCAGTCCCTGCCAATGAAAAACATCCCCACAGCATGATGCTGCCACCACCATGCTTCACTGTGGGGATGGTGTTCTCAGGGTGATGAGAGGTGTTGGGTACCTTCTTCCATATGTTCATATACACCTGTTCTGAAAGGCCCCAGAGTCTGCAACACCACTAAGCAAGGGACACCACCAAGCAAGCGGCACCATGAAGACCAAGGAGCTCTCCAAACAGGTCAGGGACAAAGTTGTGGAGAAGTACAGATCAGGGTTGGGTTATAAAAAAATATCTGAAACTTTGAACATCCCATGCATGGAGCATTATTAAAACATTGAAAGAATATGGCACCACAACAAACCTGCCAAGAGAGGGCCGCCCACCAAAACTCACAGACCAGGCAAGGAGGGCGGCCCTCTCTTGGCAGGTTTGTTGTGGTGCCATATTCTTTCAATGTTTTAATAATGCTCCATGCATGGGATGTTCAAAGTATCTGTCCATAGGACCACTTTAAGCCATACACTCCACAGAGCTGTGCTTTACGGAAGAGTGGCCAGAGAAAAGCCATTGCTTAAAGAAAAAAATAAGCAAACACATATGGTGTTCGCCAAAAGGCATGTGGGAGACTCCCCAAACATATGGAAGAAGGTACTCTCGTCCAATGAGACTAAAATTGAGGTTTTTGGCCATCAAGGAAAACGCTATGTCTGGCGCAAACCCAACACCTCTCATCACCCCGAGAACACCATCCCCACAGTGAAGCATAGTGGTGGCAGCATCATGCTGGGGGGAAGTTTTTCATCGGCAGGGACTGGGAAACTGGTCAGAATTGAAGTTATGATGGATGGCGCTAAATACAGGGAAATTCTTGAGGGAAACCTGTTTCAGTCTTCCAGAGATTTGAGACTGGGATGGAGGTTCACCTTCCAGCAGGACAATGACCCTAAGCATACTGCTAAAGCAACACTTGAGTGGTTTAAGGGGAAACATTTAAATGTCTTGGAATCTCCTCAATCCAATTGAGAATCTGTGGTATGACTTAAAGATTGCTGTACACCAGTGGAACCCATCCAACTTGAAGGAGCTGTAGCAGTTTTGCCTTGAAGAATGGGCAAAAATCCCAGTGGCTAGATGTGCCAAGCTTATAAAGACATACCCCAAGAGACTTGCAGCTGTAATTGCTGTAAAAGGTGGCTCTACAAAGTATTGCCTTTGGTGGGGGTTGAATAGTTATGCACACCAAAGTTTTCTGTTTTATTTCTTGTTTGTTTCACATTCAAAAATATTTTGCATCTTCAAAGTGGTAGGCATGTTGTGTAAATGAAATGATACAAACCCCCCCAAAATCCATTTAAATTCCATGTTGTAAGGCAACAAAATAGGAAAAATGCCAAGGGGGTGAATACTTTCGCAAGCCACCGTACTTACCAAAAAAATATGTTATTATTATATATTTTTGCAAAGCTTGCATTAATTTAATAAAGAAAAGCATGAAAAGGTAGCGTGACGGGATTAGTGTGAAGTATCCAACACTTTAACTTGTATGCGGTACAAATCACATTATTGTGGAAGCACCTCCTCTAAGAGTATGAATTAGGCTGTTTGAGAAGGTTTGAATCCTAGCAACCTGCCTACACATTGTTTGAAGTACTATAGACCAACATAGCTACTGAAGTAGGTCAAAGCTGTGTGCTGGAAAACCTTGGTAGAGCATGGGTGGAATAGGCATTGTGGTGCTCATGTGAATTTCCTTTATTTTTCGGCTTCAGACCAATGCCTATTCTCACTTAAAACCTACCGGTTTCTGTTCTACCTGATCATTAATTGCACCCACCTGGTGTTCCAGGTCTAAATCAGTCCCTGATTAGGGGGGAACAATGAAAAAATGCAGTGGAACTGGCTTCGATGTCCAGAGTTGAGTTTGAGGGGTTTATAGCTATCCACCAGGTTATGCACCTTTTACTGGAAGAGAAGACCTGTAGAATCATCCCCCCCCCCTCCCCCCCTCTCTCACTCTATACAGGAAGAGACACAGCCATAAATAAGCAACAAATTAAAGAAGGGAAAATCAATGCAGGGACATTAGCCCTTTCATTGGTAGCCTTAAGGGGCCGTCCTCCATCTAAATGTGCTGAGAAATTGGGCACTGTGCTGATTTATGGAGTGCTGTACTGCAGCAGCATTGTGTGTGTGTTTGTGTGTGTGTGTGTGTGTGTGTGGGGGGGGGGGGGGTGTGTGTGTGTGTGTGTGTATGGGTGTGTGTGGGTGTGTGTGTAAGAGATTCATAAACCCCAGCGCGCCCCAACTGACACCCACTGCTGAACTGAGGACTGAGTCATTATTTCAGACACCAAGTTTAAGTGCCAGATACGACCAGCATTTTTAAAGGGTTTAATCGCCCCAAAAGGCTGGAACATTTTATTACAGATAAAGTCACTTAATTGTATTCAGGTTTTTTTTCCATAAGAAAGTAGTGTCCATTGTATTGTTTTAGACTGTAAGAGAACAGTCCACCACTGCAAGAGTAACTGACAGGTGAGAAAAGTAAATGTTTAAAGTCATAGCCGGAGGTAGTAGTGTTGTCCTCAAATATCCCAGCTAAGTACCTGACAGGTAACACATGAACTACCAAAAAACCTGTTGACAAACATACAGTATACCAAACCTGACAACAAAATTAGCATAATGTTGATGTGCAATGTCTGCCTAAAAAAAGAAAAAAATCACTAGGGCTTTGGCTGGATATTTCTGCCTGTATTGCCTTAAATGTGCAAACAGAAGTAAATAACTAAAACCCAGCAAGGTAATGCAGTCCTGAGGGACTTATGGTGCAGAAACACACAAACACAAACACACACACACACACACACACACACACACACACACACACACACACACACACACACACATACTCATATTAGTGTTTGTTTACCATTTGGTAGCATGGGCGAGGAGTGAAGCAGCTGATAACAGTTCAAACCTGCTCTTCCTCAGGGCTTGAGAAATTGACATTTAAACAGTTTAGCACCACATTCCACCTTGCTTAAATTCGAAACATATTAAATCAGTCATTAATTAAGAGAAATAAATAGCCTGGCCAACAAGGGTTTTCTCCTAGCATGCTGCAATAGAGACTACTGGGTGTAACCTCTATAACAGTTCTAAGTTAATGAGCTAATCTCAAATACAGGCTAATTGTTGCTTTATTGCCTGTTGTCTTCAGGGTTGTTGCTGTTTATTTGTTCTGTTTGTCGCTGAATAAATGTGCTCTATAACTTCGGGTACAATAGCATCAATCTACAGTGAGAGATATTTGAAGCTCTGTCGGACCATTTATTTTAATTTATCCGATTGTTACTGTAATAGCCATTTGATTTCAAATGATAGCCTTTTCTCTATGACAGAAATTTCCCCATTGCAAAAGGTTCTTTATGAATGGGACATTATTTATTGGACAATAAGGCTTGTCTGGTAAGGGTTCATTTATAGGTCATCAAAAAGAAATGAGGACCAAGGCACTCTTCATGTAATTCATTAAAACGGCTTTATTTGTATGGCATGTTAGATGGAACAAATATTTAACAAAGCATTTTCCAATCAATCCTGATTGAAGATGGAGTGGTTGCAGAATAGTTATTTATATGAGTGCATTGGTCCTCATTTGTTTTCGATGACCAACTTACCCCTTTTACAAAAGAGCACTACAAAGACCTACTATTGTGTACCCTAGCAGTGCTTCCCTTCCTCCTTTTTTCTATGGGTAATTTATAGGGTTTGATTTCAAAGTCACACCCAAACTGTCTGTCTTTAGATATGGAACATCGTCGGTGCTTTCCATTCTGTCAAGGGCATTATGGAAGGATGCATTCACACAGGCAGAAAATTCACTTTGAAATGAGTTATAACCCTGCAGAACGCCATGAATCACCTCTTAACTTGCCCTGTTCACTTATCTCTTCCCACTCTCTTTCTCCCTCTCTGTCTTTCTATTCCTCACCCGTACACACACACACACACACACACACACACACACACACACACACACACACCACACCACACCACACCACACCACACACACACATTTAAGCATCTCTATCCAAAAACAAACTATCCTAAAGCAAGCACACTCACTACTCAACCTGTCATAATTAACTTAATCTACAAGTTCTATAATTGCCATGGGGTTGTTTCATTGTTTTCATGCTGTGGAAAATATGGGGAGAAAGTATATTTCTGAGAAACAGGGAGATTGTCAATAACCTATCTGCATGGTCACATATCAGAAAAATTGAATAAGTTGTTGGGAGAAAATTGGCAACCAGTCTTTGAGAAGGAAAGAGCGTGACTCTTTAAATGTTCCCTTCCTATAGACATTATATACCTCAGTGTGTTGTGCGGGTAATTTAAAATTATTATTTTTTAAAGGGTTGCTGCAATTGCTATTTATGGACATGGTGGCTGTAATTGCTTCCTTCAGCTCTCATCATGACTGTAATCACCACTCCTCAACCATTCATATCAGCCATGAATATAGATCAGACTCCTCAAGTACTGGCCTAATTGGAAAAGAGCATGATGTGGCCAAGACTGCATGAGAGGGAAAAAGAGAAATGTATCTACAGTAGATTGAGCTGCAGCCCAGGGCCCACCAGTCCTTACATTTTACATTTTAGTCATTTAGCAGACGCTCTTATCCAGAGCGACTTACAGTTATTGATTGCATACATTTTTCATACTGGCCCCCCGTGGGAAACAAACCCACAACCCCAGCGTTGCAAGCGCCATGCTCTACCAACTGAGCTACAGGGGACAGTCCTTCATTATTGTTCTTCATACTACAATGAAATGCAAACCCATTTGGGTAGTTCAATTAAAAACAATTAGTCTGTTTCATTATGTGGTGAACACACAAAACAGACAGAGGTGAGACCGTTGTTTTCAGTGCTCTGTGATTGGCTGATCCAAAGCCTTGATGACAGACTGACACAGTCATGGGTGTACATCTGTAAGATGAAGGCTTCCGTGTTGAAACTTTTTTAGTAGCATTTTTTTATTGACCTTCCATTTTATTTCAAAAGTTGCTCAATATCTCTTGCAGGTTATTCTTCAATACATGCACGTTGATTTGACTACGAGGTCTTATTCCATTCCATTTTGGTTATAATTATACCAATGTTGTGGGTTCTCTTCTGTAATTTCTCCTGATGATGCTGATAGTTTTATATACAGTGATGCCTTTGGTATCTCTAATTGTCTATAATTACCCCTAATCTTCTCTTTAAGCTTTGTGACTTGTGGATTAATGAATTGATGTGCTGCCATAAATATGTGACATGCATACTAATTGGTACATGCTGCAGGGATCACCCTATAATGACTAAATTTTCAAACTAATCTATCATAAAGTTAACATGAGTGATCTTCATGGTAGTATGGCATGCATCTCATAGCATAACATGTATTATTGTCATTATTTCAATAAATGTTGGCGTATTGTAAATGATAATGTACGCTACCAGTCAAAAGTTTGGACACACCTACTCATTCAATGGTTTATCTTTATTTTTACTATTTTTTACATTGTAGAATAATAGTGAAGACATCAAAACTATGAAATAACACATATGGAATCATGTAGTAACCAAAAAAGTGTTAAACAAATCGAAATATATTTTATATTTGAGATTCTTCAAATAGCCACCCTTTGCCTTGATGACACCTTTGCGCACTCTTGGCATTCTCTCAACTTTTTTGGTTACTACATGATTCCTTATGTGTTATTTCATAGTTTTGATGTCTTCACTATTATTCTACAATGAAGAAAATAGTAAAAATAAAGAAAAACCCTTGAATGAGTAGGTGTGTCCAAACTTTTGACTGGTACTGTATATCAAAATGCATAATAGTTATTATTTGGATGATTTTTATGAAATTGAGGTAGGCTAATCTGTTTATAATCTTTGTTTTAAAGTCCTGGGCTGAGTGTGAACAGAAGGCTTTACTCTCTAGTGAAGAATGATCACACAGAGGATTATCAGGAAAGGTAACTCAGGCAGCCAAACAAAACTAATCAAAAGCACAGCTTTATAAGCAGTACAGACAATAGACACCGTTTTGTATGCAACACTGTTAATATCATGAACAGTGGCCACATTCATCTTTCCTGAAGAAAATTCTGCAAACTTTTATTTGCCCTTTAACAAGGCAAGAAAATAACTGGGGTTTTATTACACAAACAGAATAAAGGGTACTTTGGAAAACTTAGCCCTTTAGTTGGCCAGCAGGTGTTGGATGTATGATCATGTCGTTGATGGCAGACGTGGCTAAACAAAGAGGAAGTAAATTAGTAACATTCATAGTAGAGTTTGACTGATGATTGAGTTATGACAGAGGCTCTACATAACCTCTCCGCTGAGCTAGCAGTCATATCCCTAATTAATATACACACTTATTATTTGGAGTAGGAAGCCCTGTATTTCACTGTGTTTATTTATTTGAGTGGGCACTGAAAGACTGTTTGTCGGTCTCCAAAGCCCCCGAAACCTGAAGCAAAAGCAAAGCTGTTGAGACAGTCAATCATTCTGCTCCTTCCCTTGCATAGTTATTTTGTCAAGTAATGGGCTCCAATCGATTGCCAACAAATGACTGCTAAATGAGGCTGTTATGCTAGTGTGAGAGGTACTGTAGGAACACTCAACATTTCATTTTAGAGGCAGAAATTCTAATTGGCATGAAATATTAAGTTTTAAATTCAACTGCAGACCTGGCAGAGTTGTTCCACTTGATGGCGTCTATGATGAACAGAACATTGATTGCCATTATTCTTCCCCCGGGACTCTAAAGCACCTCAGAGAACCACTTCACAGTTGAAGAAGAGGGACTTAAAAGAAATTGCAGCCACTAGCGTCAGCGTAATAGGCCTTTTATAAAAACCAAGGTCTGAAAAGTGGATATTGCTGTCAATGAAAGATTGGGAATGGGGTTTGAAAGTGCTATGGGACTTATGATTGACTCATTTTGAGGTTGATAAATCATCTGGCTCTTTTTCGTCTTTGCATATACAGTTGAAGTCGGAAGTTTACATACACTTAGGTTGGAGTCATTAAAACTTGTTTTTCAACCACCCCACACATTTCTTGTTAACAAACTATAGTTTTGGCAAGTCGGTTAGGACATCTACTTTGTGCATGACACAAGTAATTTTTCCAATAATTGTTTACAGACAGATTATTTCACTTATAATTCACTGTATCACCATTCCAGTGGGTCAGAAGTTTACATACACTAAGTTGACTTTGCCTTTAAACAGCTTGGAAAATTCCAGAAAATGATGTCATGGCTTTAGAAGCTTCTGATAGGCTAATTGACATCATTTGAGTCAATTGGAGGTGTACCTGTGGATGTATTTCAAGGCCTACTTTCAAACTCAGTGCCTCTTTGCTTGACATCATGGGAAAATCAAAAGAAATCAGCGCGTGACTTCAGCAAAAAAATTGTTGACCTCCACAAGTCTGGTTCATCCTTGGGAGCAATTTCCAAACGCCTGAAGGTACTACGTTCATCTGTACAAACAAAGTACGCAAGTATAAACACCATGGGACCACGCAGCCGTCATACTGCTCAGGAAGGAGACACGTTCTGTCTCCTAGAGATGAACCTATTTTGATGCGAAAAGTACAAATCAATTTCAGAACAACAGCAAAAGACCTTGTGAAGATGCTGGAGGAAACAGGTACAAAAGTATCTATATCCACAGTAAAACGAGTCCTATATCGACATAACCTGAAAGGCCGCTCAGCAAGGAAGAAGCCACTGCTCCAAAACTGCCATAAAAAACGACGGTTTGCAACTGCACATGGGGACAAAGATCATACTTTTTGGAGAAATGTCCTCTGGTCTGATGAAACAAAAATAGAACTGTTTGGCCATAATGACCATCGTTATGTTTGGAGGAAAAAGGGGGTCGCTTGCAAGCCGAAGAACACCATCCCAACCGTGAAGCATGGGGGTGGCAGCATCATGCTGTGGGGGTGCTTTGCTGCAGGAGGGACTAGTGCACTTCACTAAATAGATGGCATCATGAGGAAGGAAAATTATGTGGAAATATTGAAGCAACATCTCAAGACATCAGTCAGGAAGGTTAAGCTTGGTTGCAAATGGGTCTTCCAAGAATACCTCCAAAGTTGTGGCAAAATGGCTTAAGGACAACAAAGTCAAGGTATTGGAGTGGCCATCACAAAGCCCTGACCTCAATCCTATAGACAATTTGTGGGCAGAACTGAAAAAGCGTGTGTGAGCAAGGAGGCCTACAAACCTGACTCAGTTACACCAGCTCTGTCAGGAGGAATGGGCCAAAATTCACCCAACTTATTGTGGGAAGCTTGTGGAAGGCTTCCCGAAATGTTTGACCCAAGTTAAACAATTTAAAGGCAATGCTATCAAATACTAATTGAGTGTATGTAAACTTCTGACCCACTGGGAATGTGATGAAGGAAATAAAAGCTGAAATAAATAATTCACTCTACTGTTATTCTGACATTTCACATTCTTAAAATAAAGTGGTGATCCTAACTGACCTAAGACTGGGAATTTTACTAGGATTAAATATCAGGAATTGTGAAAAACTGAGTTTAAATGTATTTGGCTAAGGCATATGTAAACTTCCGACTTTAATTGTATGCTATGGTGGTAAAGTCTTGCATATAAAATTAAAAAAACACCATGGTTGAACAGTCAATACAACAGAAGTTGGGAGAGTGGTCAATTCTTAGATTTGAAATATGTGTTGTTATTATTTCTTTCATTAGCTCTTAGTTTACAGTATATGGAAGATACCAAGCCTGTCATGAAATTTTATAAACTTTAGTTGAGTTAAATATATATCTAAAACACCCCACCAATCTTTGTGCTCATCCAACCACCAATCAATCACATGTCTAAGATCAGAGTGTTGTGTTCTTGCATGGAAACTTCAGGAAGAAGTCAGCAACTTTGGTGGCTTGGCAGTAACACACTAAGCTAAAGAGTCTGGTTACGTCCTTATCCAAAACCATGAGGTCTGATCCCTCTTCCAGATGTAGAGCTGACTGGGAGACCCAACACCAGATAAGGGTCAAGCAGAGAATCTCATCGATCAACTTCACGACCAGACTGACTGCCAGGTCAAAGTGTGTGTGTGTGCATGTGTATGTATGTGTGTGTGTGTGCGCGCGCATGTGTGCGCCAGCCTGTGATATGAAGACCTACCACTTCACCTTCACCCACGATGTAATTGCTGCAAAGTCTCAGCTCAAGCAGGTACATAATGTATAGGAAGAATATACATTGTATTCATGTCTGTTCCAAAAAATATTAATCAAATCATAACAATCTAATCTTTATCCAAACAATTCCAATAATTACAACTTTGAATGCATTTGCTCATACAAGCAGTCACATATTTATTGTGACTAAATACAGTACATCACGCTATTATTTATTTTCAACGTCCAAAATTCCCTGGCTAACTAAAACACAATTAAAACAATCAAAATGGTCAGAGTGCACCCTTTCATAAAAATACACCATGTTCCAAGTAAGTTTGCTGTTTTCAATTTGTGCTTTTAGGGTCCTCTGCCCTGGTCCATCTCATCCATATATTCTATGTCATTAAGTCCCTTTATCTCTGCACGCTGGGCACAAAAAGTTCAAAGCTTTTAGCATTTAGAGCATTATTAAATGTGTTCTACATGCCGTTTTACCAATGATCGCTCTAATGCATCCTTGACATCCATCAGCAGTGTATATAATTACAGTCCCTTTATATCAGTTGGACATTTAAGCTGCCTTTTTTACTCCTGTATGCAAGCACAGATATATTACGTCTGGTGTCTAACCGAAAACATGTTTCCCGAAGCGGTCAAGTAAAGTAGTATCAAATTAATTTGAAAAGTTATTCTTTCTCTGGGACTTCCCCCGGTGGGATAGGAGAAGTATGTGACCCTACGTTGAGTCAGCAGGCAGTTCTGAAGCATGTTTTTCTAGTGTTCTCTTATCTGCTGGCCTAGAATGAAAAATTAAAAAATTGCGGATTGTAAAATCCAAAGTAATATTGTGGCTGTCCTCTCAGATAGATATCAGTGGAAACATGTTTCTAGTTAAGTCTGAACAGGATGCGGTGGATTGAAGGCCACTCTCTCCATGCAAATACTAGGAGGAAACATGATCTAAACAGTTATTAATTTTTGAGGGAGGAATAACATGGAGGACCAAACATGTAGGTCCGTGTTCATTTAACCGTGAAAATATTGGAAGAGGATATCTCTAAGTAATGTATTAAGAGACAATTTACTGGAGCTTAAGAGATGTTATCCTCTATTCTTTTTGGATGTATTATTGATGAAAAAGTTTAGGTCATCTGGAAACATTGAGTTGTGCGGATACATCTATGAGAAATGTCATGGCATTATGAAACTTTGAAAATGTAGAAGGGACCTACATAAATTCATATGGCTTGCATTTGAAAGAAAGTACTGGATATTTTAGTGTTCTCCGAATGTGTATGTGATACTGCAAAATAATTGTAGACTATAGGGCAAGGTCATAGATAAAGGGAGTGAACAAGAGAGAGAAAATAAGAGACAAAGAAAGAGGGAAAGAGAGAGGGGTTGAGAGAGAGATAAGGAATACTTTCTCCTACCTCTAGGGGGAGACATAATGTGGGAAACCTCACCCTGCCTCCTCCCTCCTCCACAACACCCCAGTGGAAAAACAACCATTACTCACTCTGCTCCCTGTTCAGATGTTTATGCCAACAGTGGCGTGAGTCTTAACTCAATCTCAGGTCTGTGGGAGAATGTGTGATCAGTGTGAGGGCAGAGCCACTGGCTGCCCCCATCACCCCAAACCAGAACGGATGATTAGGAACTGCAATGAAACTGTGACATATCATTGCTAGCAATGGCACAATGGAAAAGTATCCTAATGTCAATTAGGTGACATTGAAGTTTTGCTGTTGTGCTTTTTAGAGTTCTATTGCTTTGTTGTTTCACTGTCCCTCTGAAAGCTCTCTCGTTAGTTGCTAATATTTTCTGTGTGTGTGTGTGTGTGTGTGTCTGTGTCTGTGTGTGTGTTTGAACTGTTGTGCTTGTACGGTATATCCTCGTAAGGATACAGGTTACTTATGTTCTCAAGTTTGTGTTATTTTGTATATTCGTGTGTGTTTTTTTGTGTATTCGTGTGTTTCGTGCATGCGTGTGTTGCCATGCTGGGAAAATAAATGACATCCACCCCACTCATATGTGTTTGATAAAAATCTTCCTGGTCTCTCTCCACTCGTCCTCAGCCACTAACCAGCTCCAGGTTTAGCCTCAACTGCCTCCCATTTTAACATGCAGGCTCTAATCACAGCCAGCCGCGCTTTACACACACACACACGTACCACACAAACACACAAACACACACACACACACACACACACACACACACACACACTTACCGCACAAACACACAAACACCACCCATACACACATCACTGATATGGCTTCAATTGTCTATTTAAGCTGCAAAAATGCTAATAGAATTCTACTGTGACCAATAAAATGTGTTGCCTACAGGGTGGTTTATGAATGTATGTAAAACCAGCAAATAACATGATTTTCTGTTCATATTTACCGAGGACACAGTCTAATTTCCTACACTGCTTCATATTTCAGTAAAAGTTGCCTGCGTGAAGATTAATAATGCTGATAGTTTTGTGCGCATCACAAGGTGATTTACAAGACATGGCCCTGAGGTAATAGAGTAAACATCGGTCTTACTTTATTCTCAGCTGTCACACAGAGGTTTGGAACGCTCTGGGTGGGACCAGACTGGAAGGAAATGTATGTTTTCCATCTAAAGCTGAGCTGTGTGTAAGACCTCTGAGTCACGCTATTTATGTGTACACTACAAACCCCTCATAATTTATTAGAAGCTAACCAAATTAAAAACAATGGCAGTGATGATTAAGACCATTGAATCAACACCGTATTCCTACTCTGTTTGGGAAAATGTCCAATGCCTGAACTTGAAGAGCTAATGTCCCTGTTTCTCTCTCCCCCTGAAAATCTCTCCCCTCCTCTCTCTCTCTCTCTCTCTCTCTCTCTCTCTCTCTCTCTCTCTCTCTCTCTCTCTCTCTCTCTCTCTCTCTCTCTCGCTCTCTTTCTCTCTCTCTCTCACACACTACACTGACACTCTCACACAAAACCCACACACATTCACATAAACTGCATACGCACACACTCACTCACGCACACACACACACACACACACACACACACACACACACACACACACACACACACACACACACACACACACACACACACACACACACACACACTCACACACACACACACACACACACACACACACACACACACACACACACACACACGCACACACGCACACACACTTTCACACTCATCATATGCTGCTGCTACTCTGTTCTTTATTCTTACTCTTAATATTATCTATTATCTATGCCTACCCACTGGGCAAAAACTGGTTGAATCAACGTTGTTTCCACGTCATTTTTTTTTTTTTTCAATGTGATGACATTTAATCAACGTGGATAACTGATTGGATTTGCAAAAAGTCATCAACTTAAGGGAATGTTGTATTTTTTTCACCCAACTTTAAACTAAATTGAATGACATGGTGACATTTCTTGTTGATTTCATGTTGAATTCACGTTAGCTGACAACTCAACCAAATATAAATCAAAACTAGACGTTGAAATTACGTCTGTGCCCAGTGGGTAGTCACTTTACCCTGCCTTTATGTACTTATCTACCTCAAATACCTCGTACCGCTCAGCACATTGATCTGGTACTGGTACTCCCTTCATATAGCTTCATTCCTGTGTATTATATTGCTCTTGTGTTACTAGTTTTATTTGTATTATTATTTTTCAACTCTGCATCGTTGGGAAGGGCTCGTAAGTAAGCATTTCACGGTAAGCAAGCATTTCTACACCCGTTGTATTCAGTGCATGTGACAAATAAAATGCGATTTTTATTTGATTTGACTCCTCCCCACCCTGTTCATTAAAGAGATTAGGCTGGGAGATATGCTAATGCAGAGGCCCGTCTACCTACAGTAGTTGGAAGATCTAGAGGCCGCAGTAAAAAAGGAGCAGGCTGCAGGCATGAGATCTTATCATCCCTGCAGTAGAGCACCTGGACCTCAGAACAATTACCACCCACACACACACACACACACACACACACACACACACACACACACACACGCACGGCACACACGTACTGCCATCCACCATCCACACACTGCTGCCAGAGTGACTGACAGGCCAATTCAGACCCATGGCCTTCGCTAACAAAGACTGAGTGAGTGGGTGACTGTGTGTGTGTGTGTGTGTGCGTGTGTATGTGTGCATGTGTGCATGTACATGCGCGCGCTTGTGTGTGTGTGTGTATGTGCTTGAGAGAGCGAGGTACAGACAGAGAGAGATACTGTCCACACGCGTCCATTTTCTCTAACTATGTTTTGCTTAAATTGGCAACATTCGATTTGGCAACGTTGTGTTTTGCAATCTTGCCAATTAAGCATAATTGAATTGAATTGAATACAGAGAGAGTGATCACAGTGAGAACGGTATAAGTAGTTCTCACATATAGTGTGGACATAATTTCCAAGAGACAGGTCATTTTCTGCTCTTCATTTAACAGCTTTTCACAGCCAATTCCATGAGTCAAAGCTTAGCTCTCAGCACACAACCAACCATCTCTAGTTAACATCCCTATACTGTAGCAGCATAACATTGCCATCAAATGCCAAGAAAAAAATCTAACTGTTTATTGTACAGACTAATACAAATAATTCATCTATAGATCAATTGATCAATCAACCAATTGATGTACAGTATTGCTCAATCAATCAATCGATCAAACAATCAGTCAGTCCATCTGTCAGTCTGTCTCTGTCCATGGCTCTGAACTCCTGTTCAATGGTGCCAATTTGTATGGTTATGCTGGTTTGCATAAACGCTTGCAGTTGTACTAAGCTAAAAGCCTTTCAACATCCAGGTCTGTTTTAGTATACGTATATGAATGCTAATCACACTTTCATGTTCATGTTTCGATTATTACAGTCAGGCTATATTGTGACCAGTCTATTCTGACCAGACTCATCTTTCCAAAATATAGGCCTGCATACTGTATGTCAGAGAAATTAAGCAGTTTTCTGTCTTGTTGTTTGCTTGAGTCCTTGACAAGTTGACATTCCAAAATACTTTCAAAATAAATATCACATTCTAAAAGATAATCTTACAAAATGTATGTGTAGTATTATGTATCTGTAGTATTATTTTTGTCATTTTAGCATACGCTCTTATCCAGAGCGACTTACAGTTAGTGAGTGCATACATTTTTCATACTATGTACAGTATCTGTAGTATTATGTGTCTGTAGTATTATGTACAGTGGGGAGAACAAGTATTTGATACACTGCCGATATTGCTGGTTTTCCTACTTATAAAGCATGTAGAGGTCTGTAATTTTTATGATAGGTACACTTCAACTGTGAGAGACGGAATCTAAAACAAAAATCCAGAAAATCACATTGTATGATTTTTAAGTAATTAATTTGCATTTTATTGCATGACATAAGTATTTGATACATCAGAAAAGCAGAACTTAATATTTGGTACATAAACCTTTGTTTGCAATTACAGAGATCATACGTTTCCTGTAGGTCTTGACCAGGTTTGCACACACTGCAGCAGGGATTTTGGCCCACTTCTCCATACAGACCTTCTCCAGATCCTTCAGGTTTCGGGGCTGTCGCTGGGCAATACGGACTTTCAGCTCTCTCCAAAGATGTTTTATTGGGTTCAGGTCTGGAGACTGGCTAGGCCACTACAGGACCTTGAGATGCTTCTCACGGAGCCACTCCTTAGTTGCCCTGGCTGTGTGTTTCGGGTCGTTGTCATGCTGGAAGACCCAGCCACGACCCATCTTCAATGCTCTTACTGAGGGAAGGAGGTTGTTGGCCAAGATCTCGCGATACATGGCCCCATTCATCCTCCCCCCAATACGGTGCAGTCGTCCTGTCCTCTTTGCAGAAAAGCATCCCCAAAGAATGATGTTTCCACCTCCATGCTCCACGGTTGGGATGGTGTTCTTGGGGTTGTACTCATCCTTCTTCTTCCTCCAAACACGGCGAGTGGAGTTTAGACCAAAAAGCTATATTTTTGTCTCATCAGGAAAACCTTCAAAATCGGCAGTGTATCAAATACTTGTTCTCCCCACTGTATATGTAGAATTTTGTATATGTAGTATTATATATCTGTAGTATTATGTATCTGTATATTCTCTTGTGGAGATATTATTGATTAAGCACATCCTTTGATATTTAACTCTACATTTAATCTGAAACACATTTACTCCCCATAGGCCTACTTAAAATCCAACATAAAAATGTGACTATAGACACATTTTCAGGGCCAAATTCTAAATAGAAATATAACTCTCATTCTGCAATACAAGTCTCCCGCTGAGATAATTGCATGATAAACATGTACATCAAACCATGCACATGTATCTCCTTCAGATCTCAGAGCTCTGCCAGTGCAGGCTCTAATAGAGATCCCATATTCCCACCGCAATAGAGACGAAAAAATAAGAAGAAGAAGAAGAAGAAGAAGAAGAAGAAGAAGAAGAAGAAGAAGAAGAAGAAGAAGAAGAAGAAGAAGAAGAAGAAGAAGAAGAAGGAAGGAAGGAAGGAAGGAAGGAAGGAAGGAAGGAAGGAAGGAAGGAAGGAAGGAAGGAAGGAAGGAAGGAAGGAAGGAAGGAAGGAAGGAAGGAAGGAAGGAAGGAAGGAAGGAAGAAAGAAAGAAAGAAAGAAAGAAAGAAAGAAAGAAAGAAAGAAAGAAAGAAAGAAAGAAAGAAAGAAAGAAAGAAAGAAAGAAAGAAAGAAAGAAAGAAAGAAAGAAAGAAAGAAAGAAAGAAAGAAAGAAAGAAAGAAAGAAAGAAAGAAAGAAAGAAAGAAAGAAAGAACCTATGAATAGTTAGGCTCTGAGGCAAGGTCTGTTCAAGCAGCCACCTTAGGGTTAGACTAACAGTTAGGTGACCAGGGTGACTGGGTGTCTGAGGCAGATCTGAAGCAGGGCCATTCAGGTAGCCACTACAGAATAAAAACACTGAGTAATGATCAGTAACACAGCATACTGAAAAAGTTGTTTTAGTCAGACAGGAGCTGTAATGAAGGGCCATGTTTTATGGTTATCGTATTTATTATGAACTTTTCCTACAACCCTTTTTCCTTTAAGTCATTGTTATTTATGAGTGGTTTTATTAGTATAGTGTTAGTAGAGTGCTTTTGAAATAAAGAGATGCGGAGAAAGATGTGTTTCAGCTGTTGGTTAAATTATAATAATTCATGTTTTAGGGAGTGGTTTCAGCACTGGGGAGAAGCTGCTTTGCTATAGTCATTAAAAAGGCATTATTGTGCATTTAGTAGAGTTTAAATGGAGAACCTTTCATTAATAATGTAAGGGAAAGTGCTTGTCTCTGTGTATGTTTTGTGTTTGTGCGTGTGCGTGCGTACATGTGTGTATCATTGTGTCCATAAGAGGGTCTATCTTTGTCTGTCTGTGTGTGTGTGTGTATGTGTGTGTGTGTGTGTCTGTGTGTGTGTGTGTGTGTGTTTGTGTCTGTCTGTGTGTGTGTGGTGTCTGTCTGTCTGTCTGTGTGTGTGTGTGTGGTGTCTGTCTGTCTGTCTGTCTGTTTGTGTGTGTGCGTGTGTGTCTGTGTGTGTGTGTGTGTGTGCGTGTGTGTGTGCGTCCGTGTTTCTTTGACTTTCTTCTCCCAAGGCCTATTGTTCTGTTGAGTCTGTATGAGCCTCTGCAGAGAGAAGGGAATCATCTGAGTTATCACAGCTCAATGTGAAACAGCCACACACACACACACGCACACACACACACACACTAACACACACTCCTCTCCCACTGCTTCATCATTGCTAGCCTGCAGAGTAGAGATTTCCCTTCCTAAGCTTTTAGCCTTCACATCTGGGATGGGGGTGAGAGAGCTTTAGCTGTTTATGTAAGGGTAGTCTTTATGGGGTGGCAAGAGTAACCTCCTCCCATCACTGCATTCATCATTCGGATTGTTTCATCCTTCTGAGATTTTCACTTGGAACCCCCTCTTCATTTTCATAGTTCTATACTTAGAACCCCATTCTGTGGCTCTGGGTTTTGGCTAGGACAGAAGTGTCAGGGGTAAATCCGAGCATGACTCTCCCTTACCACAATTTGAAGGTGATTTGTTACTGTGCATGAATGTTGTAAACAGAGAACCACTCTCTTGAATTCCATCAATTCTTCCCTAGGCTGAATAAGAAGAACACATACAGTCAGGTCCAGAATCTTTGCCACCCTTGATAAAGATAAGCAAAATAATTATTATAAATATTGAGCTATATTTCATGCAACAGAAAAATAGTTTATACTAATACAATTGCTCAGAGAAAGATATTTTTGTTTAACAAGTAATATAATTTTTTACTCAAAAGTTAAAATAGCAAGCAAAATAGCCCCATAACATCAAAGATTCACCACCATATTTTAAAGTAGGTATGGGGTTCTTTTCTGCTTATGCATCCTTATTTCGATGTCAAAGCTCTTTGGCCATGCACACCAGTGGTGGATTTGGCGTCGAAAGGATGCATATGCAGAAAATATGGATCTTTAATGTTATGGGGCTATTTTGCTTCCACTGGGCCTGGAGCATCATGAACTTTACCCAGTACCAGGACATTTTAGCCAAAAACCTGGTTGCCTCTGCCAGGAGCCTGAAACTTGGCCTCAAGTGGATCTTCCAGCAAGACAATAACCCCAAGCACACATCAAAATCCACAAATAAATGGTTAATTGACCAGAAAATCAACATTTTGCAATGGCCATCTCAGTCTACGGACTTGCATTGAAAACCTGTGGTTTGAATTGAAGCGGGCAATCCATAAGCGCAGACTAAGGATATCAAGGGGTCAATCTGTACAGAGGAATGGTCTAAGATCCCTCCCCAATGTGTTCTCCAATCTCACAAAACGTTTTAGGAAAAGGCTCAGTGCCGTTATCCTCGCAAGGTGAGGTATTGAAAGGTATTGAAAACAGTGGTAATAATTTTGACCCCAATCTTTTTTAATTGATTTTTTAAAAACATTTTAAACAAAAGATCTTTATCTGAGCAATTGTATTAGTATAAAGTAATAAAAAAATGTTTGGCATACAATATAACTCAGTCATCTATATCAAGGGTGCCAATAATTCTGGATGTAACTGTATGTCTAGTGAACTGAAAACATTTTATCTGTTGAAATATCAGTAAGCATTTGTTTCATTTTCTGAACCTCCTGGACTGATTTTTATGTAGCGTTCAGTGTATTCATTACATGGGTGCCTGATCTAGAGCAAGAACAAGGACCCTATTATTTACCTTCACCTCTGATTCAAATCAGAGGAATTTCTGGCTGCCGTTATTGATGTGTGTGTGTGTGTGTGTGTGTGTGTGTGTGTGTGTGTGTGTGTGTGTGTGTGTGTGTGTGTGTGTGTGTGTGTGTGTGTGTGTGTGTGTGTGTGTGTGTGTGTGAGTGTGAGTGTGAGTGTGAGTGTGAGTGTGAGTGTGAGTGTGAGTGTGAGTGTGAGTGTGAGTGTGAGTGTGAGTGTGAGTGTGAGTGTGAGTGTGAGTGTGTGAGTGTGTGTGTGTGAGTGTGAGTGTGAGTGTGAGTGTGAGTGTGAGTGTGTGTGTGTTATTGTGAGTGTGTGTGTGCGTGCATGCATGTGTGAGTGTGTGTGATCCAACTCTCTGTATCTTACCATTCAGCACAGCACATAAAAACTAGGAGAATGCAGATATAACAGTGTTCAATGCACACTAAGGGAGTACTGAACACAAGTAAGTATTACTCCAACTTGAATAATGATATTGTTCTTGGCACACAAAATCTCATATCTTTACAGATGTCTGTCTGTATAGAATAAAGAGGTAATGGCAGAAGGAAAATATACATGTTCTCAACAAAGACTGGACTTAGGACATTTCAAAAACTTATCTTGACCAGAAAGTTAGAAAGGGATTAATGCTTTGAGGTATAGGCAGGAAATTAAAAAGCTTAGACTATTGTGTCATTCAAGGCGTTCAAGGCGAGTGTTAAAGGAGAATGGATTTAGTTACTACTGTATTCAAAGAGATGCAGAAAGCATACTGCAACACTTTATTTTACAATCCAAAGTTTATAGCTTCTAATTAACTATTTACTGGGAAATTATGGCTGCTTTCTGTTACTTAGAAATAATTTAAGAAAAACTGGCTGCTATCTGGTGCATAGTATCTGGGCTTGTTTCAATGAATTCCAAAGAAACAAAACAGCAATTATTGTGTTATTAGCATTTTACATTGTAATTCATACGTAAATTCCACGTATATACAGGACTGTAAAAGAAAGTGTAGGAGTCCATGTTCCATATAACCCATATTGTTATGTGTTATGAGATACTGTATGTGCTGTAGAATTACTTTACTGCATCCTCCTAAACATTTATCTGATTTAGTACAGGAAACAGAATCATTGCTTGTTTATTTGGTCTTCATGGGAGCATGAGGCGGTTGCTTATATGTTGGTACTGTAACTCACTCTGCCTTTCCAAACATGTCTATTCCTCGGTCTGACTTCTATTAAAAGGCATTGTTTGATTAGGTCATGATGGTCCCATTATCTTGACCTAAACATTTGTAGCATTAAAACCCTGATTGTGTTCTCCTATGCTCTTTTTGAGCCTCCACAGCCTCTGTAGTGGTCTATCTGGACACTACCTCTGTCAGCGTTAAATCTGGGCCATAACCAGTGTTATTGAGGTGGTGTGGTTATTACTCAGCTGTAACACAATCAACAATTTGTTCCCCCTGACACTTCCTGGTCAGTGATGCCAGAACTGATTACTCGCTGTCTCAGAGTCGATAAGAAACTCACTCTTGTAAAAAATCACCTCAGCTCAAAATGAATCTCTTCATTTTACACAATCACTTTACTACAGACGTTCACACCCATGAAGCTAATTCAGTTCTAGATTCTATCAATACAGTGGCAAATTTAGGGAAAAGTAATTTGTGGGGCTGGAGTCAAGAAGCAAGAAGACCTGTAAATCCAACATGCCACTGACTGTAACAATGAGTGTCAGGGCTTTAGTCGAGTCATCTAGTGCTGGATTGTACCAGCATTACAACACCATTATAACAACACCCTGTAAAGAAGAACAAAATAATACATGTAGCTACTTATATTGTGTTATTGATTGTGTCAAAGTGAGGCAACACTTCTCTGGTCTGTGCTTTATTGAAGAGCTTCAACCCAGGCACTGATCCATTACCATTGACACTGAGAGTAATTAATAAGACCCTTCATATAGAATATTGACATCAGTGATGTACTGTACTGGATGATTTGTGCTGTGCACGTGTTCTCATTGATTGTTGATTACAGCTGTAGACAATGATAAAAGACTTCATCCATCACCCAAGCATAATGAGTTTCTATTGCAGACTCAAACCTGACCTAGCTCGCTCAAATGGGCTGTCTTTGAGAGAAACAAAGATTGAAAGGCAATCATGGGTTATTATGTGACTACTGTGAGATTGGAAAGGGGCATGGGGGAGGTGTTGGCTGTAGTTGCAGGGAACCTTCCATTGCCTAAGGCTACGGTCTAGCCGATACTCTGTCTTATCCTCAGGCCAAGTGCAGGATCAATGCTATAGTGTTTTATCACATGGTGGATAAGACTAATGTGTATCTGTTAGGTCCAGACAGGATTCCTGGGGTGAGGTATGCATGTACACTAATAAGCTGTGCTACCTATTGTTGTCACGGTGATTACCATCTCCACTGGACATTGATCTCAGCAGGAGAAGGAGGAAGGAAATAAAACAACAAAAACAACATGGCAGCCTACTTGGGCGATCCAGCAATCAAGCTTTTTCAAAGGAAATTCAGCTCTTTTACTGCGGCTAAGGAGCCTCTTGACGATATCATAAGTTGAATTACATCTATTTTGTTTTGTCAAGTGGAAGTCAAGCCCAGCGTGGAATTGGGGAATTACTCACAGCTGTTTTTGCTCTGGATGTTTTGGCCCCTGTCTCAGTGTGTGATGCAGGAGCTGAGCTGTGTCCAGTGTCCTGACAGCTAATGATAACAGCACGAAGTGGCCCTTGGCCCCCAAGGAGCGTTTCTACGATTAGATGTGTTTTGACGACACTAATAAACATTTGTCTGGTAAATGTGAGATGCTGGACTTGATGGCTGGACAAGATTGTGGGTTTTATCCCATAGAGACCATTAAAGACACTAGAAGAGGTGATCGATACCACAAGTGACAAACAGCATAATCTTTATGGATGAAGTAAGGGTTGAACCTAATAAGGATATTGGAACAGGCTTTGTTATAATCACATGTGAAATTCAAAAATTAAATATTGTTGGTTATGGAAAATATATTTCACAGCGGTTTAGATGGTACAATGATTATCTGCGCTATACTTGCTGGTTTTGTCACATAAACTGAAATTAGGTGTTCTATTAGAATTTTAGCAACCAGGAAGTGGCAGAGCGATTTCTGCTTAGTGCACCTATAACATTTCTAATTTCTCTGGCATTTAGCAGGCAGCCCCCAAGGCCAATGTAGATGTCTCAGGCAATGACTTAACTCTTCATTAATAACCAACCAAAAATAATAATACAATTGCTTCCTCTCCAGTTGCAGTTTCTCCAGGCTCCCAGGAAGAGGGAGGGAGAGAGAGAAATAGAGACAGAAGCTGTCCAAGAACACATCACAAATTCTTCTCTCTTCTCCTTTCTCTCCGGCTGGACCGAGTGGGGTGGTCACCTCTTATTATGACCAATTTAAAGAGGATCCTTTTCCCTTTCATTCCTTTAATGTCATTGGTTAAGTATCAGAGCTCACATCAGGGTACTGCCAGGGTGAAGGAAGCCTCTTTTGTTGGAAAGGAGGAAACAGCGTAGCGATTGTTCTTTTTTTTTGGTGGTCACATCTTACACAAGTTAACCTCTTTAATTAAGAGTACTTAGCTGTGTGGGCCAGGATGGGGCAGGAAGCGACGGTTGACTCCCTGCCAAGCTGGATTGGGTTTCTCGGCTGCCGATGCTCCGAGCCAGCGCTGAATGGGAGTCTGGCTTGTCAGCAGATGCTGGGCTCAGGGATCGGTGTCTGCTGAGCTACAAGAGCTTCTTTCCTCCAACAAGAGAGGGAAGGAAAAAACACAGAAGATGAGGGAGAAACTTGTTTTGTCTTCTCTGAAACTGAATCCTTGGCGTAGTCGATCAGTATTTTCTGACCCAAAGAACACATTAATGTGGTAATCTCTTCTATGGGGACATCAGTTGCTGAGCAGCTTATCAAGAACATTCTGAAGAATATGAGAGATGGCCTTGATACAGCCTCCAAGAACAGTAATATGATTTAAATATTTCACTACTATCTGTTTCGATATGCTGTTGAAACATTATAAACATTACACTTTAAGAGAATTAATGAGAATACGTTAAAATATAAATTAAATGTCATGGTTGGAGACATACTTATGTCGAACTAATGTCAGTTACATTGTGGTCAATAGCAAAAAGGAATTCACCACATTCACAAAAAAATTAAAAAGACGAATGGAAAAGGAATGTTTTATGTTTTGTATCTTTCATAAGTTCCACATAATGATTCACAGTTCTGAGGCTTCAGTTCTGGCAATAACCAGATCCAGCCTAGTGCCTCCGCATGGTAACTTCATCCAGCATTCAGCCCTAAATGAATCCATACGTCATGTGGTTTAGATATATCTGCATTAGTTTCACCAGAGCTCCAAAAAAGACGCCTCTAATTTCAGTGTTTTATATTGTAACTATGCTTCATCCTTGTGGCAACACAGAATGTTGTGGAGGACAACCCCATAATCTTCATATACATTGAAGTAGGAGGGATGATGACTTGCTTGTGAAACTTTCCACCATAAAAAAAAGACAAATACGCTTTCTTTGACGGAGAAGATGAAAACGTTTTCAGATATCTCAGTGGTTTTAGTTTATTCTGTTTTACGGTAGATTTCATCAATACAGTGACAAGCAATATGCTCACTGCAAAGTTCTCATTCATCTTTAGAGTAGAGCTGAATCCTCATTTACTCCGTGTTTAAGGCCCATTCCATGATATTTACAGCTGTTTTTTAACATTTAAATCAATAATAAATATCCATTGATTCTTAAAGAGTATCACTTGTTTCATGCTCTTAGCAATGAGACTGGCCCTAACAGGCTACTGAAAGACTGAAACACCCCCATATAGAGTTTCCCTGTCATGAACTACATCATAGACGAGAAAGGGGTCTTTTAAAGTTCAAAGTTATTGGGTATCCCATGGGGTTAACCTGAGAGGACTGATAGACCCCCTTTCGTCTACAGGATTCCAAAATTACCCCCTTTCCCCTCACTTCCCCCTTTAAAATGCAATGACCGAAATAACACAATTATATCTGTTGCAATTGAGGCTTTATCTATAATGAAATCTGAACTGAACCGATATTTCTGGGGGTAGAATTATAGTGTGCTGCAAGTAACACCTGGAAATAGCACCTGCAGATGTCACATAGCATTATTTAGTGTTTCCTTTAGAGCATATTTTAGAGATCTGAGGGAGATTGGAGAATAAATCAGTGACTGTGTTTAATTGACTATTTCTTTGATCTGGGATCAATCTCCACCATGAACTGTGGTTTGGTTAAAGGGAAAAAATTGGGAAAGATGGTAACCCCATTTCACAAGTTTACCACAAGGTTCAAGAGCACATAGCCTGTGTTCAGTGGTCCTCTGTAGCTCAGCTGGTAGAGCACGGCGCTTGTAACGCCAAGGTAGTGGGTTCGATCCCCGGGACCACCCATACACAAAAAATGTATGCACGCATGACTGTAAGTCGCTTTGGATAAAAGCGTCTGCTAAATGGTATATTATTATTTTATTATATTATTATTCAGTCTTTCCCCATATGGTCTAGGTCTGTCTGCATTGTAGACTGCTCGCATGCATGCACACACACAAGCAGACACACACACACAAACAAATACACACACACACACACACACACACACACACACACACACACACACACACACACACACACACACACACACACACACACACACACACACACACACACACACACACACACACACACACACACACACACACACACACACACACACACACACACACACACACACACACACAAACAAGCTGGGATTCACCTCCAAGACCCCCATACCTAAGTGTTTCAGCCCTCCTCACCTCTCCCATATTAACATCCAACCACATCCAACTCAGCACAGATCTCCTTCGTCAGATGCTGGGACTAACTCATCACTCCATTCGTGTCTAGAAGTGATAGATGTGACTACCACAAAAACAACCATGGATGACAATACAGAGATTCAAGCGATGTGCTAATAATCAACCTCTACGAACAGTATAGCAAAACACCACTTACATCAGATAAAACGTTGTTGTGTTCGGTTCAGGTCTAACCTACTGACAGCAATGTTTTACATATTGAGATGTTTAGCAGCAGCAGCAGGAGACTCCTTTCAATGGAATCAGTGAGTCTGCTCAAGCACTCAGTCTCAGCTGAATCTGCGGTCTGCCGTTCTGGGAATTCTAACCCCACCTGTGGCTCATTATTTGCCACCCAGCGTTGTGCACAGCCTTCCATATGTAGATCCACGTCCATTTCATCTTTAAAAATGTTCCATGCAAAGGAGCAACAGACCACATTCTCTGACTGAGGCTGGACGGCTGACACAGCTGCCTCTGCTGACTTCCTCTTCTCTCCGCCATTATCCATAGCCCCAAGATGTGGAAATTGGACACAGGCTGCAGGCTAGTTCCACCTCTGTACTGAGTAGGTGTTAGGGGACATTGTCCATGGCAGGGCTGCAGCTTTTGTACTGATTTAGTGTTTATTTTACAGTTTAGAGCAAGGGATTGAAATTTTATAGTGGCATTGAAAGCTAGGTATTTTGACATTTTGGTGCATTGGGCTACAGTAAAGGCAGAATAGCATGGGTTTCTGAAACCCACATTTTTATAATGTGTCGTATATTGATAATAAATCTTGACAATATTCTTACAGAGTATTGATATTAAGAAAATAGAAAATGTATAATGATATAAGTGTAGCAAGGACAGTTCTGAGTGTAAAAGCTGTATCGAACTAAACTATGAAAATGCTGGGTCATTCATTTCCTTAGTAGTGGATTTCTGTTTTATATCTCTAGAGTCATGAACATTAAAGTGTAGAGGGTTGAACAGCCACATGACATCAGTAAGGTAGGTAAAAACTTTCCTCAATAGGAGCTGTGTCAAATGGTAGTCTGAATATATTGGACTAAATTGTACCATATTGTAATCTGACAATATCAAATTGTCCTAGATTAATTTATGTACATTAAAACCAACTACATGGGTCAATTATAGCTTTTAATCATCATTTCATATTTTACCGCACACTTACCAAATCGGAAAGGAATGTGATTGTTTCGTAAATGTATGGAGACCCACGGCAGAGGTTTTGGGTTTGTCTATATGTGGTGGTAAGAGAGCTAGAGCTCTCACATCTTGGCAGTGCGGCTGTCTGGGCTGCATTCCAGAGGGCCCAAAAATGCTCCAAAATTCCCAAAGTCGATTCTTCATCCACTAGTTTACACACTGCATTAACAGTCAGCTCCCTGCCTGCCATTTCCTCAGACGGATCTGGTTAAATCAAACCAGGCAGACTAATATGATTATTATACAAGCGTTTAATGGGGTTGCTGATAGAAATTCTTCTGAATATATATGTATGTTGAAGGAAATGGAAGCGGGAAAAACTGGGGTCCGTTTCGTATTCAACATATTCATTACTTGGGGGCAAATTGCTTCATGTGGCTTCATGGAAAATTGGTTCCCTTAAACAACTGGCTGACAAACTAGCAATTTGCCACCAAATTCTTCTTGTTTCAAATGTTGTGTCTTTTCCTCTCCTTCATCAGCAAAATTAAAATACATTACATAAATTGATTTAATTTTTTGACCAGTTCAGAACTATGATGAGGTGATTTTGAAGGAGTCAGGCACAGGAGGGTAAATCACAGAATAACAGGATTTATTCTGAACCACAGAGTTACGCAGTAATGCGTAAAAACACTCCAGTGTGCAAAACAGGAGCACTGGAAAATACAAGGCACATGGGGAATATTCCTGGCGATACAAAACACACGGAGCTCCACCGAGCTTCTCTCTCCTCCACTATAAACAATCACACACAAAGACAAGGGGGCAGAGGGAACACTTATACAGGTACTGATGAGGGGATATGAACCAGGTGTGTGTAATAAACAAGACAAAACAAATGGTATGATGAGATGAGGAGCGGCAGTGGCTAGAAGCCGGTGACGACGAACGCCGAAGCCTGCCCGAACAAGGAAAGGAGGCAGCCTCGGAGGAAGTCGTGACAGTGAACTGGGGACCCCGGTCAGACACTATGTCCTCTGGCACCCCGTAGTGCCGGAAGACGTATGTAAACAGGGCCTCCGCAGTCTGCAGGGCCGTGGGGAGACCGGGCAGAGGAAGGAGGTGGCAGGCTTTGGAAAAGCGGTCCACAACGACCAGGATGGTGGTGTTACCTTGAGAGAGGGGAAGATCAGTAAGGAAGTCAATACACAAGTGGGACCATGGCCGTTGTGGAACTGGTAAGGGCTGTAACTTACCCACTGGGAGGTGTCTAGGTGCCTTACTCTGGGCACACACCGAGCAGGAGGAGACATACGCCCTCACGTCCTTAGCCAAGGTAGTTCACCAGTACTTTCCGGTCAGGCAGCGCACTGTACGACCGATATCTGGGTGACCAGAGGAGGGGGATTTGTGTGCCCAATAGTTCAGACGGTCATGGACAAGAGAAGGCACGTACTGCAGCCCAGCTGGACACTGAGGTGGAGATGGCTCTGTGCATAGCGCCCGCTCTATGTCTGCGTCCATCGCCCATACTACCGGCGCCACAATGCAGGAGAACGGGAGTATTGGGGTGTTGTCTATGGGCCTCTCCTCTGTGTCGTACAGCCGTGACAGTGTGTCTGCCTTCACGTTCTTCGTACCCGGGATGTAAGATAGGGTAAAATCAAACTGGGTGAAGAATAGGGCCCACCTGGCCTTGCGAGGGTTCAGAGGAGGAAAGGGTGTTTCGCCCGCTCGAGCCAGTGCCTCCACACGGTCAGGGCTCGGACAACAGCCAACAACTCCCGATCACCAATGTCGTAGTTTTGCTCTTGGAGAAGAAGGCACAGGGGCAGAGCTTGGGTGGCGTGCCCGAGCATTGAGATAGGACAACGCCTATCCCTACCTCGGACACATGGATCGGGATGGGCCAGTACCGGGGCTGAGGTGAACAGAACCCTCAGGTTACTGAAGGCCCTGTCAGCCTCAGCAGACCAGCGGAGCCGGGATGGCCCACCCTTCAACAGTGATGTGATGGGCGCTGCAACCTTGCCAAAGCCCCGGATAAACCTCCGATAGTAAACTCAGCAAAAAAATTAATGTCCTCTCACTGTCAACTGCGTTTATTTTCAGCAAACTTAACATGTGTAAATATTTGTATGAACATAACAAGATTCAACAACTGATACATAAACTGAACAAGTTCCACAGACATGTGACTAACAGAAATTGAATAATGTGTCCCTGAACAAAGGGGGGGTCAAAATCAAAAGTAACAGTCAGTATCTGGTGTGGCCACCAGCTGCATTAAGTACTGCAGTGCATCTCCTCCTCATAGACTGCACCAGATTTGCCAGTTCTTGCTGGGAGACGTTACCCCACTCTTCCACCAAGGCACCTGCAAGTTCCCAGACATTTCTGGGGGGAATGGCCCTAGCCCTCACCCTCTGATCCAACAGGTCCCAGACGTGCTCAATGGGATTGAGATCCAGACTCTTCGCTGGCCACGGCAGAACACTGACATTCCTGTCTTGCAGGAAATCACGCACAGAACGAGTAGTATGGCTGGTGGCATTGTCATGCTGGAGGGTCATGTCAGGATGAGGGAGGAGGATGTCTTCCCTGTAACGCACAGCGTTGAGATTGCCTGCAATGACAACAAGCTCAGTCCGATGATGCTGTGACACTCCGCCCCAGACCATGACGGATCCTCCACCTCCAAATCGATCCCGCTCCAGAGTACAGGCCTCGGTATAACGCTCATTCCTTCGACGATAAACGCAAATCCGACCATCACCCCTGGTGAGACAAAATCGCGACTCGTCAGTGAAGAGCAGTCAGTCCTGTCTGGTCCAGCGAAGGTGGGTTTTTGCCCATAGACGACATTGTTGCCGGTGATGTCTGGTGAGGACCTGCCTTACAACAGACCTACAAGCCCTCAGTCCAGCCTCTCTCAGCCTATTGCGGACAGTCTGAGCACTGATGGAAGGATTGTGCGTTCCTGGTGTAACGCGGGCAGTTGTTGTTGCCATCCTGTACCTGTCCCACAGGTGTGGTGTTCGGATGTACCGATCCTGTGCAGGTGTTGTTACACGTGGTCTGCCACTGCTGTCTGTCCTGTCTCCCTGTAGCGCTGTCTTAGGTGTCTCACAGTACGGACATAACAATTTATTGCCCTGGCCACATCTGCAGTCCTCATGCCTCGTTGCAGCATGCCTAAGGCACGTTCACGCAGATGAGCAGGGACCCTTGGCATCTTTCTTTTGGTGTTTTTCAGAGTCAGTAGAAAGGCCTCTTTAGTGTCCTAAGTTTTCATAACTGTGAACTTAATTGCCTACCGTCTGTAAGCTGTTAGTGTCTAAACAACCGTTCCACAGGTGCATGTTCATTAATTGTTTATGGTTCATTGAACAAGCATGGGAAACAGTGTTTAAAGCCTTTACAATGAAGATCTGTGAAGTTATTTGGATTTTAAATAATTATCTTTGAAAGACAGGGTCCTGAAAAGGGGACGTTTCTTTTTTTGCTGAGTTTAGTTGGAAACGCCAATAAAGTGCTGCACCTCCTTAACCGTGGTTGGAGTAGGCCAATTACGCACGGCTGAAATGCGATCTCCCTCCATCTCCACACCTGAGGTGGTAATGCAGTATCCAAGGAAGGAGACGGACTGTTGGAAAAACAGACACTTTTCTGCCTTGGCATAAAGGTAATGTTCCAACAGTCGGGCCAGCTCTTTGCGAACCAGGGACACATGCCCGGCACGCGTAGCGGAATACACCAGAATGTCATCGGTGTAGACCACTAAGGGTAGGCCCCTTCCAGGACGTCCTCTAGAAGCCAGCAGGTTGTCCAACTGGATGGCCATGTCCACCAGTTGATCGAAAGACAATGTGGTGTCCTGGCAGCCTAGCTCCCTTCGGACGTCCTCTCGTAGATGGCACCGGAAGTGGTCGATGAGGGCCGCTTGTTCCACCCGGACCCAGCCGCTAGAGTACGAAACTCCAGGGCGAAGTCCTGCGCAGTCCTCATCCCCCAGGTGGACCAGCCGCTCGCCTGCCTCTCTACCTTCGTGCGGGTGATCGAAGACGGCCCGAAAGAGGCGAGCGAACTCCCCGTAGTTGTCCAACGCAGCTGCTCCTTCACTCCAGACTGCGTTGGCCCACTCCAGGGCTTTCCCCGAGAGGCAGGAGACGACGGCGGACACCTTCTCCCGCTCCGATGGAGCCGGGCTGATGGTCGAGAAGTAAATCCATTTGTAGGAGGAATCCCTGGCAGAGGGCAGCTGTCCCGTCAAAATCCTGTGGTCGAGATAAGTGAATCCCTCTGGGTGCTGGGGTGTGGGTGGCTGGATCCGGTCGCTCAGCTGGTCCCGAAAGATCGGGTCCTCTCCTCTCCAAGCATTGGACGACCTGGAGAACCTTATCCATCGCTTCTCCCAAGCTGGTTAGCATAGTCGAATGCTCCCGGACCCGTGCCACAACTCCATGCAGGTGCTCCTCTCCTGCTGACTCCATGTTCGGGTGTGTGATTCTATAATCAGGTGATTTTTAAGGAGTCAGGCACAGGAGGGTAAATCACAGAATAACAGGATTTATTCTGAACCACAGAGTTACGCAGTAATGCGTAAAAACACTCCAGTGTGCAAAACAGGTGCACTGGAAAATACAAGGCACACAGAGAATATTCCCGGCGATACAAAATAAACTGAGCTCCACCGAGCTTCTCTCTCCTCCACAATAAACAATCACACACAAAGACAAGGGGGCAGAGGAAACACTTATACAGGTACTGATGAGGGGATATGAACCAGGTGTGTGTAATAAACAAGACAAAACAAATGGAATAATGAGATGAGGAGCGGCAGTGGCTAGAAGGCTAGTGATGACGAACGCCGAAGCCTGCCCGTACAAGGAGAGAAGGTAGCCTCGGAGGAAGTCGTGACATAAACAATTGTGAGGCAATTATGGAGAGACCAATGTTCTATAATAACTGATAATATTTGATAACAATGTATCTCATGCAATAAATAGTATTTGGTGTTTCATAAAATGATTTGATTAGGTATATCAATATTCTAGCCTAGGGGAAATCAAGGGCCTAGAGTAGTTCCGTAGTTCTAGTGCCCGTGGACAGGCAGGTGGCTAGAGGCAGGGCCATGGAGTGTTACAGGAAGGTTCCTATGTGTTCCAGTGACCCAAAGCCCCTGTCCTGCTGCTATGCGCCAACAACATGCCCCTGTAGGGAATGACTCAGAGCTGAACTCTGGGATGTACAGGCCAAGGAGGAAGGGAACTCAACATATTGCTTGATTCCTTCAGCAATCCATGTCACACGTCTGTATATGTTTTCATGGTTGTAAACCAAGCATCCAGCTTCCAATCTTATCCCAGGTCTCTTGTACAAAGGTTTTATCTTAATAACACTAACACAGTTACAGTAGCTAAAAGTTCAATATATAATAAACAGTATCTAGGTTTTTCCTTAAGTTTGTGCCAATGACCTTCCAATGTTTGATACTCGATGAGCTCCTTGGGGAGTTGTCAAACAGAGTACAGTGTTCACTAGGACAGGTGATTTACTTGAGGACAGATGATAGCCGTATTGTCTCCACTGACTCCTCCGTTTGAAAAGTCCTCTGGATTCAGTAGCGGCCGCCCCCGCTGCTTTGATACAGTTGCCTGGATACAGAGTCCACCTGGACTAGCATATGGTCACAGCATGCTGCTCTTCATGTGAGACAACCACACTGCCAAAACACACACTCTCTCTCTCTCTCTCTCTCTCTCTCTCTCTCTCTCTCTCTCTCTCTCTCTCTCTCTCTCTCTGTCTCTCTGTCTCTCACTCTCTCTGTCTCTCACTCTCTCCGTCTCTCTCTCTCTCTCTCTCTCTGTCTCTCTCTCTCTCTCTCTCTCTCTCTCTCTCTCTCTCTCTCTCTCTCTCTCTCTATCTCTCTCTCTCTCTCTACTCCACACTCACACTATATCTCCGTCTCCCCTTTCTCTCACTGATGTAATTGTTTATAAAGAATGTCATAGGGTGAAGTGCATAGTTGTAAGACTTATTAATAGGAAACACATACCTTATCCCAGAGGCCTCCATAATCCTGAGTAACACAGAAATATTGAATTGGAAATATGCCAGCTGCAAGATATCAGCTTTAATATGTGAATGTTATTCTTCATGTTATTGATCCTTATAAACTGGGTGGTTTGAGCCCTGAATGCTGATTGGCTGAAAGCTATGGTATATCAGACCGTACATCATGGGTATGACAAAACATTTATTTTTACTGCTCTAATTACATTGGTAACCAGTTTATAATAGCAATAAGGCACCTCGGGGGTTTGTGGTATATAACCAATATACCACGGCTAAGGGCTGTATCCAGGCACTCCGCGTTGCATTGTGTGTAAGAACAGCCCTTAGCCGTGGTATATTAGCCATATACCACACCCCCCCGGGCCTTATTTGCTTAATTATACAATACTGACCTATGATTCTATGTGATGTATTTACTTTTTACACTGTAATTAATACAGGTATGGACAATGTTGAAAGCAGTTCATCCCTAGCATAGGCTACATACAGTTGAAGTCGGAAGTTTACATACACCTTACCCAAATACATTTAAACTCAGTTTTTCACAATTCCTGACATTTAATCCTAGTAAGATTTCCTGTCTTAGGTCAGTTAGGATCACCACTATATTTTAAGAATGTGAAATGTCAGAATAATAGTAGAGAGAATGATTTATTTCAGCTTTTATTTCATTCATCACATTCCCAGTGGGTCAGAAGTATACATGCACTCAATTAGTATTTGGTAGCATTGCCTTTAAATTGTTTAACTTGGGTCAAACATTTCAGGTAGCCTTCCACAAGCTTCCCACAATAAGTTGGATGAATTCTGGCCCATTCCTCCTGACAGAGCTGGTGTAACTGAGTCAGGTTTGTAGGCCTCTTTGCTCGCACACACTTTTTCAGTTCTGCCCACAAATCTTCTATAGGATTGAGGTCAGGGCTTTGTGATGGCCACTCCAATACCTTTACTTTGTTGTCCTTAAGCCATTTTGCCACAACTTTGGAAGTATTCTTGGGGTCATTGTCCATTTGGAAGACCCATTTGCGATCAAGCTTTAACTTCCTGAATGATGTCTTGAGATGTTGCTTCAATATATCCACATAATTTTCCTTCCTCATGATGCCATCTATATTGTGAAGTGCACCAGTCCCTCCTGCAGCAAAGCAACCCACAGCATGATGCTGCCACCCCCGTGCTTCACGGTTGGGATGGTATTCTTCGGCTTGCAAGCAGTCCCCTTTTTCCTCCAAACATAACGATGGTCATTATGGCCAAACAGTTCTTTTTTTGTTTCATCAGACCAGAGGACATTTCTCCCAAAAGTATAATCTTTGTCCCCATGTGCAGTTGCAAACAGTAGTCTGGCTTTTTTATGGCGGTTTTGGAGCAGAGGCTTCTTCCTTGCTGAGCGGCCTTTCAGGTTATGTCGATATAGGACTCGTTATACTGTGGATATAGATACTTTTGTACCTGTTTCTTCCAGCATCTTCACAAGGTCCTTTGCTGTTGTTCTGGGATTGATTTGCACTTTTCGCACCAAAGTACATTCATCTCTAGGAGACAGAACGCGTCTCCTTCCTGAGCGGTATGACGGCTGCGTGGTCCCATGGTGTTTATACTTCCGTACTGTTGTTTGTACAGATGAACGTAGTACCTTCAGGCGTTTGGAAATTGCTCCCAAGGATGAACCAGAGTTGTGGAGGTCTACCATTTTTTTTCTGAGGTCTTGGCTGATTTCTTTTGATTTTCCCATGATGTCAAGCAATGAGGCGCTGAGTTTGAAGGTAGGCCTTGAAATACTTCCACAGGTACACCTCCAATTGACTCAAAGTCAATTAGCCTATCAGAAGCTTCTACAGCCATGACATCATTTTCTGGAATTTTCCAAGCTGTTTAAAGGCTCAGTCAACTTAGTGTATGTAAACTTCTGACCGACTGGAATTGTGAAACAGTGAATTATAAGTGAAATAATCTGTCTGTAAACAATTGTTGGAAAAATTACTTGTGTCATGCACAAAGTAGATGTCCTAACCGACTTGCCAAAACTATAGTTTGTTAACAAGAAATGTGTGGAGTGGTTGAAAAACAAGTTTTAATGACTCCAACCTAAGTGTATGTAAACTTCCGACTTCAACTGTATGTAGGCTATCTGCTATACAGTAGCAACGAGGCCTTCAAGCAACACAGGCAAAATGTGCAGAAACTTCACACTGTCTCTCTTACGGGAGTCAATGCATTTCAACATCTCCTGAATGTCTTCATTCTGTCACTAATGAGGGCTGGCCTCGCTGAATCCAACACTAATCGTTTTAACAGCCACTCTGAGAATAGACACGAGGGCAAGCCATTGTTACAGCCACAGCCTGTGAAAACCACACTGACAGGAAGACAAGTGGCCGCTGAGAGGAATTATACACAACATGATGGATGGGTCATAACTACTAACTGACAGGAAAAAAGAAAGAATACCTACACTGTATCTACAACTACCAATCCTTTGTGAGATGCTTTGGTACAGCACAGTATGTAAAGACATCAACAGATGACTAGGGAATGGCCACAGGCACTGTACTGATTTCTAAAGCTGCAAATCCTATCCTTTGGGGAGTTGCTATCAATACAGTACAGTACAGCACAGTAACATTAAATTGTCATCAAAATCATGACCTATTGAAGAGATAATTTCTTCCTAAAGGATGACAAGGAACATAGAAAGCTAGTGACCCTAGAGTGGCAATGTCATAGTACACACAGAGCTATTGTACATGCTTCTATCCAATATCACTTACTCTGACCATTTATGGGGGTAACAGAATCTCCAAATACATCGACATGCTTAGTCTCTTTGCTTTGTTTGAATATAAAGGTAGCTACAAGTAAAGTAAGTAAGTAAGTTAGAGGCCCTGAAACTCTACTAACAGGAAACGTTTTCAGAGAGATATTTTTTAAAATGAGAAATGGTCTTAAATTAGTCAATATTTTATTTTAATTATCTTCTAGTATGTTTTGAACTAATTGTTTGTCAATATTCACACATAAAAAAGGTATTATCTTTAAGTGAACATCTGTCATTCTTCTAAAGTGGAAAATAGCATTTCAAAGAACATTTGTTTTGCAAAGAAGCAGAACATCTGGTTTATCTTAACATAGAAAGAAATACGATTGAATTATGAATTGTTCATTAAAAACATAATTTGTTTGATGTGAAAAATAACAATAAATCGTATGTCCTCATAAAGTTTTTAAGTCATAATTTAGACAGAATGTACTTCATTAAAGTGAAAATATCCACAAAGTTTGTTAATTAATCCTGTCAGTCAACATTATTCAAGTAAATATAAATATTAAAGACAGGCAAAAGTAAACTCTCTGACTCATTGTTGGACTGTCTGTCAAAGTGCACCCCCCCCCAGCACTAGATAGAACTTTGTGGAATAACGCTTTGTGGAATCAACTTTCTGTCACAGCGAACATACTCAATTCGGGAAGCTCAATCAATTGTGAGATATGGCATATACCTTTTATTTGATACATTTGGCTCGAGTGTTTGCAATTTTACCTTTTCTGAGATCTCTGCCAAGCAAGGAGGAAACAGCACTTGATGACTGTAAGTGAATCAACTTAAAGGGGAATAACAGCTAATTTCGAAAAAATGTCTAAGTTCCTAAACCCCTCTGACTCATTGCTTACTGCTCATGCAGCAACATACGCACGAGTGGAATCCTAATAAACACAACACACCACTTTTTACTATATTGGCAGAAGCATCATCAGACCTCGGTAGTAGCCAATTACATTTCTGTCTTTCAATGCATTTCTCTGGAAACCAATCAGAAAATGCTGTGCTCTAAAGATGATATCGTAGCCACACAAATACAATAGAAGATAATTGTCGATCTGATCAGAATCACTGTGCTCACAACCTTTATCTCCTAATTGATGTCGCTGGTGTATTTTGTTATAATTTTGGAATATATTGCGCAATAGGCTATAAGGTTTTTACCAGTTCCGAGTCCATCCAGGCTCGAGTCCCGTGAGCGAAACAACACACAACGAGCTGATGCAAAGTTTCACCCACATTTTAAATAAGAAAATATCTGCCTACCTTTCTGTCATGTCAACCATCCATCCAAATCAAATAATTCCATGTGTCCGCCTTTTGTCTTTTATAAACTTTCACATAGCCTATTCCATGATATGGGGTAATCCAATGAGCAACACTGCAGCTGTTGATTGCAGTGATCATCATTCATCACATATGCTATATATAATCAATACATGAATTTCAAGGAGTAGGGTATTTGATGCAAGGGTATTTGAGGCAAACATAAGAATACTTCACCATTTTATAAAATTAGCCTACATTATCACATTATCTTGCTCGCTCGAGGAAGGGAATTTGGCCCTGGCTTGCAAACAAAATCCCCTACATCATTTTGTAAATTATGTATTAGTCTACTGATTTGAAAATGTCAGTGTAGGCTAATAATAAATGTAAATATAGCATATTTGATCTACCCCTAAGAAAAACTGGACAATGAGCATAAATCGCATTTCGATAGATGCATGCATCTGTACCTAGGCTATCTATTATATCTGCAACAATAAAACAGTCCAAGGATATGTTTGCTGTCAGCTGGCTACAGTAGGAAAGTTACAATGTAATGAAACATTTGTTACATAAATGAGCCTTTTAGCCCATATGTGTCATTCTATGAAGTGAACGTTATTTTGCACACTCAGTAGTCTTTCCCTCTCATTTTAGTAAATATATTTTACCGTAATGATCTGATCACAGCTTGCAACGAGGAATGTAGCCTACAGTTAGAGAGAGAAGATGGACAATGTTGATTGGCAGGTGAAATTATGTCCAATGGGGTTTCAAGGTAAAAATGGATTAAGTCGGCTCCTTTCCTCCTTGCTTGGCTGAGATCTCAGAAAAGGTACAATTGTGAACCAGTGACCCAAATGTATGACATAAAATGTATATGCCATATCTCACCATCGATTGGGCTTCCCGAATTGAGTATTTTTGCTGTGACAGAACATAGATATTTTCATCGGTTTGCATTATTCCACAAAGTTGTATCTAGCGCTGCAGTGAGTGGGGGCTGTATAACTCTGTGACATAGCTCTATCTCTACCTCGCTCTCCCTTAGTGAGAGAGGTGTGCACTTTGACAGACAGTCCAACAACGAGTCAGAGGGGTTTAGGAACATAGACACATTTTCAACATTTTAAAGTTGATTCACTTACTGTCATCTTTTTATCTACTTTATTCATGCACACTATCATGTATCCATGTCTCACATGGTACTGTTAAGCAAATGTCAACCATGGTCATTTCAAGGTCTGTGCTCTGAGTCACATTCTGACAAAGAAAACATGGACAAGATGGTCCCAGTTTCTAGAGGAGAGACAGAGAGGAATGTAGATCTAACTCCTGCCCGAATTCAATCAATTGAAGATACAAGACAACCACACTGTAGGTACAGCATTACAGGTGGCCCACCTCAACAATGTCAGTCTTAAAAAGTATAATCAGTTTCAAACTTTTGGGGTATTTTCCTGATAGATTGAAACCATTGAAAGCAAAGGTTTTCTTTGACACAAGACACCACCAACACACTGACTGATTGGTCAAACAGACTCAGCTAAAAAGAAACCAAGGCAGTGTTTGAATTCTCTTCCACTAGCCCCCTGGGCCTAGAGTTCCAAGTGTTCCGTCCATCAGCGGTGTGAGTCAGGCCAAAGGGAGTGGTGAGTGACGATGGCCTCTGGGGTCACTATTCCATATGGTGACCTCTCTGGTAACCGTAGTAACCCCGGGGGGATGGGGCAGTTCAGAGGGTAGATACAAACACCTGTAACCTCGACACAGTCACCTCTGTCAGAACTAACTGCAGATATCTGTCTGATACGCAGACACGCAGACACACACAACCATTGAAACACACACGCACCCACATAGACATACAATACACAGATGTAAGTCATTTTGAGCGTGTGTTACTTCATCTGACTCTATAACTGTCTTTTTACACTTCCCAAACCAAAAAAGTATTCCCAAACCTTAGGCTGAAGGAAGTTTCAACATATGAAACTCCCCAAATTAATAAAACATAACCAAGTCTGAATCATTTAACTGATTCACTATCAAATCTTGTCTGGCCCAGGTTTGAATAATGGAGATAGGTCCCATAGTAAAGGTCACAGGATATTACCTTTCATTTTGAGCTTAAATGCATTTTCCTCAGTGTGATACACTTCTCTGTGTGTGTGTGTGTGTGTTTGCGTGTGTGTGTGTGTGTGTGTGATGAGAGTGTATGTGTGCATGTCATGACTCCATCTATACCGTGCAATTGAATTTAATCTACCATAATGAGGACTGTGTTATCAATATGCAGAAAAATGTACATTCCATGTGCATATTCTCCTAGTCTAGTAGGATAATGTGTGGGTCACATGTTAATGCTTTATATCACTATTGCTCAGTGCTCACTGTTAACCAGGCAATCACATTATGCCCCTCTACCATGCATCCTTCACAATCCTGCAACAACAGCCTTTGCACTCAATTAAACAATCAATAGCTAAAATTAGAACTGCTGCAATTAGCTAATTACACAAGCACAGTGATTAGGCTGTGTAACAAACATGGCGACGTGACTTGGACCAGGCGTGGGAGTCATCTACGTCACAACTGATTAACTCACCATTCACTCAGTGTATCTATTCAGACAGGACCGGCGCCCATGACAGTTTATCTGTCACCTAGAATAGGTGTCACATATGAGCTAATTGCAGCCTGGAATAGGAATCCTAGCCTGGAGTAGATGTCATACACAGACAGTGATGATCTGTAATAATATTGACACACACCTACGGGTTATGGGGAAAGCAGGGTGTCTGATAGAGATGGCTGGTCCAATAGCAGTGCCATGAGGTGTCTCTGTTAGTGGTTAGAGGTGGTGTGGTGGTGAGGAAACACCATTCAGCAGTCCCACCAGCAGGTGTCTGACAAGTCATTTGGAGCTAATTTATTTGCCTGTATAAAATATGTGACAGTTTGGGGCGGCAGGGGTGCAGGGTTATAGTTCACTCCTGGACATGTTGTAAAAGTGTCACCGAGCCAGATTGCCTTGACAGTTTCTGGAAGGAGGGAAAAAAAAGAGGGAGAGAGAGAATGAGAGATTGCCTCCGGCCAAGATTGAGGCTGCCAGGCGAAGCCCTGTAGCTTAGTGGGACTGTGTAAAATATGCATTTACCGCCGGTGGTGGATAGAGCAATTCTTTACCGACTGTGACTTCACGCAGGTCTGGAGAATAAAAGAGGCGCTAACTCCACACTTCATCACAGCAGGGCCAGGCATTTCTCTAATCATGGCTGAGGTGAGTTGAACAGAAAAACACTACTGGCCCTCAGTTTCCCAACAGTCTGTCTAGTCAAGAACTGAAGATATCCAAACATTGTGTGATATATGATTTGATTATCGCGTTAACCTTTTAGGTGTTGAGAAATTGTCTTCTATTTTACACTATGTTCACGATTTGGATCCATAGCCACTGCATGAATGAATTGAATACTGTTGTTTGTTAAGAAAGTTTTTTCTATCCACAACCAGTAGCATTGGCACAATCTATTTGAGCCAATGACAATCAATGTTGCTCCCCTCTCTCCTTTCTTTTCTCCTCAGATAGTCTTGCCATCTTTCTGTTTCCCCTCCATTGGGTTGTTCTGTCAGTTTTAGCCAGCCTCAGTCAAATGTATTGTCGTTACCTCTCTCCTTCAATATTCATCCGTTCTCTTCACAGTCCATGTAACAGGACAGCATTCTGCTGAGTGGCCAATACAGGACTGCCTCTCCAATTAAGCTCCATGAGAGACCGTTTAGACCATGCAAGTGAAAAGCAGTGGCTCGAAAACAGAGTACAATACATGTTAGCTGAAGCAGTGTGTGTATGTGTGTGTGTGCGTGTGTGTTTGTATGTGTGTGTGTGTGTGGCGTGTGTGCATGCATGTGTGTTAATGAGCGCTTTAATTTGGTCATACCCAGGAGATGTCTGGATATGCATGATGTTATTTGAGTCCGTTCCTTTGGCAGTGGAATAAAAACATAACTATAATTCAGAATCAAGCTGTTCCACGACAGACTTATGCTATTACCGGGCCCGCCCCAACTCCTGAGAGAACCGAGATTGTAATCAAACCCAAATGTGGTTCCTTCTAATCTGATACAGGTTACCATGACGACACTGGCATACAAACTCACACATGTATGCACACACTCACATACACATGCACACCAACTTTTCATTATCTCTGAGTAGGTGATGAATGAGAGTACACAGCTCAGAAACGTTCTCAGAACTTTCCTTCTCATATAAGAGACTATAGTTTGCATCAAAGAGAGGAGGTGAGTTCAGCTCCTTGTAATATGAAACACATTGAGACTTAGGACCAAAGGAAATGTAATCCACTTAGTTCTCTGTGGAATTATGGGAATCTCAAGACCCAGAACATTTAGTACCTACAGTAAAAGCAAAGTGAACAGCAGGCTGCTGTCTCCTCTTTATCTCACTACACTGAACAAACTTGAAGCTGTACAGTAGCTGCAGCAGGAGGCCTTCAACATTGAAAGAACAGTTTATCATCCATGAGATTGTAGAACTTCAACGAGTGGAACAGAGCAGTGGAGGAAGTTCACTGGACTTTCACACACCATTGCCTCTCTCTCTCTCTCTCTCTCTCTCTCTCTCTCTCTCTCTCTCTCTCTCTCTCTCTCTCTCTCTCTCTCTCTCTCTCTCTCTCTCTCTCTCTCTCTCTCTCTCCTCTTTTTTTTGATAGCACACTATGATCGGCGGGATCTATAGTTTTTAAAATATTTTCATTATACCACAGTGGCTTGCAAAAGTATTCACCTCCCTTGGCATTTTTCCTATTTTGTTGCCTTACAACCTGGAATTAAAATCGATTTTTAGGGGGTTTGCATCATTTGATTTACACAACATGCCCACCACTTTGAAGATGCAAAATAATTTTTTTGTGAAACAAACAAGAAATAAGACAAAAAAACTGAAAACTTGAGCATGCATAACTATTCACCCCCCAAAGTCAATACTTTGTAGAGACACCTTTTGCAGCAATTACAGCTGCAAGTCTCTTGGGGTATGTCTCTATAAGCTTGGCACATCTTGCCACTGGCCCATTCTTCAAGGCAAAACTGCTCCAGCTCCTTGAAGTTTGATGGGTTCTGCTGGTGTACAGCAATCTTTAAGTCATACCACAGATTCTCAATTGGATTGAGGTCAAGACATAACTGTTTCCCCTTAAACCACTTGAGTGTTGCTTTAGCAGTATGCTTAGGGTCATTGTCCTGCTGGAAGGTGAACCTCCGTCCCAGTCTCAAATCTCTGGAAGACTGAAACAGGTTTCCCTCAAGAATTTCCCTGTATTTAGCGCCATCCATCATTCCTTCAATTCTGACCAGTTTCCCAGTCCCTGCCGATGAAAAACATACCCACATAATGATGCTGCTACCACCATGCTTCACTGTGGGTGGGGGTGGTGTTCTCGGGGTGATGAGAGGTGTTGGGTTTGCGCCAAACATAACGTTTTCCTTGATGGCCAAAAAGCTCAATTTTAGTCTCATCTGACCAGAGTACCTTCTTCCATATGTTTGGGGAGACTCCCACATGACTTTTGGTGAACACCAAATGTGTTTGCTTATTTTTTTCTTTAAACAATGGCTTTTTTCTGGCCACTCTTCTGTAAAGCCCAACTCTGTGGAGTGTACGGCTTAAAGTGGTCCTATGGACAGATACTCCAATCTTTGGTCTCTTTGTTGCCTCTGATGAATGCCCTCCTTGCCTGGTCCGTGAGTTTTGGTGGGCGGCCCTTTCTTGGCAGGTTTGTTGTGGTGCCACATTCTTTCCATTTTTAGATAATGGATTTAATGGTGCTCCATGGGATGTTCAAAGGTTCTGATATTTTTTTATAACCCAACCCTGATCTGTACTTCTCCACAACTTTGTCCCTGACCTGTTTGGAGAGCACCTTGGTCTTCATGGTGCCGCTTGCTTGGTGGTGCCCCTTGCTTAGTGGTGTTGCAGACTCTGGGGCCTTTCAGAACAGCTGTATATATACTGAGATCATGTGACACTTAGATTGCACACAGGTGGACTTTATTTAACTAATTATGTGACTTCTGAAGGTAATTGATTGCACCAGATCTTATTTAGGGGCTTCATAGCAAAGGGGGTGAATACATATGCACGCACCACTTTTTAAATTTTCTATTTTACTTCACCAATTTGGACTATTTTGTGTATGTCTATTACAAGAAATCCCAATAAAAATCAATTTAAATTACAGGTTGTAATGCAACAAAATAGGAAAAATGCCAAGGGGGATGAATACTTTTGCAAGGCACTGTATGGGGCCACATTGTAATAGTTATTGGGTCTTTGCACACTGGATTCTGTATTTCCGTATTTCTACTTTATTTTTTAAATGTATCTCATATTTTTCTAAAGTGCTTCCAGTCCTTCATAAACGTATTCAGATTGACAAACATGAAAAACAGACACCGCTTTATGCATTTTTTTATACAGTCTGGAACGGAATCCAACTCATTCATTATATTCATGCGTTGTAGCTTTTGGGTATTCCATCAGCACTGTAGATGACATTCCACAATCAGATAGCAGACAGAAGTCTAGTCTGTATTTGCCATAGTATGTTAAGCTTGTCTTGAGGCCCTTTCTTAATTCTTTAGTTTGTTTTCCAAAGTTATGCAGGACAAATAGGAAAAACACACACACACACACACACACACACACACACACACACACACACACATACACATACACAAGGCGAGGCACTAACCATCTGGCTTCTTTTCCCCCCTGTGTTCTGATTTACACCGTGAGGTAGGGCTGAAACCTAAGCCTGACGTTACACAGTGGGCCGCTCCAATCAGGGCCTCCATCTCGTGTTTATGGATCGGCACTACCAGCTGTTAAACACTTCCACTTGAACCATGGTCATTTCCTGTGAAAGAGGAAGTAGCCCATGTACTGAACCCAGAGTATGGAGGTGGTATGTTACACTCAAACTGTCAACTCTTGATGTATTTCATAATGAAGAGGCGAAACCTGTCTGTTTTGGAGACCTTTTCTGCTTGAAATGATGGCCCATCAAAACGACATTCATTTAGTGTGCGTTTACTCTCTTTATGACCTCATGCAGGTAATATGGTCCAACTCACAATGTATGTGCATACATTTAGGAAATACGTCTCACCGTGACAACTTTTTTCTCTCTTCCCTTCTCTCTCTCTTTTTATCAGAGGATTTATTGAAATAGAATTCAAATGTTATGGTCAACATGGTATCACATTGAAAAGAGAGTCATAAAAGCAAAATAGCACAATGAGCCTGAATCACTGAGAAAACAAAAAATGACAAATATGAATGTATTCCTTTCATTTGTCTTTGGATGGCTTTCTGGATACATGCTGTTGTAGATTATGCTGTCATACATATTCTACATATTTATTTTTGGGAAATTAGAGTCTTATTAACTATTCCAGCCACACACCAAACTTAACTAATTAAAATCTACTGTTGTTTGTTTCAGTTCTTGGGTACCTCATCACATTGCTGCTCATTGAAAGCCTTAATGAATAAGTGAATGTTCCGCTTTTGAAGAAAAATAACAGCAGCAATCACATCTCTTTCTCACCCAGCAACTTAACAATCACAAAGTTAAAGTGCAGTTTTGTGTATCCACAAGACAATTGATCTACATCTCCCAAAACAGTTGGAATCATCCCTGGTTTATTATGCATAGACATGCAATGTAAATACCTTCTCTGGTTTTCTTGGAGCACAGTTGGATAGAAATCCACTTCCCTCCATTGTAAAACTTCTATAACTCTAGTTGGTAACCTGAAGCAACACCAAGATTAATAATGGTAGTTATTGGTTGCTAGGTAACTCCTCATTGTGGAGCTCCTCACTGCCCGAAAGCTCCACTCGAGACCAATCAAAGAACCGTGCTCTGGTTGGTCGGTTCAAAAGCACTTCCACTTACCTCCAGACTGGATGTGCATGATCTTTCTGTTTCCAAAACAATCCTCTGAAAAAAAGAGAGAGAAGGGAAGAGAGAAAAAAGTTGGCACGTTGAGACGTATTTCCTAAATGTATGCACATCCAGTATACAGTACATTGCACATGAATGAGACAACGTAATTGGTGCATTGTGCTCAAAACTTCATGTGAGCATGTTCCCTTGAACAAATTTGATTCGATTAATGTGAAATTAATTACATGGAGAGAAATCTTCATTTCAAATTCATTGTACTGTCTGGCTCCTGCTAGGTCTGATGTGCCACAGGCGATGCTAGGAAGGTAAGTGAGGCCTGGTTTTGTTGGATAAACCTCTTGGATTATGATTCTGCACGTACTTTAAATCAATGACAACTCCAACTCAAGCCACTGATCTGAAATTTCAATTAGTGGTGTATGTTTATGGAAAGTAGCACTGTCTGCTTTCCAAGATGCTAGAAGCAGTAGCATATATCTTGAAGGTCAGCAACACAAGCTGTGCAGTAAATGGGAGTCAGACGGTAAACCCAGACAAACTGTCTTGCACTTCGATTCCATATGGTCAACATAACAGCAATGCAATGCAATTACAACATGTGATGTGATTTTACAAACAGCTTGTAGCCCTGACATTTACTGCAAATGTGATGCTGATCTACATGCCACTGCCCTAGAGGTGTACCAAGACAACTAAACCGGCTGAAATGAAAGCCTCATGTTCTGCTGTGACGATTGATGTCTTCTGTGTCAAATGGTGATACTGTAATTGTTTGAATTTTGTTTGGTTATGCAGCTACACACATGTAGGCCTGAACAATAGGTGCATTAATTAAACATTGAAGATTAAGATTACAAAAGTCTGACAAAATCAGTTGACTTGTTTGAATATTAATATTAAGCATGCAATCTTCCCCATTCCCGTTCTTGAAGTAGCACTTATTTGACATTAGTGCGCCCCTCCCTTTCGAATTGGACTTGAGTATTGTATTCATGCTTATGATATCGACATGTAGCCTAGATGTATTGTGTCTTATTTTCAATTATCTGTGACGTTTGTCAATTTTTGTAATTATTCTATTCTCATTCTGCATGCCTTGATGACTCCCTGTTCGCCAGTATCGAATTAACTTGTTACTTGCACCTGTTGTGCCTGACGCACAGGTGTGTCTTCTTCTTAAGTCTCTATTTGATAACTTTGTACAGCACTGATGAAGGCATAGAAGCCGAAAAGTATGATCCTTTTGTTTAGCACTTTTAGCACTTTGCACTTTAACCTTTTGTATTCTTCCAAGGATGGATTAAATTAAGTATATTTTTGCATTTATCCCTCCTTGTTTTCTTTCTCCATTTTATTTTTATTTTTTATTTTATTTCACCTTTATTTAACCAGGTAAGCCAGTTGAGAACAAGTTCTCATTTACAACTGCGACCTGGCCAAGATAAAGCAAAGCAGTGCAATAAAAACAACACAGAGTTACATATGGGGTAAAAAACATAAAGTCAAAAATACAACAGAAAATATATATACAGTGTGTGCAAATGTAGCAAGTTATGGAGGTAAGGCAATAAATAGGCAAAATAGTGCAAAATAATTACAATAGTATTAACACTTGAATGCTAGATGTGCAAGAGATTATGTGCAAATAGAGATACTGGGGTGCAAAAGAGCAAAATAAATAACAATATAGGGATGAGGTAGTTGGGTGGGCTAATTTCAGATGGGCTGTGTACAGGTGCAGTGATCGGTAAGGTGCTCTGACAACTGATGCTTAAAGTTAGTGAGGGAGATAAGAGTCTCCAGCTTCAGAGATTTTTGCAATTCGTTCCAGTCATTGGCAGCAGAGAACTGGAAGGAATGGCGGCCAAAGGAGGAGTTGGCTTTGGGAATGACCAGTGAGATATACCTGCTGGAGCGCAGACTACGGGTGGGTGCTGCTATGGTGACCAATGAGCTAAGATAAGGCGGGGATTTGCCTAGCAGTGATTTATAGATGGCCTGGAGCCAGTGGGTTTGACGACGAACATGTAGTGAGGACCAGCCAACAAGAGCGTACAGGTCACAGTGGTGGGTAGCGTATGGGGCTTTGGAGACAAAACGGATGGCACTGTGATAGACTACATCCAATTTGCTGAGTAGAGTGTTGGAGGCTATTTTGTAAATGACATCGCCGAAGTCAAGGATCGGTAGGATAGTCAGTTTTACGAGGGCATGTTTGGCAGCATGAGTGAAGGAGGCTTTGTTGCGAAATAGGAAGCCGATTCTAGATTTAACTTTGGATTGGAGATTCTTTATGTGAGTCTGGAAGGAGAGTTTACAGTCTAACCAGACACCTAGGTATTTGTAGTTGTCCACATACTCTAGGTCAGACCCGTCAAGAGTGGTGATTCTAGTCGGGTGGGCGGGTGCCAGCAGCGTTCGATTGAAAAGCATGCATTTAGTTTTACTAGTGTTTAAGAGCAGTTGGAGGCTACTGAAGGAGTGTTGTATGGCATTGAAGCTCGTTTGGAGGTTTGTTAACACAGTGTCCAATGAAGGGCCAGATGTATACAAAATGGTGTCGTCTGCGTAGAGGTGGATCTGAGAGTCACCAGCAGCAAGAGCGACATCATTGATATACACGGAGAAAAGTGTCGGCCCAAGAATTGAACCCTGTGGCACCCCCATAGAGACTGCCATAGGTCCAGACAACAGGCCCTCCGATTTGACACACTGAACTCTATCTGAGAAGTAGTTGGTGAACCAGGCGAGGCAGTCATTTGAGAAACCAAGGCTATTTAGTCTGCCAATAAGAATGCGGTGGTTGACAGAGTCGAAAGCCTTGGCCAGATCGATGAAGACGGCTGCACAGTACTGTCTATTATCAATCGCGGTTATAATATCGTTTAGGACCTTGAGCGTGGCTGAAGTGCACCCATGACCAGCTCGGAAACCGGATTGCATAGCGGAGAAGGTACGGTGGTATTCGAAATGGTCGGTGATCTGTTTGTTAACTTGGCTTTCAAATACTTTCGAAGGGCAGGATGGATATAGGTCTGTAGCAGTTTGGATCTAGAGTGTCACCCCCTTTGAAGAGGGGGATGACCGCGGCAGCTTTCCAATCTCTGGGGATCTCAGACGTTATGAAAGAGAGGTTGAACAGACTAGTAATAGGGGTTGCGACAATTTCGGCGGCTAGTTTTAGAAAGAAAGGGTCCAGATTGTCTAGCCCAGCTGATTTGTAGGGGTCCAGATTTTGCAGCTCTTTCAAAACGTCAGCTGTCTGAATTTGTGTGAAGGAAAAGTGGGGGGGACATGGGCAAGTTTCAGCGGAGGGTGCAGAGTTGGTGGCCGGGGTAGTGGTAGTCAGATGGAAAGCATGGCCAGCTGTAGCAAAATGCTTGTTGAAATTCTCGATTATTGTAGATTTATCAGTGGTGATAGTGTTTCCTAGCCTCAGTGCAGTGGGCAACTGGGAGGAAGTGCTCTTATTCTCCATGGACTTTACAGTGTCCCAAAACTTTTTGGAGTTAGTGCTACAGGATGCAAATTTCTGTTTGAAAAAGTTTGCCTTTGCTTTCCTGACTGCTTGTGTATATTGGTTCCTAACTTCCCTGAAAAGTTGCATATCGCGGGGGCTATTTGATGCTAATGCAGTACGCCACAGGATGTTTTTGTGCTGGTCAAGGGCAGTCAAGTCTGAGGAGAACCAGGGGCTATATCGGTTCTTAGTTCTGTATTTTTTGAATGGGGCATGTTTATTTAAGATTGAGAGGAAATTACTTTTAAGGAACAACCAGGCATCCTCTACTGACGGAATGAGATCTATATCCATCCAGGATACCTGGGCCAGGTCAATTAGGAAGGCCTGCTCGCTAAAGTGTTTTAGGGAGCGTTTGACAGTGATGAGGGGTGGTCGTTTGACCGCGGACCCGTTACGGACGCAGGCAATAAGGCAGTGATCGCTGAGATCCTGGTTGAAGACAGCTGAGGTGTATTTAGAGGGTATGTTAGTCAGGATGATATCTATGAGGGTACCCATGTTTACGGATTTAGGGTTGAACCTGGTAGGTTCGTTGATAATTTGCGTGAGGTTGAGGGCATCTAGTTTGGATTGTAGGATGGCCGGGGTATTAAGCATATCCCAATTTAGGTCACCAAGCAGTACGAACTCTGAGGATAAATGGGGGGCAATCAATTCACATATGGTGTCCAGGGCACATCTGGGGGCTGAGGGGGGTCTGTAGCAAGCGGCAACAGTGAGAGACTTATTTCTGGAAAGGTGGATTTTTAGAAGTAGAAGCTCAAACTGTTTGGGCACAGACCTGGATAGTATGATAGAGCTCTGCAGGCTATCTCTACAGTAGATTGCAACTCCACCCCCTTTGGCAGTTCTATCTAGACGGAAAATGTTATAGTTGGGGACGGAAATTTCAGAATTTTTGGTGGCCTTCCTGAGCCAGGATTCAGACACTGCTAGAACATCAGGGTTGGCGGAGTGTGCTAACGCAGTGAATAACTCAAACTTAGGAAGTAGACTTCTGATGTTTACGTGCAAGAAACCAAGACTTTTGCGATTACAGAAGTCAGCAAATGATAGCGCCTGGGGAGTAGGAGTGATGCTGAGGGCTGCAGGGCCTGGGTTAGCCTCTACATCACCAGAGGAACAGAGGAGGACTAGAATAAGGATACGGCTAAAGGCTTTAAGAACTGGTCTTCTAGTGCGTTGGGTACATAGAATAAATGGGGCAGATTTCCGGGTGTTGTAGAAAAGATTCAGGGCATTATGTACAGACAAGGATATGGAAGGATATGAGTAAAGTGGGGGTAAACCTAAGCGTTGGGTAACAATGAAAGAGATAGTATCACTAGAGGCACCAATTGAGTCGGTCTCTGCGTGTATGGGGGGGGGGGGGACAAAGGAGCTATCTAAGGCAGGTTTAGCTGGGCTGGGGGATCTACAGTGAAATAGTACAATTAGAAATAACCGAAACAACAATAAGCTAACCATGTTTGGGCTGAGGCTAAACATAAACAGGATGTAGTACCGTAAAAAGGAACAGTCCAGCAGACATCAGCTGTATAGCTGAGTTATCATAAGGTCCGGTGAACAGCAATAGGATAGTTCGGAGGCTGCTAAAGCACTAGCAGGTAAGAGGCCACGGCTAGCGTGTGCTAGCGGGCCGGGGCTAGCAGATGGAATCTTCGTGGTCGACGTCGTCGTAACCACATCAGACGATTTCGTCGGCAGACCAGTCGTGTAGGATCGGCGGGGATCCGTGTCAACACTAGGTGGTCCCGTCCGGTTGACAGAGAGGTAGATAGCCAGGAGATGGGCCTAGCTCAGGATGATTAGCCAGACCACAGCGTCCATTTAGTTGAAGCTAGCTGGTAGCGATGAATCCGGAGTTAAAGGTCCAGTGATTCAGTGATTCCGGCAGAAAAACTGATATGTTCTGGGTCGATAACGCACTGTGCAGACTGGCCGAATATCCGGTGATTAATATCCAGTGATTAAATTAATCCCGCAGAAAAAAATCCAATGTTCTGGGTGAAATACCGCTAACTGTGGCTAATAGCAAGTAGCTAGTTAGCTGGCTAGCTAGTTTCAACTGGAGATTCTATATAAAAGGTAAGTCAATAATAGAATCCGTTCCACATTGAGTGAGGCGGGTTGCAGGAAAGTATATTTTGTAGAAGGATGAAAAGTCTGATAGGGAAATATGTACGAAAAATACAAAAAAACAGGGTATTTACAGGCTATTTACAGACACACGACAAAAACAGAACTGCACTACTTCGCCATCTTGGAAAATCAGGTTTGAGTACGAGTACCTTTGGAAATCTACAGATATTTGTTTTATCTTAAACACCATTAATTCTAGCCTGAGTACAGTCCCTCATACTGGCTTTCTACATTACTAGATGATTATGGGATCAATATGACCTTTGACCCTAAGGTTAGACACTAAAGTCTTCATACGAAAAGACGGAGAGAGAGAGACATAGAGAGAGAGAGAATATGGAGACGAGGGAGCAATGGACAGGACAAGAGAAATAAAGAAAAAGAGAGAGAATGGAAAAGAGGATGGGGAGAGTGTAAATCTGTCTGTGAGCATGTACACTCCGCCATAATGGAAATGGGAAAATGCATTTTCATGATTCATGGCGGCCATTTCCGCTTATGGTCTACAAATCGTTTGAACGCCAGACGTCATATTTCTGTGGTCTAAACGGCAGTTCAAATGCAACTCTGGTAGAGAGAGACAGAGAAAGAGCTGGGGGAGATGAGAGAGAGAGAGAGAGAGAGAGAGAGAGAGAGAGAGAGAGAGAGAGAGAGAGAGAGAGAGAGAGAGAGAGAGAGAGAGAAAGGGATGATGCTGGCTGAAGAGGCAGTGGGCACAGGGATGGAGCTAAACTTGTCCCCAGGCTCCTGTCTGGTAACCAACAGATACACTGACAACCACAGGCTGTTAGAGGGTCTTAAATAGAGAAACAGAGATAGGTGTATTTAGGTCCAGGGCCTCGCAGTAATAGTTTGGGTTTTGTGCCATCATTTGGTTAGGGCCTGCGTTGAGCTGGAATATTATTTTATGTCAACGTTGTATTTCATTACATGTCAGTCTGTTGTGAAACTATGTTGTGGTCACCTCCTGTGAGTTGGAGTTGGACTCCCCCTGGGTTGCCACATCAGCATAGAGGATGTCTTCTGAAGACTGTACCAAGCGAAGTTTTGGCAAAGTCATGGGAACAGAGAAACTCAGATTCTTACACACACGTATGCACACACACACAGACAGGCGCGCACACACAGACACACAAACAAAATATTTTCCTCTCCTTATTATCCGTCTCTGCAAACATTTCAAATGTACTTCTGCAAGTCCTGCGCCGCAGTCCTGAAAACTTTGAAATATAAGGTTAATTACTAGTGTAACGCAATCACCGGGTTTATGATGAGCATTTGCATATTTCATCAAAGTTTAGCGACTATCATTAGACGGTATAATGAGGCTTGCATGACACTTTTTAAAGCTTCTGCATTTAAGTTGTGATAGACACCTATTAAAATCAAACCAGGGGTTTCCAGTGCTATCCAGCCATTAGTATTTGTGTCTGCGTGGATTGTGTCTAATTGAGCCATGATTGGCCCTGCAGAGCAGAGAGGACAGGCTAGGTTAGCCCTTAATATGCTCATTCCATCAAATAAAGAGGAACATAAATCAGAGTTTTGTCAAAGTGTTCACTCTGTTATAATGTGTGTGAATGTGGGAGAGGTTCTGAGTAGAGGTCAAATGTCATTATTTTCTCGTCTTCTCTTTGTCTTTTTCTGGCACTATTTTATTTTTACTCTCTCCCCATCTCTTACCTTCTCACACTCTTCTCCTGTCCCTTTCAACTCTCAACATCTGTAAGAGTTTTAAACCCCTGCCCTTTCTTTTGTATGTCTGTAATATCTAGTTCAGACAGAATTCACGGTATGTTGTCTGTAAAAAAAACTAACAGGCAATGTTTATATGATCCCCCCAAAACTTTGCCAGATCTATTCTGGTAATTACATGAGCTGGCTAGCCAGCTACAGTGCCTTCAGGAAGTATTCACACCCCTTGATGTTTTCCACATTTTGTTGTGTTACAACCTGAATTTAAAATGTATTAAATTGGGATTTTGTGTCACTGGCACATAATGTCCCCATAATATCAAAGTGGAATTGTTTTTAGACATTTGTACAAATTAATAAAAACTGAAAAGCGAAAATGTATTGAGTCAATAAGTATTCAACCCCTTTGTTATGGCAAGCCTAAATAAGTTCAGAAGTAAACATTTGCTTAACAAGTCACATAATAAGTTGCATGGACTCACCCTGTGTGCAATAATAGTGTTTAATATGATTTTTGAATGACTACCTCATCTCTGTACCCCACACATACAATTATCTGTAAGGTCCCTCAGTCAAGCAGTGAATTTCAAACATAGATTCAACCACAAAGACCAGGAAGGTTTTCCAATGCCTCGCAAAGAAGGGCACCTATTGGTAGATGGGTAAAAAAAAAAAAAAGCTTACATTTATTATCCCTTTGAGCATGGTGAAGTTATTAATTATACTTTGGATGGTGTATCAATACACATAGTCACTACAAAAATACAGGCGTCCTTCTTAACTCAGTTGCTGGAGAGGAAGGAAACCGCTCATGGATTTCACCATGAGGCAAATGGAGACTTTAAAACAGTTACAGAGTTTAATGGCTGGGACAAGAGAAAACTGAGGATGGATCAACAACATTTGTAGTTACTCCACAATACTAGCCTAAATGACAGAGTGTGTCAAGAATTCAGCCGAGGCTGCCCCTCCTCCTTGCTCGGGCAGGCTTCGGCCTTCGTCGTCACCGGAGTACTAGCTACTACCGATCCATGTGTCTAGGTCACACCTGTTTCCCATCATGTAGTTATGTCTTCCCTATTTAACCCTCTGTCTCACACTGTGTGTTGTGCGTGTTTGTTCATGTTTTGGTTGTCGTTAGTGTGCGGGTTGTTTCCTCCCTGCGTGGAGGTTTTGTTCATTCATTTACCTACGAGTAAAGTACGCTTTTGATTAGCTCTGTGTCCTGTGCCTGACTTCGCCTACCGCATTACACTGACGCCTTGACAGAGTGAAAAGAAGGAAGCCTGTACAGAATACAAATATTCCAAAACATGCATCCTGTTTGCAATAAGGCACTAAAGTAAAACTGCAAAAAATGTGGCAAAGAAATTAACTTTATGTCCTGAATACAAAGCGTTATGTTTGTGGCAAATCCAACCCAACACATCACTGAGTACTGCTCTTCATATTTTCAAGCATGGTGGTGGCTGCATCATGTTATGGGTATGCTTGTCATCGGCAAGGACTAGGGAGTTTTTTAGGATACAAAGAAACTGAATAGAGCTAAACACAGGCAAAATCCTAGAGGAAAACCTGGTTCAGTTTAATTTCCAACAGACACTGGAAGAAAATTTCACCTTTCAACAGGACAATAACATAAAACACAATATCAAATATACACTGGAGAGGCTCACAAAGATGACATTGAATGTTCCTGAGTGGCCTAGTTACAGTTTTGACTCGGCTTGAAAATCTATGGCAAGACCTGAAAATGGCTGTCTAGCAATGATCAACAACCAACTTGACAGAGCTTGAAGAATTTTTTAATTCTTAAGGTGTGCAAAGCTCTTAAAGACTTACCCAGAAAGACTCACAGCTGTAATCACTGCCAAAAGTGATTCTAACATATATTGATTGATGGTGTGTGAATACTTATGTAAATGAGATATTTCTGTATTTCATTTTTAATAAATGTCCAACCATTTCTAAAAACATGTTTTCACTTTGTCATTATGTGTAGATGGGTGATTTTATTTTGTCCACTTTCAAGGAGTATTAATATTTTCTGAAGGCACTGTAGATAGCTAGCTAACAAGCTAGCAACGAACCAAAACGTGGTCTAGAAAATTGCTTTTAGTTGCCTGGCTTGCTAGATTGACATATCCTAAATACATTTTTAAACAGATAGGTTTTTTGCAAAAAATAGAGATGGTAGTTTTGCTATTTGGACCAGGCTGCTGTGATGTCATGCAGACTATGTCATATCTGTGTTTATACTTTCCCATAATTACAAGGACAAGTTTGATGTCGGACAACAATAGAATGTTGATGATTTAATGCGTGCCAGAGGCAGTAAGATGAAAGGCAACATTTACACTGAGACGTAGGCAAAACCTTTTGTTAAATATATCGAAAAGATCGGTAGGTCCAGAGGCGAAAATAAATGTTCTGCATGTTCCCGGCTAGAGACTCTTAGATGTTAAGTCCCCTATTTAGGGGACTTTAAGCGGTTCTGGACCGATTCCCACTGACATTTTGTTGTACAGAGCGCTCTGTGAACTTCGCAGGGTCCAGTGCCTTATAGTGCCAGAAAGCCACATCTGTCTGCTTTCCACTACCACTATCAGCGGAACTGACTTGAAGTGTCAGGTTTCACACCCCACATTTGCATAGGGAGTGACGTCTCACATTTTAAGGCCTATACAGACAAATAATCAATTTCCTCTGCCTCTGAGCGACGGAGGCCAGCCTGGGAGACGACATATTAAAGTGGACATGGAACAAGATGGCGCCGACAGACACGGTTGCCCTGTTTCTAGTTCCTACCGAACTTTGTAGTATATATATTTTGTTGTTATTTCTTACATTATTTGCTTTCTACAGTAGTACAGCCGAAAAAAAACTTTTGGATATTAGATCGGCATTCACTAGACCAGAAATGAGACCAGAAATGTGTCTTCCCTGTCTTGGATCCTTCGTTTTAACTTCCAGAGGCAGTTCCATTCATCCCAGGTGCTACACCAAAACGTTAACTCCGGAGAAGAGGGGTAGTGGCCAGACTCAGGCGGCGAGCAAACCATCCACCGCTCCAGAGTATATTAACTGATAACGTTCAGTCCCTGGACAATAAAGTAGATGATCTCAGGGTGAAGATCACCTTCCAGAGAGACATAAGGGGCTGAAACATACTCTGTTTTACGGAATCATGGCTCTCACCGGATATATTGTCCCTGTCCATCAGTCCATCGTGCGGACAGGAAGAAGAAATTCTCCGGAAAACACAGAGGTGGAGGGGTACAGTGCCTTGCAAAAGTATTCATCCCCCTTGCCGTTTTTCCTATTTTGTTGCATTACAACCTGTAATTTAAATTGATTTTTATTTGGATTGCATGTAATGGACATACACAAAATAGTCCAAATTGGTGAAGTGAAATGAAAAAAATAAAAAAAATAATGGAAAAGTGGTGTGTGCATATCTATTCACCCCCTTTGCTATGAAGCCCCTAAATAAGATCTGGTGCAACCAATTACCTTCAGAAGTCACATAATTAGTTAAATAAAGTCCACCTGTGTGCAATCTAAGTGTCACATGATCTGTCACATGATCTCAGTATATACACACCTGTTCTGAAAGGCCCCAGAGTCTGCAACACCACTAAGCAACGGGCACCACCAAGCAAGCGGCACCATGAAGACCAAGGAGCTCTCCAAACAGGTCAGGGACAAAGTTGTGGAGAAGTACAGATCAGGGTTGGGTTATAAAAAAATATCAGAAACTTTGAACATCCCACTGAGCACCACTAAATCCATTATAAAAAAATTGAAAGAATATGGCACCACAACAAACCTGCCAAGAGAGGGCCGCCCACCAAAACTCACAGACCAGGCAAGGAGGGCATTCATCAGAGAGGCAACAAAGAGACCAAAGATAACCCTGAAGGAGCTGCAAAGCTCCACAGCGGAGATTGGAGTATCTTTCCATCCGTACACTCCACACAGCTGGGCTTTATGGAACAGTGGCCAGTAAAAAGCCATTGCTTAAAGAAAAAAATAAGCAAAGACGTTTGGTGTTCGCCAAAAGGCATGTGGGAGATTCCCCAAACATATGGAAGAAGGTACTCTGGTCAGATGAGACTAAAATTGAACTTTTTGCCATCAAGGAAAATGCTATTTCTGGCGCAAACCCAACACCTGAGAACACCATCCAGCATCATGTTGTGGGGATGTTTTTCATCGGCAGGGACTGGGAAACTGGTCAGAATTGAAGGAATGATGGATGGTGCTAAATACAGGGAAATTCTTGAGGGAAACCTGTTTCTGTCTTCCAGAGATTTGAGATTGGGACGGAGGTTCACCTTCCAGCAGGACAATGACCCTAAGCATACTGCAAAAGCAACACTCAAGTGGTTTAAGGGGAAACATTTAAATGTCTTGGAATGGCCTAGTCAATGCCCAGACCTCAATCCAATTGAGAATCTGTGGTATGACTTAAAGATTGCTGTACACCAGCGGAACCCATCCAACTTCAAGGAGCTGGAGCAGTTTTGCCTTGAAGAATGGGAAAAAATCCCAGTGGCTAGATGTGCCAAGCTTATAGAGACATACCCCAAGAGACTTGCAGCTGTAATTGCTGCAAAAGGTGGCTCTGCAAAGTATTGACTGTTTTTTTGTCTTATTTCTTGTTTGTTTCACAATAAAACATATATTGCATCTTCAAAGGGGTAGGCATGTTGTGTAAATCAAATGATGCAAAACCCCTAAAAAATCTATTTTAATTCCAGGTTGTAAGGCAACAAAATTGGAAAAATGCCAACGGAGGTGAATACTTTCGCAAGCAACTGTATGTACAAAATAATTTACAAATAATAACGCGAAAAAAGACACACAATATCACAATTGGTTAGGAGCCCGTAAAATGGCAGCCATATCCTCCGGCACCATTCTTCAGGGTCTCAAGCTCTGTCAGGTTGGATGGGGAGCGTCGCTGTACAGCTATTTTCAGGTCTCTCCAGAGATGTTCGATCAGGTTCAAGTCTGCGCTCTGGCTGGGCCACTCAAGCACATTCAGAGACTTGTCCCGAAGCCACTCCTGCGTTGTCTTGGCTGTGTGCTTAGGGTTGTTGTCCTGTTGGAAGGTGAAACTTCGCCCCAGTCTGAGGTCCTGAGCGCTCTGGATCAGGTTTTCATCAAGGATCTCTCTGTACTTTGCTCCGTTCACCTTTCCCTTGATCCTGACTAATCTCCCAGTCCCTGCCGCTGAAAAACATCCCCAAAGCATGATGCTGCCACCACCATGCTTCACCTTAGGGATGGTGCCAGGTTTCCTCCAGACGTGACGCTTGGCATTCAGGCCAAAGAGTTCAATCTTGGTTTCATCAGACCAGAGAATCTTGTTTCTCATGGTCTGAGAGACCTTTAGGTGCCTTTTGGAAAACTCCAAGCGGGCTGTCATGTGCCTTATACTGAGGAGTGGCCTCAATCTGGCCACTCTACCATAAAGGCCTGATTGGTGGAGTGCTGCAGACATTGTTGTCCTTCTGGAAAGCTCTCCCATCTCCACAGAGGAACTCTGGAGCTCTGTCAGAGTGACCATCGGGTTCTTGTTCACCTCCCTGACCAAGGCCCTTCTCCCCCGATTGCTCAGTTTGGCCTGGCGGCCAGCTCTAGAAAGAGTCAGAGGATGCTTGGCAGAAAATGCTATGTGGTCAGTCATTTGAAATGGGTCCAAATTTGTACTGTCACTAAATATGATCATATTCATTTTACGGTTATAAAAAAAGGTGAAACCTTATAGTAAGTCGTTATATTTTGATTGTTATTATATGTCATGTTAGACATCTCTGTGGTTCCTCGCCCCCTATTGGTCAGACATTTGCCTTCATTATATCGTGACAAGGTTAGAGGTCATTCAAGTACAGTATGGTGCAAAAAGATTCACATTGAACTATGGCCATCTCATGAAAAATAATTACTTTTGGGTGTGTCTATTTAGGTGGAAATCAAAGTGTTACCATAGTGTTCAAGAGGCTCTAAACCTTTCAGATAGAAAGAATAGGTGATATAAAGAAGACGGCATGGTAAAGTTGGCGAGTTTTTGTCTAGGTATAAAAGGGATATATGAGAACTCTTAATCTAGTCTGATACTGGAATGTTCTTGTACCTTGGCTGTGAAAAGGCGATTCATTCTCCATTTCTCAATTGTGTGACAATCACACAGGAGGTTAAAGGAGACAAAGGCAAACTGCTGCACCAAGGATGTCGATGAAAAGAAGTCAGTCTTCTAATAGCTTAGATTTGACACACGTTCTTTCTTTCAACAAGAATTATTGAGTGGTTGAAAGGAGAAGTAACTATGTGGGACATGGATATATAATTGATTTAAACCAGAAGGCTCTTCACCTCCATGGAACATTTATGATTTTCCTATAGTCAAAAGAAAATACCTAATTATGTTTCTTAAAATTATGACAAAATCAAAAGTTCTCTCTGAACTTAAAAGCCCTGAAAAAGAAGTAGAGTAAAACAACTTCTTGGGGAACTACGCTATATATACAAAAGTATGTGGACATCCCTTCAAATTAGTGGATTCGGCTATTTCAGCCACACACTTTGCTGACAGGTGATTAAAACCGAGCACACAGCCATGCAGCCTCCATAGACAAACATTGGCAGTATAATGGCCTTACTGAAGAGCTCAGTGACTTTCAACATGGCACTGTCATAGGATGCCACCTTTCCAACAAGTCAGTTGGTCAAATTTCTGCCCTGCTAGAGCTGCTCCGGTCAACTGTAAGTGCTGTTATTGTGAAGTGGAAACCTCTAGGAGCAACAACGGCCACACTAACTTACAGAACCGGACCACCGAGTGCTGAAGCGCGTAAAAATCGTCTGTCCTCGGTTGCAAAACTCTCTACCGAGTTCCAAACTGCCTCTGGAAGCACCGTCAGCATAAGAACTGTTCGTCGGGAGCTTCATCAAACTGGTTTCCATGGCCGAGCAGCCTCACATAAACCTAAGATCACCATGCGCAATGCCATGCTGGAGTGGTGTTAAGCTCGCCACTGTTGGACTCAGGAGCAGTGGAAACGCGTTCTCTGGAATGATGAATAATGCTTCACCATCTGGCAGTCTGACGGACAAATCTGGGTTTTGGCGTATGCCGGGAGAATGCTACCTGCCCCAATGCATAGCGCCAACTGTAAAGTTTGGTGGAGGAGGAATAATGGTCTGGGGCTGTTTTTCATGGTTCGGGCTAGGACCCTTAGTTCCAGTTAAGGGAAATCTTAACGCTACAGCATACAATGACATTCTAGACGATTCTGTGCTTCCAACTTTGTGGCTCCAGTTTGGGGAAGGCCCATGTTTCAGCATGACGATGCCCACGTGCACAAAGCGAGGTCCATACAGAAATGGTTT